>NC_133983.1:5377192-5688164 GCF_047716275.1 Strix uralensis | reverse complement strand
ATGCCTTGGATTTTGGAGGGTTTTTTAATGGATCCAAAGAACAGATTACAATTCAAATACACTTCAAGACACATCTGACTCTTACCAAGGTTGTTATGAGGAAGACACATCCTGACTGGGGAGCCAGCATGAACTTACAGAGTTATCACAGACTTGGTTTTCGAGAGTTTAGGGGAAATCATGTGTGTGTGCCCTATGCTTACTGCAACTACCAAAGGCATCTGGGGATCACTGAAGACTGAAGGAACTGACATGAAAAGGAAAAGACAGTCTTATCTAGGAATTGCTTAATAATAAATAAAGATGTTATATACATGCTAGAGAATGACTCCCTTCCCTCCCCAACACTGTGAGCAAAAACCAAGCTTGTCAGTATGGCTAAATCCAAGGAGTGCCTTTAGACATGTTGAGCATCCTAGTTCAAGAGGGGGTTTGATTACTTGATACATTATAAATTATCCAAAAGCAACCTTTGAAGACATACAACCCCTAACACTTTAAAATTAAGACTAAATTCAATTTAGAAAAATTGTAAAACAGTTTCCCTGAAATTAATCTTAAATGAAGTTTCTTGCTTGGCCTCTTGCTCGCTGCAGATAATCAATCTCGACGCGACTGTGTGAGAAACAGAGGCTACTGAAAGGGAAGTGAAATTAAAGAGAGGAGCTAGGCCAGCAACATGAAAAGAGATATCTAATTATCAGCATTTTATTTGAAACAATTGACTAATATTCAATTAGTTGCTGTCCCTGAAGCAAAGTGACAGTTAGGAAAACAGAAAATGAACCTTGACAAGGTGTTCATTTTCTAATAAATGGGAGATGAGGGGAATCATTTATTGGTGTTTTACCCCTGGTCAGAGCCTTGGGGCAATTCACCCAGCGTGAGGCAACGGGACTGGCTGGTTGCCAACATTAACTGTACTTATTACATTCATCCCATGCAGAACACATCCATCTCCTGCTCTGCCTTGACATCCCATTTATTCTGAGATTCATTTGTCATGTCCCCAATCACCAAAATGAATAGAAACTTTCCAGCATGATGGATTGTGGTTCTAATTAGGACTAAAGAAAAGATCCACACTCAAGTAGAGCCCTTTTTCTTTTTCTTCTTCTCCTAATAAAACAGTTTTCCTAGCCAACTTTGTGACTAATGTCCTTTTGTGGTGGTTGTCCACTGTAGGTCACCCAGTCAAAAAGAAACAGTAGTCCTTCCAGAATGGATTTTTCCTCCCCTAACAACTACACAAATTATTATAGAAAGAAGTCCAGACACAGTGAAGACTGTGCACACACAGTTTGTTGATGTGCAGCAGATGTCTAGAATACCAAACTTTGGACAACATTTGTCCCTTGTTTGTCACAGAATTTTCTTTAAGAAAATGCAGATAAATAGAAATACCCAGAATGAGAAAAAAGCTAAAATTTGCCTGGCAACTATTAAAACTGTTGATAAAGAAATCTAATTTTTGTTAACCGAGTTAAATTGATGTCAGCATTTTAAAGTAATGGCACTAAACAAAGTGTCATTATTTCAAACTCTGAACTAAGCCTAACATATATTTTGTTGTGTTGCCTCTTATTATCAGCACATGTCAGAAGTACACATATGCCCTGATATAACAGATTTTTAAAGAGTGTCCTCTGAGGTCTTTCTCATGTTTCTCACCTATCAGTATTTTCAATAATTGTGTCTTTAATATGATAAAAATACAATTCCTTTTCATAGCAATCTTAGCATATTTTCTATTCATTTGTATGTCTCTGCTGTAGAAGAATAACAAACCACGACAGTACAAAGGAATCAATAGAGTGTAGTAAGGGCAGCACTATTTCATTTGAAAAACTTTTAAAGTTAGGGATAACACCTTAGCTAGTGGTAAGTAAATAAAAAATGGTAATGCCACAAGCAGACCTTAACCGATAGATATTTTCATGCACTGAAAAATCACCCATTCTAATTTGCATTTAAAAGTCAGAAGAAATTAGACTACAGTTACAAAAGCATTCAGGAATTCGCAGATACATGAAGAATCATTAAAATAGCCTGATGACTATTTAAAAACACCAAGAAGGGTGTAGGTTTACGTACTACAAGACAAACTGTAAGTATTAAGTACCAACAATCTGCTACAAAATTTCTTGTATTTCAGAAGATAAGCATTCTGTTCAATTTATTATCAGTACTACCTTTACACAGCAGAACATAACATTTCCATTAGAAACAATGGAAGCATTTCACAAAGAGTCAGTCTGTTTTAATATGTACTATTTAAAGCACAGCTATTTTTGGATACAGAAAAGAACAATTTCCTAACTCTCCCAAAATAAAATATTTCAGATTCTCCTGAAATTTAACTTATTGTCCTCTGTAAAGTTTAAATAAACTAGATGCTGAAAGAAATTACAGTATAAAGAAGCATATGAATCTGAAGAAGGCTTGATGGCAGAGACCAAATTTCTTTTGCCAGAACTCATCATGGAAGTATTATGACCTGTAATAGGTCTAATTTCTCATAGTCTTGTCCAGAAATGCTATGCCCATGCAAACACACCTAGCCAAATAAACACAAAGCATACAGCAACCCCTGTACCATCACTGCATTACTAACATGGTATGTTGGTCTTGGTGTAATTTTTCAAGCATAAAACCCCTATAGGTAGGAATACAGAGACATCTTCCTTTCCTCATGCTAGAAGATACAATCCAAGTGTGTGTACATGCAAGAACAGCTACAGAGTTTGCTGTGGAAAAAAATTATCTGGTGGGAAAGGAAACAAGTAATTACATTATGGTTTATTCTTATTTTATAGCAAAGCTACCTATGAACTTGGTTAGGCATTTTAAAAATGCCTACTCTAAATGCAAAACAACTACTCTAAATGCACATGCTAATATAAACACACAGGAAATGAGGGGGTTTGGTTCTGCTAAAAGCCCACTCATTTAAGTGACGCTTTCAATGAGATTTGGATCTTTTTTCCATGTTTGCTTGAGCCTAGGCTCAAGGAACTGTTTTCCACTGAAGTACCTTCCACAAATCAGGATTTTATTCTTTCTATTTCTTCTCCATTATTCGATGTAAATTCATGAATATGTGATGGATTTATGACAATAGTCCAGTATGTAACTAGCTGCTGTATCATTTCATACAAGACTGAAATGTTCCCAGAGACAACAAAGAAGTTAACTTTAAACACTTCTCAAATACAAAACATAGAACCATAGAATCATTCCGGTTGGAAAAGACCCTTAAGATCATTGAGTCCAATGCTACCAAGTTCACCATTAAACCATGTCCTTAAGTGCCACATTACATTGAAGAATTTTATCCAGCTAGAATGGGAAAATATCTTCATAGGCCATTGATCTGATTCATCCTATGTCACAGTTTGTCCCATATCAGTGTATCCACAGAGACATGTCATACTTTCACTCGTCACACCAAGATAAAAAGAAAGTAAGCCCAGAGGCAGCATGCCTGCCCCTCAAATAAGTTTAGGTGGTCCTGGAAATAATATAAAAGCGTCCATCTCTTGCTAAGGGCACTGGGGTCTTGATGGCTCCCGTACTGTCTCTAGCAAGTTTCCAAAGATGTACTCTTCAGTATATTCTGAGAATAACAGTCCTGCATAACTTAAATGAGCACTATAAATTGTATGAGAATCTGAGATAAGGTTGGCAGAAGATCCAGAAAGAGCCCTTGAGTGTCAGATCAACACAGTAGGCACGAGACAAAACCAGGAACTTTCTTTTCTTTTTGACCAAAAATCTTTCAGAGAGAAACTCAAAGCTTCTCTAATTCCTGACCTTTCATTTCAATGAAGAACAAGCAATCTGCAATCTTCTGCTATAATTGATCAGTGTTTAAAATGAACAAATTGTAGATTAATATAATATACTCGGGCCAGAAAAGCAAGATCTTGAAAAGCACTCTTCGAAGCAGATCCCTCGCTTCCACAAAGATGGATAATTTAATCTTTGTCATTGGCCTGTCTCTGTCAAAGAGAACAATGGATAGTCTATTCGCAATTGATGACTATATAGAAATTAATATTAGTAAAAGGTGTCCATTTAGTGTCTCACCTTCTGTGCTAAAGGTGACATCCATGATGGATGCATACCAAGACAATGGATTTATCTTTAAAATGGAGTAATTACACAGTGGATGCATGGGTGACATAATGACATTGTGGTTTTATATTAATAAAAGAAAGAAATATTCCTTCTGAAGAAGGAAAAAAAAATATGACTAACATGGTCATTTATGAGATTTTGGCAGCTACTTTGTAACTGCTATAAGCACTTTTGAATTGTTCAATTATAAATTAGAGTCCTATGCAGTTTAAGTAATTCATGATTAGCTTTCATGACAAACCCCAGTTTACAAAATTTAAGGTACTCATGGACCCCTAAATATCCCACCTTTGAATGGGGACCTTTAAAATAGGTCGCCCAAGTTACCGAAATAGGAAGTAAAGTAGGCAAGATTTGAGGGCAGGAATAAAGGGATGTGACTTTACTTCCAGCTCTACCACTGGCCCCTCTCAGGGCCACTGTTTTTTCTGTTTAGCAAGCGAACATCTCAGTGCTCCCTCTGCTGTCCTGTAAAATCCAGCCGTGCCTCAGAGAAGCATTTGCAAAATGACCTGTCACTGCAGGAACTCCGAGGAAACTAATCTGGCACAAATATTCTACAAAAACAGGCCTCAGGTTGCCAATTCAACGTCCCACTGGTATTAAACAGCATCTGTTCATAGTGTTATTTATTACTGCGCTGTGCTAATGCTTGGAAGAATGACACCCAGTTGGTGAGGTGTGGTTTCTGATTTTTTTTCCCCCCCTTCTCATCAAAATGCATGATTTTGCCCATTACTAAAACGTTTATGTCCTGTATCTGATGTTTCAATGTGGTCCATACTGCTGCTTTCTGAAAATTCAAAACAGGATTCAAAATACAGTATCTCATACAGAAAATTTGAAATAACCTTGTTTTGAGGCTTGCTTTAAAACAGAAAACTAAATTCTGAACTAAAACCAGTCTTTCTTTATGTTGGTCCCATAAAACGTAGAATTTGACCTAAATAAGACATGTTATTCCCCAACAAGAATAACCCTCAAGATAAAGTTCTCCAACTTCACCCTCAAGAATAACCAGCAAACTGAAACTAAAACCCCCATTATTTGTACAGTCCCCAGTAATCTCTGGGACTTCAAGAAGTTTAAAATGTGATCTTTGGCAGATGTTTTCACCATTGGAATCATTACAGTTCAGGGTTTGATGGGGAGGTTTTATTTTATATACAGATATAAAAACATTCTCTATTTTAGTATTTTAAAACAGTAAGTAACCAAAAGCAAACAAAAAAGAGTGCTCTTGTTAGGATTGATTATAATTTTGTTCAAATTTAATATTTATTAAAAAGCTAGTAAACGTTCACATTATATTAAGCAAGAAGCCAAAATTCACCCTCTGTAACTTTCAGTGAGAATTAACTTTAGATGCCAAAATCATACAATTCTAAGGATAAGGAACAATAAAAGGTTTCTTTTTAATAATATATCATACTTGGGTTAGTTCTCATTTATACACCAAACTGTAAGAGTTCAAGGACGGATAGTAGCACACAAAAAAAATTAATTTAAGTCTTCATTGTAAGGTACAGCAGAAAGAAAACATCATGTCTCTCATCTCATGAAAACCCTACAATTTTGTGCACGCCAGTCAAACTGATTGATACTCCTTAATAAACTGCTGTTCAGTTACGAAGGTTTACCTATGCAGTCAGTCTTTACAACAAACTTCTGAAACTGTTTTCTCTGGAGAGCTCCCATTCCCAGCTTCTAAATTCTATTAAAAAGTCAACTAAAAATATTAAATACTTTCCAACTTCTACTTTTCTATTAATCCACAGTTACAGCTGCCACAGGGATTTTATGAGTTAGGCAGTGAGATGGGAGTGGACCACTGAAAAACTAAATTATGATGTAGTCCACAGTTTGAAGGCATTTGAAGTCTAAATTTAAGAAGAGAACAAATACTGGCTTTGAGTTTAAAGCAAAGATTCAATACCATTTCTCTTTTTAATTTGAATTAATTTGCTGATCCATGCTTCATATACTTTCCTTTCAAGGCTGACTGTTCATTTAGTAAAGGACACATCTTCAACTGCTCAAAGAGGAAACGTTTCCAGCACCTGTTAGATATTCAGCCACCTCTTCCCAGGTCGTCAGGCTGGAAGCTGATGACTAAACCCATCAGCTTACTTTTCTGACTTGGTAGGCAGCAGGATTTTCTTGCACGCTTTTCCTGAAATGCAGTTCAGGAAGAAAAATATGCAGCAAGACCAGCAGGAGTGATTTGGTCTTTCTCCGAACCAATTTTCACTTTCTTCATGTGAACAAACTTAAGTAAAATTTGAAATATTGTCTAAAGATGTCTCTCCTACTTTCAATCCATTAATTATCCCATTAATGCCCATCATTTAAATTCCAAGAAGTGGTTAAGATCTTTAAAGTAGACACTCAGCAATAGTAGCTAGGAAGAAATTTGCAAAGACAATTCTGTTAATATTATGAACTACAAAATAAATCAAAATAAAATGGTTTGTACATCTGTAAGCAATAACTAAAAAGACCATACCAAAGGTATACAAGAGGCATTGAGTTATTTGAAGGAATATATGAACAGCTTATAAATTCTGGTTAAAATTATGGAAGTGGTGCACCATGGCCTAACAATGCAGGGAAAACTGTGTCATTAAGTGAGAAAAGAGGAACAAAGCTTTACAGTAGGGAGAAATCAACTTATCTGAAGGATCAGCCAAGGTTGAACTAGTACAACTGGAGCAAAACTAAGAGATTAAAACCAAGACTGGATGATGAGCATCTTTTTTTCTCACTCCCCAAGTCTCTCCTTCCCCAGAAAATGAAGATTTGCTCCCAAATCATGATCACATGTATTTTCAGAAGCAGCCTCCTTCTGATCCCAGAACTTGCAGAGGTACTAGCAACTCCACACAACTGTTTCTTATATATGAAGTTTTATACGCCCAGTGTCAAAGGCAAGACTTTAACATTTAGAAAGTGGAACGAAGGTTAAGGCTGGGATTTTGAGACCTAAAGAACTTAGGCTTGAAAGTTCTATTGAATCAGACTAATTCAATTTAATGATAATGTTAAAAGGATCCCCCTCAAAACATCCATTCTTTTGAGAGTTTTGTTTTAGCTGAAACCCATTTTGTCCCCTTTAAGCACTCTGATCAGAAAGCACCATTTCAATATCAGTCTTCCAGATATTTCTTACTTTTGCACCACACATTTACCCAATGACTTGACTCTGCAGCTGCCAACCACGATCTCATGCTTACTGGGATTGTTTGTTTGTTCTTTCCTCTTACAGTCACCTACCCGAAAATATGGACATAGTTATGAGAAAATGTATTCCCTTTTATTATTATTTAAATACAATATTCTGGATTTTAATTAAATAGACTGCTTATTTACATAACTTGTTTAAATGACATGTTTCTGCAGATGTTTCTGGTATAACTGGTAGGATGTGAAGTGCCTAGGAGACCCTGCCTTTTGTGTACAGTTAGACTATAAAATTTATGACTTTTTCACAATCTAAACCATCTTTATTTGCAAAATAAAGCCATCAAAAAAGATGGATCTTTAGCTCATCTTTTTACTGGATTTTATTCTTAGCCTTTTTTCCACTGTAAAGGGAAAAACGGTACTGAAATACACCTAAAGACTAGGATTAAGATGACAGTGTTGACTCTCTTCTCTGAGTTGCATTACAGAGCCTGGCATGGTGCTGGGCTGCACTCGCCACTGGAGAAGACAAGAACTCTGTTTCCACTTTTGTACTCCAAGGCCACTTCAGTCCATTTGGACATTTAGGGCTAAATATTTTGAAGGAACTTCCCAGCACAAGCCAAACACAGACTAACCACATCCTCCAAACTACAATAGTCAATGATCCTGCTACTTCCACTTGGGCAAACTCCTTGTATGGGGTCAATGCGGTTCCTTTGACTTTCAGAAGCCTTCTACATGAAGTTCACTTTATCTGGAGCTTAGGTCTGCTGCACAAACACTCACTGTGCCCATTCCCAAACATCTAAAGGTCTTTGGCAACCGTGGCTGGGCATGTAGCTACTTAAGTCTTACAACTGGTTCAAGCTGCCTCTGTATGTTCAAGAGACTATGGGCTGCACCCACCTTGGCTTTATATCACACTCAGTTCCTTTTAATAGTACAAAGCACTAAGCCAAAATCGTAATGATTTACACCCACTTTATCCTAGTGTAATCAACAAAATGAGGTTTAACGCTATGAAAACCCGGGGCCTGGCTCTTTTATAAATTCTATTTTCAGCCAAAAAGACAGCCACTGGGAAAAATTCAACCATTGATGAAGTTCTGCAGTCTCATTTTACTCACTCCTTCAAAAGTTTTAATAAAGTTGTAGTTATCACAAACATTTGCCCCACAGAGACTTTTCCACTTTGAAAAACATTAGAGCGCTCCCAGGCTGACTCTTATCCTAGTATTTCATATAAACATACAAAGTGCAATATGTGACACAGCACCAAGGGTCATTTAAAGGTCTTCTGCCATGCTGAACTAATTATAAAAAAATTGGCAAGAAAGTAACACATGACAGTTTTATATATTTCAGAGATACCTTCTGCAGAACACTGAGAAAGAGTCCAAACAAACAAAAAAAACCATGACAAAACTCTATAAAGAAAATCTACTTCTTTTTATTTTTCAAGTTTTCATAATGATTACTTTTTCACCATTATGAACACTACAAACTTTTGGGTAATTTCTGATCTAAGCGGCAAAATCTTATTATCATTAGCAGATTGCTATTCCCACTCTAACACCAATGACAATTTTTCTAATGTTCCAGGCACACTGGATATAATTGGACATAATTCCCACTGACCTCATCTTAGCAAAGGTAAAGGTAGAAAGAAAAAGCATCGTCCTCTCTCTTTTCCAAGTATATTACGTCTTCCCCAACACCATTATTAGAAAAATCAAGTCTGGCATCCCTGCTGCATCTAATAGCTCTGTGCAGTTAGTTTTGGTTACTTCCTCCGAAACTAAAACTTTTCACACTTCATGGCTGTGCATAGCAAATTCTTTTTGTCAAAATACCACGTTTTACCTACTTTCTTTTTTCTACTCTCATTTTAAAATTCTGTGTCTTTAAAGTAAGCACCACATATAAAGCTATGGTTTAACCAGGCATCCTTGCTGTTGAGTGTGTAAAATGCAGCCAGCTGTAAAGCGACCATACAGTCACTGTCAAATGAATTGACTGGCCCTGGTGTCAGGTTTTGATGTTAACACCTTCCTAGACAGATGACCTCTGGGCTGGGAGCTGCACAGCTTGGGTCTGCAGTGTTTCAGTGCCTGACCCAATGCACGTGTCCCTTCCAAGGAAGCCTTCCCCATGTCAGAGGCAGTCCCCAGAACACTGGCTGCTGCTCACGATTCAGTGTGTCACTGGAGAAGAACTGAGTATTTGGATAATAGTCACACACATAGGCTTCTTCTAAGCAATTGCAAAAAGATTAGTTTAATGGTCTCCAACCTTCTGGTTTGCAAACATTGATATATTTTTCAACAGAGATCCAGATCCCAGAAAAATTATGCTTTGAATTTGTTATTTTAGTTATTTTTTTGTGAGCACCCTAGAGGTGATCATAGCAAACTGAAAACCACCAATTAGGTGTTTTCTATCTGTGTGTCTATAACCTTGTGAGCAAGTATTTTCAAAGACTAGAAACTTCAAATGCAAACAAACCACCAAGCCTGTCCCAAAACCAGAAGTAGGGGTAGTGTGGCCTAAACATCAGCACCTAAGATTTTAATTCCTAAGAATAAAAATACCCTTGTTTCTCAGTGAAAATTAAATTAGTATCTCATACCGGTTTCAGTAAAAAAAAAGACTTAATTCAAAAGTTAAAGTACTAGTTAGCTGGGAACATAGATGTCTTAAAATAGGTTTGAGCTTTTCAACACAGATATTCATGAAACTGTAAATGCCCTACCAGCTTTGCAGCTGTACAGCCTGAAACCAGAAAGTGAACATTGTACGATGGAAGGAAAAATAAGGTATTTTATACGGGACAGATGTTAAGATGTTGCCTTTTTGGCAGTCTTTTCTCCTGTGATCATGTTTGCTTTTATACCGAGCACCAGGCGAGCCAGCCTTTCTGAATATTGCTCAAAGCCCCTCCTCGGCATACTACTACTACATCTGCCATCCAGAACAGTCAGCACCTCGGCAACTATCCATCCCAGTCATAAAAATTCACATATTTCACATTTTCAATCCCACCAGAATGTACAAGTTACATACAGATGGTTAGAGGAACCCAACAAATGAGACACCCAGGTCAATAAACAAGAAAGCAAACAAACCCCCAGAGAGGAATGTTTCTTTTCACCACTTTCATAGCAATTTCCTTATCCTTGAATCTTTGTATTTTAATGGATGTAATTATATACACAATGTGAAGCCATACATCAATAAGAGAAGTAGCAGTTGTAGAAAGACAATACTGGGCTAGCTGATAGAGATTAAGAAAGTGGACAATCCATTGGAGGCACGTTTATCTCCTGATGTTTTATACCTTTGAACTGAGTGACAACACTACTAACACACAGGTAAAGAGCATATTGAACTAGGGGTGAAACATTTATGGTAGGAACTCAGTGCTGATCAGAGCAGTGATGACCTGTAACTGCCCTTCCTGGTCTTCTTCAATATTTAGACCCAGACCAGTGTTTGGATACAGAGCATGAAAAGGATTTACTCACCACTGAAATATAGATGTAATTTGCAGAAAGATCAATGACATCATATATATAGTAATTTCTCTGACAAATAATGCTAGCAGGGGCAATCCAAAGGGAATGATTGCCCATACATTACAACTGGATTCAAACCAAACATTTGGTGGCTGAGCGATTTTTCAGCATCACGTGACCAAGAGGAGCAGAAGCCAAAGCGAGGGAGGTCACCCATGCCGAGATTGCCTTCCTGCTCCACGAAGGCTGAAACGCTACATGTTTTTTTTGGCTACTTGTTCAAACTACCTGTGCAGCCTTTAGACCTTACAGCTTCATGATGATTTTAATTATGAAAGATGCTGCAATAATTCAAAATGGACCTCATAAACCTTATCTATTTCCACTTTGTTATTAGCTAGAAAAGCTTTGGGTTTACTTGATGGAGATCACTCGATATGATGTTTGCATTGCTCAAAAAGGCCACATCAACTTTTATGAAATCAGTGAAAATCCTCCTAGCACAAAAGAGAAAACAACGAATTTCTTCAGTTAAGACTTTCAACTCACCATCCAATTTTACTTTTTCTAGTGGACTGTCTTAGCATGCAATACAGAGGTACAGCAGTCAGACAGGCAAGAAGAAAATCCATGATCGTGTGTGGAAATGCAACAGGTACAACTAGACTGAAAGAAACATTCAGATTTGTGGCATTTGTGGAAAATACAGTTTCACTTTACTGGTTCTTTTCAGCTATACTGTCTGTACAGAAAGCAAACTCTAGATAAGATATAGTCCCAATCAATCAAGGTTTAGCAGTAGCTCAGGCAAAAATGAAAGCTATGTGCAAACATTTATTCTAAAGTTGCAATGGCAAAATGAAATTTCTTCTCCCGATGATCCCATAAAAAAAAAAAAGGGTTTCTCCTCTGAGGACCAGGTGCCCGTCCTTAAGTTTTACTTGTTAATAAAAATACTAAAGTCTTCATATAACTATTAGTTGTAAGCAAACTGGTGCAGTTAACATTTCAAATATAAGTGAGACACATCTTGAATGTTATCACAGTCAAATCCCTGAATGTTATCACGGTCAACTCTTATGTTGCCATTTTTATTTAACATCGATACAGAATAAATGACACCAGCATATAAATACAGAAGTGTACTATTAAATTCATAAAATATTACATTGACTTTTGGCTGGGTAACATCATGTGCAAAGCTATAAAAATTGAATTAAGACAAATTTGAAATGCTCTTTGTTTTTCTGTTGTTTTAATTTCCATTTTTCATGTTTTTTCCAGAGGCTGGTTTTAGCCTATTACACACAATACCTGTCTGTTTCTTGCCCTGTCAGTCATTTGGCCATATATTTTACTGTTCATTGATGCTTGCAGATCTTAAGGTTTTGTATTCTGCAGCAAGTAATATGAAATATATTTGTTGATCTTAAAAAAAAAAATAAGTCTTTCATAGACACGTGCTCTAGTTAAATCAGAGATAGAAGTATTAAAATTTCTGCTAGTTTTGTGCAGCAGGGTACAGCATGGGAGTTTTTCAGACACTAATGGGAAGCTGGTGGCAAGCCCTGCAACCATTACCCACAGCAGATCAAGATTTTTAAACACATCACTTCTTTTCCAGTCATTAGTGTCTTCTTAAAAAAACATCATGCTTTGTTTTCTTGATCAAAGCCACAGACTTAGGAGTTCGAAAATAAATTTCACTTTGGTGTTTTCCTTTCAAAACACATCAGTCTCACAAGCAGGCTAATCTTTGGGGATTGTGCTTATCCATGTAAATTGTCTAGATAGACAGTTTGCCACTTATTAAAAGGGATTATTCTTCCCCACACACACTTTGCACCACGTGCATGCTCGTGCACAAGCGAGAGCTTGGTGGATCCAAGTGTTCACATGAGTCTTGAGGAGAGGCTGCTTTTCCTGGATGGATAGTAGGGCTGGGAGCAGCAGTTTGGCTAGGGCTTAGGGGACACCTATCATTTCGCGGGCATCTTACACCTAGGATGCCTCCAACACCTGCAAAGCATGTTACCACAGGCTACGCAGACAGGCTGAACTACTCTGGAATGGCAAATGGCAGCTCTAAAGGACTATCTATGCAACTCACTGCGTCTGTGTGACTTCCTCATCCATTTCCTACCTCAGTAGCTGCATGTATAACACCTTTACACACAGATTATTATTCACTAGCTTACTAAAGCACTTCTCCCCATTTCTAGGATGTGAATGTCTTGTTTCTGGACTTCAGTGGGAGTTCTGTTTGAGTAAAGGTGTAGTATTATCCTATGACTTCTTCAAGTGCTCAGGTAATTCTCTTCAAACATATTACAGCTCTGAATTTGGTTTAAAAAAAAAAGTGGAAAGATTTAAACTACCTGTATATTTGCATAATTTAAAAATTCTTTCTTTCCTGTTTGTTTCCTCTCTTCTATGGTATACAAAAGAAAGACTCTACATTATGTAAATTAGGGCAGAGTTTGGTATTCCAGGAAAAGGTAGAATCCTTCAGCTGGGGAAGCAAAAAAGCTATCAGTGAAATTACTAAACACAGCTGATCTCCTGTTAAATCCCTATGCAGTCATATTAGAACAAATACCCAATTAATTATATTCTTGTGTGCTGTGATCCAGAATACTTTATTTATCGCCTTAAACTGCATCTACAGCTAGACATCTAATGAGCAGTAGCTTTCCCCAGTAATACAGATAATCTCTTTGCAGAGAATTAGTTCTTAGAAAGTAGAAATGCACCTTTCCTCAAATTTCATTTTATACTTTCAATTCCCAGGAGAATGTGGAGTGGATCATAAGGAAAGAAGGGAATAGGGAAAGACAGATTAAGGATGTTACAGTAATATTCTTTTGTTCAACATCTGCATGCTAGAGAGATTACACAATCTTCAGCAGATCAGTAAAAGAAGATTTGAAGCGACTAGTGTTAAACCTTCTGAGCAACTGAAACACTCCACCTTCTTCCTTACCACTCAACACAACTTTTCCAAGTCTGCACATAAGAAATATTCCAAATCCCATCCAGCCATTAGGATATTCTTTACATCTTTTAAAAGCCACTGAATGTCATACATCCATGACCTTGAAAGTAAACGTTATGTTAGCAGCCCAGACTCTCAAAAAGATCCAAAATCTGCTGGGAGAAGACAAAGGCCCCTCTTCTCCCCACAGCAAGATCAAGTAAAATTCTAGAAAGAATTTTAAAATTCTACGAAGGAGTGCTAGCATCGCTACCAGAATATTTAACACAGAAATACAAGTTTCCATGATTCTCATCAGCAACACAGTCCATCCAGAAAATGAAAAATGGTTGAGCCCGTGAAATCAATGGAGGAGTCCCAAAGCTTTTGTTTCCCCCACTATGTAGTAAACATGGAAACAACAAATGTTTTATAGCACCTAAAGTAGGAGAGATAGAGCTGATGCTGCACAAGTGTTGTGGGATAGCACTGACCAGTAGACATTTATCATGTCAAAACCAATTTTCTATCATATTCATGACGAATCAGATCAGCCAGCTGCTGAAATGCTAAGGAATGCTACAGCTCCCACTTGCTCGACGCTTGACACTACAGGCAGGAGGCCTTGGTTCACACACCAAGAGGCACATGAATTAACATGGGGTGTCTCTTCTCTCCACCTCATCTAATTTGCTTGTTTGTTCCATATTCGGTGTTTGCAGCAACGTAACTGGTCTGAACAGCACACAACAGTACAAGGAATCCACAACTCCTCTAACGACTATAAATCCAGAAAGAACACTTCAAAGGTGGCTGGGCTCAGGCCAGCAAAGACGTGCAGATGGAATTTGCCTTCCTTCTCGGAGGCTCCTATGAAACCCTGCCAGTCTGCAGGGCTGGCTGCACAGGACACCAGCCCACCCCTACAGAGACCAATCCATCCCACAGCCAAACACCCAAACGTTACAGGAGAAGGATATTTCTACTTATATTATGTAAAAAGAACATGTATTTTTCAAATACCAGGCAATTATTGGGATACAAAAACACACCACAAGCTTTGTTGCTGACTAGATGATTCATAAGGTGTTGATCTGCCTGCGCCAGCTGAACTACAAGAATGCAATGCTGCTGCAAGTAAAAGGAGAAGTTCATCCACTTAACATCACCTCTTCAAGAAGGCAGACACATAAAAATTACATGCCAAATGTTCAAGCAAAGCAAGATGCTGGAAAATCACTGTATGATCAGGGGTAAATCTTTCTCTCACTTTCACAGGTGTTGAGAACACCTGACAAAACCATTTGTGGTAGAGTTGGGCACATGGAGGATGTGGGCTTATAGAGGGCTCACCAGTATGCTGAGGCCATAAGAACATCAGTGAAGAAAATGGGATTTTTTTGGGGGGGATAGGGGGAGAGGGAGGTTTCAGGGATGACCTGCCATAACTCTGGACAACAGGCAACGCAGTAAGTCCTGTGGTGGGCTGCTCTGGACCTTGGTGGGGGGTCATTCTCCTTCCTTCACAGTCTGACTACTGCAGCCCCAGCAGCAGGGATGACCAGTCAGTGCAGAAATCTCAGTGGATTCAGCTGTGGTGGGATGAATCCCTATTTATGTATCACTGAGTAGATCAGGCCATAATACATCAGTGTAGTGACCCCACTTTCCTTAATGTAAACAAAGCCTTGAGCCTCCTAAAAAGCATGCCAGGCATGCCCTAAAGAGAGACAAGATTGATTTTACTATTTGCCTCAGAATCCATTGATTATATTCTTAAAGCATATTAATAAAATGTAATTCTACTGAAAACAAATTCCCCAAGATTTACCTCTCAAATAGCTCTCCTGCTAAATTTCTTGTAGCTTTAGTATTTGCCACCTAACATTTCACATCTGATCAAAAAAAAATGTGCTACTTTGACCTGATGCATAGTAATGTGGTGTGAAGCAATGAGAGTCAATTTGCTGGGCATCACTGAGACATAATGTGGAGGAATACTATGTCGATTTGCAGACTGAATCAAAATGCCTAAGCTTTCTCTTTTTGATATCTGCAAATCGCTGAATAATGTGGTTCACTGACCAAGTGAATTATTTTCAAGGCATTTGGCACATCTTTAATTACAAGATATGTAAAGATGAAATGGAAACACGCTGTGCATATTTCTTTATGGCTGCTGAACTTTCCTTATGGAAAAGCACCTGTTTTTATTAAACTGTCTCTAGAAGGCATAAAATGTACAAGGTATAGGTTGACAATATATTTCTCAATGCATATAACTTAGCAGTTGAGCAACCTTATAAGGTATGGATCAACCATGTGTACATATTGTACCTACAGACACAAAGCTACACGTGCATAAAAATACAAATATGCAGAAAATAGATTTCTTCCTATTATGAATGTCTTTAACTTTAGGCAGCATACCAATGGTATTATAATATTTCTCTTGCAACTGAGGAAGACTAAAAAAAAAATTCACATCGGGCCCTCTTTACTAAACATTTGTGTCCTTTATGCTTCAAAAATCAGGAATTTGCATGCTGACAATGATTATGTAAATACCCTGTTTTGAGAATCAGGTCTCAGAGGATTCCCCAGCTGAAAGCAATTCTCCTTTAAAGGTTTCAGCATGGTCCAAATCAGTGATTCTTAAGACACCATTTTCAGTAATGCAGTAAATACCCTGTTAGATGATTGCCGTTTGCTTTCCTCTCAAGCAGTGAGCCCTTCTTGCTTTGCAAGAGCAACCCTCCCCAGTAAAGGGTCTCTGCTGATTCTGAAGGCCTGTGGCAGATGACACACATGTTTTAAACCTCCACTCTGGGTAAAATGTTGCAGTCTTGACTCAACTGACCAGAATTCATAGCTGACCCTGCTTGGAGCAGGAGGTGAGTCTAGATGACCTCCTGATGTCCCTTTTAACCCGAATAATTCCATGATCCTACAATCCTCAGACAGCTGAGCCCTCCAGGCTGGGGCAGACACACTGCAGAAACACATCTCCAACAACATTCTGGCCTCACCCTGAGCAGCTGGACTATTTTGATCATTCAAGTCAGGGCTGCAAGGTTTTATCTAAAGTGAAGATACAAAACATGGATGCCATCACTGTTATTGAAGTGCGCCTTAAATTTGGTAACAAAAATTGTGAAAAAAAGAGTGGTTTCTCTGCACCTGTTTTAAGTGCTGTGCTTGAAAACATCAAAAACTTACCATCGAGGCCTTATCCTAACCTAAATGCTTACAGAAGAAATAGATGGAGACTCAAAGCACTGCTGAATTCTGTGTTACTTGGGCAACATGCTCAAATTTGCATTCTAAGAAACTAGTTTTATAGAAAAAAAAGCTGGTGTAACAATTGTGGGGTGTTTCTATATTTAAAGCACCTAATATGAAGATGTATCTCTGAAATTTATCTTATTTCTTTAAGACATTAGAACAAATTATGAAACTATAAATTCTTATGTGTTGACTGACCTGTTACAAAATCCCTTTGTTTGTTTAGGTAGCCAGAACTTGGAAGTACAGCACCAGGCCACCTCAGTCCACAGACTGAATGTATCCCCATCACTTTTGGTTTTATACACCTGCAATCTCTGTTCATAGGAATGCAGAATGTAAATAGCATGTTTCACTTATTAATAGCATTTCCCTGACATTCCTCTAACTTTAAAATAAATATATTAAAAATATTTTCTTTTACATTTGAAAACTCAAACAAGCAAACCACTATTCTCACTGTCAAAACATCAAACTCCTGTTTTAAAGTAGGATAGAAAGTGTGAACTAAAAACCAAGCTCAATCAGCTGTTCTGCTTCTGCAGCTACTTTCTCTCCTGCCCCGAACACCTGGTGCCACAGACAGGATCACGCAGACCCCAACCTGTAACCTTAACAGACAACTTCTCACACAGGCTTCTGCGTCCGGGGCCGGAGAAAGCACACACACAGTGAGCGACGCCACGCAGAACTGCTGGTACAGACCGCGTGTGACTGACTGCGAGGAAACGGCTCAGCACTACCTTGTACTTTCACAGCCTGTCGTTGCTTCAAACTGAGGTATGCCTTCAGTGCACATCTTGCACCAAATCAAGTCAAGACTATTTGCATCGACAACAAAATAAATACAGGGTGGACAGGGACAAGCAGGTTCACAGGTGCCAAGACACACACCAGCTAGCTTTAACACCATTTGGGTCCAGTTACACGTGTAGCCATGCTCATAAAGAGCTCAGCGTTAGTTTCCTCGCTTGTGTATGTTCCTATTCTAACAATCACGTCATAGTGATTGCGTAGAGCAATTAGTTTAATGCTAGCTTGAATATGCCTGGAACTGGCTTGTGATGATATGCACAGCAAAGGCACCACACTTTCCAGGAACCCCTCAGCAGCCAGCGATAGACGTCCTGCCTGGAGCACTCCTCTCGTCCTGTTGAGAAAGCTTTGGGCTTGGAAGCATAATTTGACCAGCATAGTGAGTGCATTAAGCAATAGAAAATAGTTTACAGGCTTTATTTCTCAAGCATCTTATGCTATGTCTAAGTAAGGATACCCAGCGTTAGGCGTTGCAGCCAAAAACGCCAGAAGTCAGAGAGCAGCAGGACAGCGTAGTGACAATGTAGTCCAAGGGCATCTAGTCCCAGAGCAGAGCAGACCTGCTTGGTGTGCAGCCCACCATCCTGGTGTGCAGCCCATCCCGGGACACAAACAAGAGCACACCATCTCCTCGTGTGCTTTGATTTCTTTTGGAAAGAAACCAAGGTGCAGAGAGGCAAGCAACCACAACACGCCCCCAGAGGTGCTGCAGTCTGGATGGGCAGAAGCCCAAAATCACAGGGCTTACCCAAAAGCCCTGCGCTTCCCTCTGCGCAGGCACAACCACATGTCCCCGGTGCTATTTCAAGGAATCCTTTTATTCCACCAGCTGCTACTACTGAGGTCTGAAACTGAGACCCAGTATGGGTTCTCATGGATGAGTGCAAAGCTCACAAGCTCTCATGTCTTAACAGAGGAGAAGAAAGTCTCTGTTTAGTTGTGCCAGAATAAATGAAGTACAAAGGTAGCTAGGATGCCTCTTGAAGCTGTTTTGTGTGGCAGTCAATTTGAATCACTCTGAAGAAAAGCTTAAGAATTCTTAAGGAAAGTACTATGCCTCAACGACTTTAAACTATTTTTGTGCTTCTGAGATCCTGGGCTGCTCTGTTTCCCCGGGTTGTTTTCTGCACATGGCAGCAAAAAGATCTTTCCCCGAAGGGACATGGGGCTTTTCAGATGCTCTATGCTTTTCCTCCAGCCTAGGCGCAGTCTGCAAGGGGCAGGAGCAGGGGCTGAGGGGTTCGCACGTGCTAGTTTATGGCAGTTTTTCAAAAAGGTCATCTGGAAATGTCACTCCAGCTGTGCTACTGCTGCGTTCAGATGGGGAAAAAAAAAAGAGAAGGAAAAAAAAAACCACAAAGCAGTGTGGGACAGTGACCAAGTGTTCAGATGAATTTATACTTTAACATTTAAGGACAATTTTTCAAAACTGTTGTAACATTTATCTTCCAGGAAACTAGAAGAAACTGTTTGGAGAGGACTGCTGGTCTACATTTCAAAATTCAGATTTATAACAAATAACCAAGCCTCAGTAGAATACAAGCTCATAGCTCTTCATTTAAGAAATTAATGAATGCATACTTTTTTTTTTAATTCATCTGCATAAAACCTCTCGGTTTAGGTCCTACCAGCTACACACTGGACTCAGTGAAACAGCAGCATAACCACTTTGAAAAAGTATCAGTAAACACTAAAATAACAAAAAAATCAGTCCCTCTCCATGCTTCAGTCCACAAACACTTCAGGAATTTCTGTAGGAGATGATGCAAAAGCAATTTGACACAGGAGAACAATACAAACTCCTCTGTCTCAGCCTCCAAGGTGAGCACCATTAACAATAAAAACACATCCTCTCCTCCTCACAAACAAATGCTGAACAATTGCTGGGCAAAATAAATTCTTTCATCAATAACGATCCATGAGATACACTTCCTTCTTTCTTTCCTCCTGTAATTCATTTGTGAAATTAACAGCACCACATACATAGCCTTCTAGAAAAATAATTGATCCCACTGCCCTGGATAGGAGCCACTTTATTGGATGCTGGCAACGATTACAATGTCATGCATATTATTTCCGTTTGCAGAAGGCTGACGCCAATGCACACATGAAGGCTTATGTGAGAAGTTCCACTGAAAAAAAGAATTAAAGAAAACAAACCAGAAAAGTTATCATACGATGTAAGACTTGTTGATTTCTTTGCCACCTTTTGTGCTAAAGAAAATAAACCATCTACTTGATCAACATGTGCTAACAATCAGTTGGGCTAATTAATGACAGACTGCTGGGAAACCAAGAAGTGTTCCTTATCAGCATAGGAAAGAAGCCCAAGTTGGCTTCTGACATTTAAAGTTACTTACAGGAAACTACCTAGCCAGGCAGAGCTGCAAACCCTGCTGGTCTTTCAGAAAGAGGAGGAAAAAAAAAAAGGTAACATTAGTTTTACTTCAAGTAATGCCAGGACTCATAAGAAGGTATGTTAAGAGTATTCATATGAAAGCAGCATGACACCTCCACTTCTCCAAAATGGATTTTCTTCCCAGTGTTGGTGGCTAACATGAAATGCAGAAACAAAAAAAAAAAAAAAACATTAATCCAAAGGCTTTTTTAGGAGGTTAAAAATAGATACAGATAATGTTATATTTAGTTTTTAATCAGTCTGCCAGTCACCACAAGTGCCCATTGGCTTCAATGTTGCTTAAAACCTATACATTTGTAGATGATTCACAGTGAACAATGGCATCTGGTACAATAACCTGGAAGTTACACAAATCAGTTATGTACAGGTAGGGTAATCCTGTCCTCATTAACTATGCAAAGGTCTTGCCAAAAAAAAAAAAAAAAAGTAGTACAAGCCATTTAATTAAAATGGTTGTGTCCTATCATCCAGAATCTCAGGTTTATAAAGTAAAGATTAAAATCAAATTAATTGAGCCTTATGGCTGATTTGCCTTCCCACGGTTTGTCAGCACAGCTAATAGAGATCTTCTTTCCCTGCAAGAAAATGCATTTTTCCCAGTTCCCACATCTAAATCTTTGGTACAGAAAAATGTGTCACCAACACTGCATAAGTCTGTGGTGAAGTGATTCACTATGGTACCAAGACGTTGCAGGCATTTAAGAATCTGTTTGGGACAACTTTTTTTGTTTGTTCGTTTAAAGAGAGAGATGCAAGAATTTCAGAAGAAAAGTCTATTAACATAGACCAATCCCCATCAAATCACCGGGTGTCAAAGACTCCTATTTCCTCTGGCTTTCAATGAAAAGAAAGCATTAACTCCCCAGATTTGCCTTTTTTTATCTCCTAAAATAGTAGTACTAACAAAACTGGAACTATCATTCTGGAGTTCAGGGAAGGAAAGTAATATTAAAACCAGCTTTCTCTCCACAAGGTAATGCATATGACTTCTTTCAGGGCAGGATTATCTTCTTCATGTTCAAAGAAAACTAGGGCAAGCAGAAATGCAAGTATGGAAATCTAAAAATATTCTCTTAGTCCACAGAAAAGTAATTCTATATGAAATCTGTGGGATGAACATATCCAAAAGAAGCTTGCACATAGTGGGGACATGAGAAGAAATATTTCTTTAAAATGGAAGTGTGGCTTGAAACCCATAGTTACATTACATTGAAAAGTAAAAATAGTTATGACTGAGTAAAATATTGTTTTGAAGGACTCTAGATAGCTTCCCACACCCTACACATAAACAGACACTGTCTATCAAGGAATGCATCCAACACTGAGCTGAAGTCTTGCAGACATTTTAAGCCCACAGTGGATGGAAGTGCTGGTAAGCACATTTTTCCAGGGGTTGAAGGAAAAGAGGGTATATAAAATTACAAGAGATCTTCTTGAAATTGAATTTTAGGCAGAGATGCAAAGACAAAGTTTGTAACATTCGAAGATTCACATATATATCACTCTAGACAGTGGCTGGAAAAGCAACAAACGGATAATGGAGCTCTACCTTTCCAGTTGACATACTGGGAAAAATAAACTATTCAAGAATGAATGATGCTAGACTGAGTGTCTTGTTAGAATATCTCATCCCATTAAAAACTCACCTCACCCAACATGTACTTCCTGTGGGTAGACAGAGCGATGCAAGGCAAAGTGTGCTGGAAATGATGGTTCTTGCCACAGACAGAGAGACCAGTTGTGATTAACTTGGAGCTTTATGCAACCCAAGACTGAGTTTTGTCACAAAGGAAAACAGTGTTCTGGTTTTAATATCTGTCTAATTTCTAGTTTAATAGTTTTCCCCTTGAAATAACTTTTCAGTAGATTCCTGGAGCAGGTGTTATCTTTCCTCCATAAACCTTGAGATAATGTAACTATAATGATTTTCCAAATAAAAAGTGAAAGGCTATCAGGACAAATATCCCCATTTTTATTCCATTGAGATATTATTATGGTGATGGTAATAATTCCACAGAGGAATTACTTAGAATACACACTCAGCTCTGACCTGACCCAGCTATAACTCAGATGACACCTTTCCTAAGTTGGAAGAATTTATTTTCATTTTCAACTGAGCTCATCTAATCAAAATGCTTCATTGTGACAAAGAGTTCATTGTTCCTGTGCAAATTGCAGTTACCACTAAAGCCCTGCTATTAAGAACCAGACACTGCTACAGCAAATCTAGCCAAAGGGGAGCTCAACTTGGGAAGAGAATTTTCAGATGAGCGAAATAAATAGTAGGTTATATTTTGTTATTAACAAAGTATACATTTGACATCCCCTGTTGGTAATTGCCTGTATTAATTCAACATTAATATAAGCTGTGGACATAGAATTTAAGAGTGGAACACAACCTACTCCTAAATTCTGCCTGTAGCAACTGCTGTAATCCAGATGGTGAAGAGACCCAAGGCAAGGCAGGTGAAGAGCAGTAATGTGTTTTATTAGGCCATTTTTTGGGAACACAAGGTTTTCTCAAGGTCAGGGCTTCACAAGTTTTTACATGTCCAAAGATTTGTCTGTATCCTGGAAGATCAGCTGGTTTAACAAAAGACATTACCCTTATAAGCACTGTCTTATTTAGGATGTCACCACAGAGGTACTCAGGAAATGACTCTGTTCTGATCACTTGCCTTGCTGCGTCATTTGGGCCAAGGCATTTAATACTTCCTGGGCATCAATGGCTTATCAGTACAGGAAATTGTATTTTCCTCCTAGAAATATTGTAAGTCAGCATCCAAATTAGTCTTAAGGTGAAAATCCATTAGAATCTGGCAATGACAAGAGTAACTTCAGCAACACCTGACATTAGAAAAAGAATGGCTATTCAGAAAAAGATGAAGATTATAGACTTGATTTCTTTTTCTGCTATTGATTAGTCCTCAGATATAGTGATAGCATAGATAAACCTAGACTGCTAAGAACTAACCTATTTGCATCCAAGTGAACACAATGGTAGTTGTCTCTACAATATGGCATATATAGAGTTGTTTTAGAGACAGCCACAGTAGAGGCATGTTGCAAACAGCAAGAGAAAAGACTAACAGACAAAGCATGTATTTTTCTCTGCTCAAATGGTATATGAGTCACATTTTCAAACTAGAGAAATTTTTGCAGCACTTAATTTATGATTTAAGCAAAACATTTCATTCAACAGCACAACCGTAGCTTTTTAAAAAACAAACAAACAAACAAACAAAAAAACAGTGGCATGCAATTACGGGTTTAGAACTTGACTTCTTTTCTCTTCTTCAGAAGACCAGGATAATAACAACCATACAACTCAAAAAAAAAAAAAAAAACCCAACATCGATGATAACAGAAGTAAAAAAGGTGAAGTGATACATCCAAATCTGAAAAACAAGTTTGCAGCAGGGAATGTGCTTTGCATTCTCTGCTTTTTCAATTATTGGCATGTAATTGCTAGTTAGGTAGGATAGAGCTGCCTTAGAGCTGCCTTCTCCTCGTCCCAGAAGAGACAGGAATATTACCAGACTGAGATCATTCTGACAAAGTGACTCACTCCTCCTTCAGATCAGGTTAGTCCAAGTGGCCTCCTTTAGACAGTGAGAATAAATTTTTAGTTCTGGTATAGATCATGCCCTCTCCAAACAAGGTCCCATGCCAAACAAGGTATGGAAATAGTTTTCAACTTTGCAGTTTTTCACAGGTCACTTTATGACAAAATAATGCGGGAAACACATTTCTAGTTCTTCCTTGGTATGAGAAAGTCAGTGAGAAACGTTCATTCTCTCATGATGGCCTGCAGACCAGCTACTGCTGGCCACTGGCATTATGGTCTTCTGACTTCAGCTCTCAGCACCTGCAGCTTCTATCTCATGCTGTTACTGCTCAGTTCCCTGTCACTTAGAAGTTAAAGGACTCTGAGACAAGCTAGATCAGAGCCTTGAGTAACAGTGATCATATTCACCAGTATTTATGTTCCTGTAATTGCTGCCTATTACTCTGATGAACCTGCTGGAGTCTAAAGCTCTCGGTACTACCTCCTCAGTTCCTGCCAGATGGGATTTTTCACTCATCTGCCACCTGCTGCTCTGCAGCTCTGCCACCATGCCAGGATCAGCAAGTGTTCCCAGCTTTTGGGTGGTGATCCCAGGAGTACAGAATACCCTCCAGCCCAAAATCAAGCTCATTTTCTACTCTGTGCTCCAGCAGATACACTTCTAAATGAATACTGCTGTGTTTACTGATCGTTTTATGGTTTGTTTACTTCTTGAGTATGTAATATTGTTGGGGTAATGTTGTTTTTAATTAGTTGGAAGAACTATTGTTTCAGAAGGCTGAATGCATTTGCTAGCAAGGGGTCTTTATAAATACAATGAATGTTATTGGTTATGCCTCCACAGATGGGTACTGACAGCTGCCAGCCAGCTCTGCCCATGTTCAGAGTTGGGCTGGACCCAAGACAGCGCCAGTTCAAAAGCCATATTAGTTGCATTAACACAACGTCGGGCCCAAAAGCCTCTTGGAAAAATCTAATCTGAAAAATGGAACTGTTTCAGTTCTTCGAAGTCCCATTTGTTATAAGTTATTCAAGTCTCATTTGTTAGAAGTTACTCAACAAATGTGCCATAAATTTTCATTGTCTCAACTGTACAAAGTGACGGAACCCAGAAAATAACCATGAATAAAGAACTATGTTATCAAAAAATTAACGCTATCTACAGATGAAGATATGTTGTAAGCAGAGACAGGAAGCATGATCACATATACTAAAGAGTGTTATATGTTTGTATATCTACATATTAGATATAAGCACATACGCATTCTACACATACATCAGAGCCCTGATTTCTTTAGTAGTCATTTTCTACACCTCCCTATGGAAAGGCATTAGAGGGACAACGTGAATGGGACAGCTGGGCTGTGTCTGTGTCAGCAGAGGAGAGAGAGCTTCCAGAGCTTGTCACCGGACATGAGAGCCCTTGGTGGATAAGCACCTCCAGCAAGTCAGAGAGGTCAGACAGAGCTGATGGAGAGCACACAGACACCCCAAGAGCAACACTGCCTGCTCAGGTCCTCTGATCACACCAGATCACACCCATTTTCCCAGAAGTAGAACAAGGAAACATGATGTAATTCAAATTTCCTTCCTCTCAGGTCCATGTTGCAGGTTTGCCTATAAATACTACTTTGACCTAGTTCTTGGAGCACTTGATCTGAATCTCAGTGCCTGGTGTAGTTTACAATGAGAAACAAAGCGTCTGGAGACTGAAGCACATGTGTTTTCTTCAGTTCTGAGAGTCATAACCTCTACTTGTTTTGCTCTGGAGTATTTTATATCTACAGAAGTGTAGATTATTATGAATATATACAGACCAGGATAAACTATCCCATGCATGTGTTTACTCCGTTCTCTCTCAGTAAGGAAATAACCCACTGCTGGAGTCCAGACCTTCCTGGCAGCTTGGAAGCCATGATAATGCAAGTTCTGTCTAAAGGCAAACATCTGGTATCCTCATTATACAGAGCTTACACTTTTCTACAAAGAACAGGGAGGCAGAAATATGTCTCCACATGGGAAAGGAACTATGACTGAGCGCCAGCTCACTCTTTGCAGATCACAGTATGGATACTCCATGCCAGGACTAGTTCTACCAGAACATGTGTTCACTCAGTAAAGGAGAGAGCAGAGGGATCAACGGAAGACTGTTGACTTAGGGGAAGAATGTGGGTGAAACCCCATCCTTGGAAACACTTATTATTACACAGAATAAAATATATATCAAGAGTATTTGTGTAGTAGGTTCAAGGTCTCCTTCTCCATTTCATTTTCTGTAACAGTATAAAATTACTTTGTATGTCTGAAAAAGTTGGTATTATAAGCATCCGGTTCACGATGTTTACGTCAGTTTTGCTGCCCAGGAAACATTACAGTATTGTGGGCAGTCATCTGGAACATGTTTTTCCCCTTTGTCTCTGCTAGAATGCTCATATTGTTATTAAATTCTTGATGTAATATTTCCCCAAATCAGAAAGCTAAGCAGAGATAACACAAAGTCAAGTTTCATGAACACATTCTTTAAGAAAAGCAGTATCCTACAAATCCTGCAACAAGCACTTATTGGCACTTCCACTAATGTAAATAAAATCTATTGGGTTCTCAGAAAAACAATCACTTCAGTCTTGTTATCAGAGGAAAGAATCTGGGTCAACAGATGCGTTTTGGATATGCACCAATTCTTAAATGATTTAGTATTCTGATCTGTGGATACAAAAAGCAATTTCCTACATCAGCAGTACCCTTAGCACAATGTGCAATTTCATCCTACCACCTACACTGTTGTAATCATTAAATGTTATAAAACATCTCTGATAAAAGAAAAAAAGATTCTGATATATGACTATAATGTAAATCAGTGCTTTGGATTATGGTGTGATACTAGTTCAGTTATTTATATGTGTTTCAACTAAAAACATCCAACTGGATTTCAACTATCACAAGATTAATCTCACTAATACTTTATATACACAGATGGTCAGACAAGAAAAATTAGACAAATATGAAAAATTAATATATTCTTCTTGTATAATATAAAATATGATTTGTCTCCTAGAAGATTATAGCTGGAGCTTCTAGAACCAACAATAACTAGACTAACCAATATGCCCCCTCTGTTTTGTGGGAAGTTTTTCATTCTGTCCCAGCTCAAAAAGTTCTTGTAAGACATGGGAGATCTGCAAAGCACACAGATACAACACAAAACACAAAGCATAGGTTTGCTTTTGCCTGAATATAGCTTAGTAACTAATCAGAGTTATTTATAGCTGGAGTCTTATTCGCATTCATTCTACAAGTTCCAAAGATGACAGCAGGACAGTTCCATGAATTACATATTTCAGCACTGTGACCTGTTACCTGAAAAGCTACTCTGTGACAACGTACTCAGGTCACCAAATTTAATTAACTTTATACATCCAGTAACATTTGCAGTGCCAATGTTACTGCAGTCTCACCATCGAGCAAAGGCAGAGGACCTGAATTCAAGTTCTACATATGCCACCTATTGTCATGGTTTACAAATTAATTTCCATATTTAAAAACACAGAGAAGTCTGGCCAGAAACAGGTGTCTGAGACATACACTCCAAAGTTCATCAAAGACCTTGATTCTAACAACCTGTGGCAAAATAGTTGATCTGCTAGAAAGAAGGAGCACAGCCAGAGCAAACATTTCTGGCAGCAGAGGATCAAAGAGGTCTCAGATAGCCAGAAAAAACAAAGGATGCTGACATCAAAATATTGGCAGCTTTCATTGTTGCTTTTCTTTCCAAATAAAATGGGCAAAGAAAAGGACTAGCTTTCCCATCCAAGCTCAACTCTCCAGTGAGCAGCATTCTGTAGCTGTAATTATAATCTTGTATTTGTGTGCACACTAACTAATTTCCCGGGCAAGTTACATTTCGGCTTGAAAATGTTGGCTTGTAGAGACCAACCTCAATAACAAAAATAGCTGCTGAGTTCAGCAACCTGCAGCTTTTTATAGTTGACCTTGCAGCTCCGCAAGATAGTGGCTCTGGGCTGCTTCATTATTTCAAGAAGGAAATGTGGCTCTGGGAGTCTCATGGGGACTAACAAGACCCAAAAGATAAGTGGTTTCCTGGCTAAGTTCTTTTTCTTTGTTTTATCTTGGTTGTTCCCATTTCAGAAGTATTCTGGTCCTCTTAATATTCAGCATTCTGGCTGTGATTGGTGGAGCTAAACTTGCCTGCGTAGTTTATTTAGTCCATGGACTTTTTCTTAGTTTATGCAGTTTATTATGCAGCTGGTTGCATTTGAACTCTCTTCCATGTCACACTCTGCCCACAGCAAGTAACCATCAGTGCAATTAATCATATTTCAGTTTGACTCCAATCCCCAAAATGACTATAGCAATAAAATTACATATATAGGCTAAAAACAACAAATAAATGCTAAGCAGTTGCATGACAGTCTGATTCTGTCAGTCTACTTATCTGCCTGATCGTGTGATTCTGGCTATTAGCATATCCAGCTGGCTGTAAATGTGTAATGGAAAAGGAGTATATATACTTTGGTACAGTTTCTTCTCATTTGCATTTGAGTAGCAAGGAAGTTAAAGAAAACTATTCTAACTTTCTACTAAAAGTCTGACTGCAGCAGGAGCTGGAGCTATTTGCTGTTGGCTGGTCCACTGCAGATGGGAGTGACTGAAAAGCTACTCCTCTCCTCTACCTGCCCCCTATTAGCAGAAGCTCTAGAAAAGAATAGATTTCAAACAGGAACAGGACCTGGGGCACCCACACTCCTGCACTCAGTAATTTACTCATTCCCACTTTTACTGTATCATTACAAAAACCTTGAAGACAACATTAAAAAAAAAAAAAGCTTTCCAGCCCTGTTGATGGCAAAAGAAACCACATCCTCAGTCACATAAACAGAGATATTAGTCACTCATATAATATTCACGCTACAGTATCCTCATGTTTACAGAAATCCTTGCTCAGTCTGGCCACACCAGAAACTGAAAAAGGAAAGGAGCAGCATCTTCACTGATTTTTTACAGAGTTATTACAAACCATTGCTGATACCAAGCCCAGGCTTGCTGGTGAGAGATTAATTACGGACATACCACATAAAACACGCAGAGAGCTAACTTAGTTGGAAAATAACATATCTCCACGTTCTCTTAGAGTATTACCATTATGAGACTCCCCGTTAGAAGAGATGTTTATCTAGTGTGCTCTCAGCCTCCAGAAGAGGGGCTTCCCAGCTAGCAGGCATGTGGAAAGGCGTATTTCCATTGTCCAACCTCACAATGTTTCATTTGTGTAACACTGAATCCCAACTTAATTAAATAGCTCCAGAGACCAGGCAAATCTCAATATACATGGGCAAGTGGTCGAACAGCCCCATTTATGTGTGTGTCACAGCTCGCTGGGTATTGCTCCAAAAAGCATCTGTCTCAACAGTCTCATCTGATTCTTACAAACAAGCTACACTTTGCATTTTTGAATTTAACAAAGATCACACAGCTGCCAACATACTATCAAAGCCTAAAGACCAAATAAATGTTTGGCTTCCCTCCAACCGTCCTTGCTGTGGTATTATTACTGACAATAGAGCCAGAGCAGCAAAAGCAATGAGATGGCAAATTTACACATGTGCCATGTTTTTATACATTGTCTACATTTGCTCCTACAAGGCTGTAAGCAGAACACTGGTGAGCATCTTCTGGTTGCAAAATTTGACCTATTTTAGGGCTTTATGAAAGCTGTACAATGTTATTAGTGTATAAAAAACTGCAGATGGGCAAAATGATCTAAGAAAAACAATTCAAAGGTGTTTTGTTTATTTTCCCATGTGGGTAGTAGAAATAGATCAGAACTCTATATTCTCAGGGCTGTATTTTGCACTTTTTGAAGAAATAGTGTAATATCCATAAAAACTGGAGACCCAACAGTTGAAGTTTCCCTTGGCATCTGCTCATTCCACTTTAATGCACACATTCCCTAGTCCTCACGATAGGAGCAGCATGCATATATCCAATGGTAGAATTTTTATTTGACCTGTATAGGGGACATCTGCAGCATTTTTCAGCTCAGTTAATATCCCAACACTCTCTCATCAAAAGCAAATTGCATCTGCAGATAAGAAGCCCTTCCTACAGATAGTAATATAACTTTTTGATCTGTATCAGATGATTAGGACAGTGAACAAAGACAGCTTCTCCCTTACTACCTCTCCTATTTGGTGAATTTTCACTGTATATGAAGATCCAGAGGAAGCAAGTGGTGAAAACAGAGCCAGAGGCAACTCATGACATTACCTGCAGCAGAGCCTAGGCCCTGTCGTGAAAAATGCTTTGTATAAAAGCCTGAACACTCACAGGACCCCTGAATTGGAGGAATGTCAAGTATCTAGCACCTTGCTGCTCTGCCCACATTATCATGAACAGCTGTGCTTTGGTCTCCTTCACTTAAATTCAATCTATATGTAGAAGAGGATGAAGACAAGGTGCAGTCACAGCCTGAGAAGGCAGCAGTACGTTGGCATTCCCACTTGAAACCTCCTCTTGCAAAGGCACAACAAAGCAGTGAACTGCATTTGCAATTACTAGGCTCTGGTGACTCGGAGCAAGTCATTTGGCACTGACCCTCCATCTTGCCTTGCTGCAATCCCCCCAGTGCATGAGGCACCTTATCCTTCATAGATCCCATCCCCTCAGCCAAGCCAGACCTGGCACCTGGCCTCTCTGCCTTCGGGATGGAGAGGGCTCCTACTGTTCACCACTGCTCTGATTTCCAGCTCTTCCCTCCCCCAGCTCTCCTCACTTTCAAATCCTCCCCTGATTTAAATGCAGCTTGCCCTAGGCTTGCAAGCTGTAAAGACACCCCCTCCCAAAACAGAAAGAAAAAGCAGGAACAGTGGTTTTGCTCACAAGGTTGTACTACCCCACACTTTAGGGTTATTTCACTGCATTCTGAGAGGAGCAGCTCTTGGAAAGAAGGGCAAATGGAGCAAAACAGACTTGGGTGTTGCCGGAATCATTTGCTAAAGACATCCCACTGCCCCTGTAGATTTTCAAGCTTGGGATTTTTATTTTTTTCCCCTCCAAGGCTTCTTTTAATATATTCTTTCTTCAAAGTTTGTGGTATCTGTGTAATTTTTCAATCAGGGATTAGAGAGGATTAAGTCCTTGCTAGCCTGTGTCTCCCAGGGAGCACTGGCTTTACATGCATGTTTTACACACATTTCCAGTGCAAGTGCTCACACTTGTCTCAATAAAGATGAATAGTGGCTTATTTTATACACCACAGAATAAAGTCAGGACCTACCCAATTGTATACTTAGCTTCTCTCTGCCCTGTCCTTTGTGTCCTTTACCTTCTGTGTGTTTTTTACATAAAAGACACTTCAAAGTAATTGCCTTCATATTGTGCCAGCTGCCTCAGATGCAAGAGTGATTTACAAGCAACACTAAGCTCCAGCTACATGATACAATGAGGTCTCCCGGGTCCATCACATACTTATGTCAGAAGGAAATTCCCTATCTTTTCTAGGTGTGTGGATCCAAAAAGTCTACTTACTCCTGTTTGATTTGGGCCATTCTCCCCCTCACACGTACATTTTCAAAGAATAACGCCAATCCAACACCACTTTGTTTTACCTCTGTGTATTTCCCCCATTAAATTTTTGGAAAATTAACTTGATTCTGTTGTTAAGTAATACAGAAATAAACAGCAAAGAATATTTACATGGGCAATTTTAGTTTCTCTTATATTCTGTGCCACACTTCCACATAGGCACACAGCTCTGCTAGATACATTTACACCAGCCAAAATAACTAACAGTATTGGTGAGAGGGCAGTCAAAATATCCAACTGAAGCCCACCAGAGTTGCTGGAGATATCCTCTAGTCACCAGTTTACATGGAAACCTGTCCTACATTGCTCTGGTTAGCCATGATGTCTAGATTAAACCTAATGTATTCTTATCTGCAGACATACCCACATTCTCTGTTTCCTGGAGGATATTTCATATTTCACATCCATCATAATCATACTCAGCAGGAGTTTATTAATTAGGTGCAATTGGTCAAATAAAAAATCACATTTGTGTATTATTGCCTGTCCTGACTAGATACATGTATATCAATTTCTGGACAGCTCAAGTTTGTTTCACATGGAAACTCACAACAGCAAATTGAACAAACAAAACATTTGCTGAAAATGACCATAAATAATACCAGAATAGCCAAAGTTAATTCCTTAAAGCAATCAGGTATTCATAAAAATATTTACATTCATCTATAGTGACTGGAAAAGACCAACATCCTGAAAAATAAGAATTTAAGGAGAGTAACAGCACTAGCAGGAATTAATGATTGTGTATCTCTTCCAAGCTTCTTCAAAAATTAACATAAATATTAATTCAAGAACATGATGTTTTTAATAGTACAGGAAAAAAAATAGTAGTTTAGATCATAAGGTTAGGGAAAAAAAAAAAAGTTGCTCTGGTTATGTTGCCCAGACTTGAATTCCTTTATCATTTGAGATCCTTATTAAGTCACTTGCATGGTATAGATTACAGTTCAATCCTAAAATTCCTCTACATTTATGTTTCTTATGTTTTTTACTTTGATATCCTGCCTGTTTTAATGAAGAACAGGATGTGCAATAGCTTGTTACTTACGGCAGTACTTTGACAAGGAACCTGGATCTTAATAAAAAACAGGAAATAAAATCCTTCATATTAAATCAATTCTTTAAAAAATAAGCATGTGAATGTCATATTTAAGATTAAAGGTATTTCTCTTTCCAGGAAAGGATCATAATAAGGTGGGCATGTGGCTATTTCAGAAACTGCACACATTTGGTAAAGAGCTTATAGAAAACAGTGTCAAATCCCATATTGAACCCAGCTGCTGGTACTTACTTTTTGATGTAAGGCTTACTTCCTGCAGATATACATCAAATTAAATTCTTTACTAAGCTCACAATGGTGTTTTCCCTTTAAGCAGAAAGGCAATACTTACCTGAATGAAATATTATCTCTCTTTAATGGGTTTCTACAGTGAAGCCACATTTTATGTTTAAAAAGGTGCAGTGACAGTAGGAACGAAGAGAGAAACTTGCTGTCTATTAAAACAGTTTATTTTCTCAAAAATAGCTTTAATGAAGCCAATTGGGGTTTGTTACACCACTGATATATGTGGTGTCCTAAGAGCAATTTTGATAGGACTGTTCCTATACTATTGCTTGGCCAATAGCCCATAGTTTGTACCACTGATGATTTTAAAAGTGATCCTCTAAACAGAATCATGGAGTGTTGTAGTGGCAGATGCACCTCAAAAATAAGGGTAATGGACAAGAATACTGTGGCAAAGAAAACAGACAGATTAATACAGGTTACGTAGTTTTCCAGGCCTTGTTTCAAGGGCTCGAAACATTCAGTACTTTTGATTGCAAGGAAGAATTCCCATTAGATACAAACCAGAAAGATTTAGCTTCTACTTTTGATTCAGTAACATCTGCAAATGTCTGTCTGGAGTGGTAACACAGTGTCGTCTCCTATCAAGAAAACAAATGAGCGAGGAATAATGGAGCAGAGTCAACAAAGAGGTGCAATATGTTATATATTAAGCTCCGTTACATTCTGACAGTCTCCTTTGCCTTTTGGATCTATTTATCAGTAGATAAAGGATTCTCAGTAGATGTCAAAAAGTTAGAAGATTATTCAAGTGCAAGTTAAAATACAGAGCAGAACTCACCAACCGTTGCATTAGTCAATACACACTCTTTCTGTGGCCCTTAATTTAGAAGGCAGTCCATCTGAGGGTCCAGATATTCATCTAAAATGGTCTAGTGGTGATGTGGGAGGAAGCATGTAAGCAGTATAACAAGGGGCAGGAATAAGCTCAACCACTCTAAGCTAATTTTCCAAAATTCCCAGCAGAGCCTTAAAGCCTAAGGGTGCGGAAGGCACTGGACAGAGGTCCCTCTAACTCCATTTTACAACAGTGCTTGTCTGAACTTTTTTCCAGATGTGGTAGTTCAAAAAGAAGATGGCTGGCGGGTACTGTGAGCCCTCAACACTGCTGTGTGACTATAAAAAATAGAAACAGTGAGAAAGGCAGTGCTTCCACTGAGTCTCCCACATGCTGAAAGATTTTAAAAGTTTAAAAGGCATGTTCATTCTTAAAATAGAATTGATCATCTATAAAAAGCAAAATAAAATCCTTTGGGAGATTTATGCCTAGTGGTTTTCTGGGCATTTCTCTTCCTTACAGCCAGGTCTGGATTGAGCAGTGTTAAGTGGGCTCTTCTTAAATCGAAACCTGGCACAGAAACACTCATCAATACTATTTTTGGGTTCCAAAGTCACCTTTTTGCCGCCAAATTACCTCACTGTGAAAATGCCTATTTCTGACATTAAATCTTCATAACTTAACATTCTATCAACCCATATTAAAGCTACATATCAAGGAACATTCACTCACGAGTGATGTTGTCATTCTGTTAATCCTGTCCTTTAGATATGAGATAAAAGGTCAAGTGTCAAGTTCCTCCTGAAAATTTTGGGTCCAGTTCCAACATGAGTTCAGCTGATGGGAGCATTCAGTATTTGACAGACCCCATCGGAAGCTCCCTGTTTTCATGCCTAAAGCCAGCTCTTAGCCCTGCATCTTTTGATTAAGCACTACTTTCACAAGAAACCTTCCCAAAGCATTCAGGCCAAGCTTTAAATGAAGATATCAGTAAAAGTTGCTCCCCAGTTGTTTGTTCATTTTTTATCTAGCATTGACAAAAATTCTGTAAGATCAGACCAAAGCCCAAATAAGCATCCTGAAAGTCTCGTTATTAATATTACTAAAAAGCCAAAGCAAAACAAAACACCATAACGATGATAACTACTGGCTCTGATTTGCAGCAAAGAAGCTTTGTCAGACAAACTGGATAGGCAAAACTAAAAACATCACATAATTAAAATATACTACTGAAAATGTCCCTATTTCACACCTAAGGTGTCTTCGCAGTATTTGAATGCCAGAGTTCAGTTAGAACTCTCCAAATCTCAGCAAACCAAAACAAACCTCCCAGTTGAGGATGGACTCAAAACTACTCTCATGTGGAGATTGCCACAGCTACGCTGACAACTTTTGATGGAGCGAAACTCATAAGAGCATGAAGGCCAGATGGATCTTTCCTCTTTACGTGTTAGTTAACTTTATCATTTCTAGAACTAACTTTCCAGTAGTGCTGGCTTCTAGCTGCAGTGGAGACAAATGCCAGCTGGGCATAAGTCTGCATATGGAGCCAGGCAGATTTATAAGAGCCTGAGGACTTTTTGTGGATGATCGGCTCTTAGCATAACCCAGCATCTCTCCCTCCCTTCCCTGCACAAATTGCTTTGCTCAGACTGTTGATGCTGTTGCATTTCTATACAATACACAGCCAGGGAGGAGGCTGAGATCTGGTGAAACTGAACATTGGCTTCACTGCACAATTTTCTTGGGTTAGTTTGATTGATAGAGCCAGCCCTATGTTGTCTTCCAGCCCTATGGGTGTTTGGCTGCTTTTCCTAAAGGATTTCTGATAAGACTTCCCCAGCCACTACTTATCTCCTACAGACAGCCATTTTCCATCCTCACAGCTACTTTCTCTTGTATATTGACTTTCAGCAGACTGACTGTCATGGCTTCTACAATGGTAAAAATGCCTGATTTTTTTTCTTTTTTAATCTTTCTCTCTGTGTATGTGTGTATGAACTAATGCTAAACCAGCAGCCAATCAATGCCTTCTCAAGGTGGTACATGTATGTCTGTTTTCCCATCTTCAGCCTAACTTCTAGTGCTTTCTTCCAAGCAAGACCTGCTTGCTTGAGCTAATCTCATTTCATGTCTTCCAGATAGGCTTCTTGCCATGCACATGCCTGGGTAAAGGCAAAACTTAAGGCTTCTTCTTGCTCACAGTGGTATAGGCAAAACTTAAGCCAGAGCCCCACAGGGCAGTATTAGGCAGAAGCATGATTAATGCAATGGTGCCAAGAAAAGAAAGCCCTGGGGAGGATCTGTGGTGAAATTCACCCAAAAATAAGAAAAGGAAAAAGCATAATTTAGAAAGGGATAGGGCAAAATTGAGCACAAAAGTGGGAGCCCCTGCTAAATCACTGACACACTTCAAAATAGTGGAGGCGACTTAAAAATTTTTTTTAACGCTTGACTTGACCAAAGTGGTATCAAGCAGCTCTGGCAAATCTTACTCCTGTTGCATTTTAGTATCATTGATTTCGGCTGTGTGCTTGCAGCTTTTGTCCCTATGAATATTTTCTGAGCAAGAGCGGCTTTAAACACATTATGAAGGTCCTTAGCACAACAGGGCATTTGTACCAGTAGACCACACAGAAATCCAGTGGTCAACACCCCTTCCAGTACAACCCATAGCACAGCACCAGCATTTTACTGGGATCAAGGAGTCCCTGCACAAGAGGTTACTCATCAGGGACAGGGCAGTTACAAGCTACTCAGATTGTTTCTCCACCACTGCCATTCAGGGGGTAGACTGAAATACAACATAACCTGACCAGAAACCACTTCTAGTCTGCTCTCCAGTATAGATAATTCAATTACATATTTCAACTGATTTCAGACACAACGTAAAAACAAGAAGAGCATTTTATCCAGAGGTGGGGTTTGCAGAAGACAGAAGTAGTATTGTCTCCCACCAACACTACCTGGTACAGCACTATGAGCTCCTCATCTCAGGGTGCAGAGCCACGAGCACTGCAGCTCCTGGCCCCATCCCCAGCAGAGCTGCATCCACCCACACACCAGGATTTGCTTGTGGGGCACCACATGTGAAGCTGTTGAACTCTGGAATAGAACCGTGTGTGAAACTCTGTGCATCACAGGGGTTCACAGAAATGTTTTTCTCTGGTTCCAATGCATTCAATATGGGCTTGACATCCTGACATTTCATGCTGAAATAAATCTAGACATCTAGAGTTGAGCTTTTGACAGAAGAGCTCAGCCCAGAGTCACGCAAAGCTGGGACAGTCATGTAACTTGCAGATGTAAAATGTAATGTTTTATTTTATACAGCAAAGTATGTAGAACAGGTATTATTACTTTACTGCTCACCAGACAGCACACTGTACACGGTGCTCAGACAACTTCAAAAACCATTTGACAAACTTCAGAAGACTTGAAACCACAGGAAAAATTAAGAGCCAAACACAGATCTTTTTGACCAAACACCCTCCCAGTGTTACCACTGAACTGTTAATGAAGCTAAAAAGAAGATGTGGCCCTTTAGGAACATTACAAACAGTTGCAAAAAACACTGCTAGTAAGGCAAAGCCAACCCCCACCCCCCCCCCCAAAAAAAAAAAACAAAACAAAAAACCCCAAAAAAAAGAGAAAAGAGCTTAAGTTTCCACAACAGAACATGGCCATGCCAACCCAAGAGCATTTCCTACCTGCTCTTGCAGCTGCTTCTGGGCACCTTCAGTTCCCCACATTACCTCCAGGCCTGGGGAGTCTGCTCCTTGGGCAGCAGTAGCAGCAATAGCTACTGAGGCTTGGCCACATCTACCTCACTCCTTTTCCCTTTCCCACAAGTCCATATAAAAGTTAAACAGCAACATAAAAGACAAATTTCCTTCCACAGCCTTACTGATGATATAAAAGATGTGAAGGTCTTCAAAAAAATAAAAAAAGTGAAAACAAAACAAAATGTAGGTCAGATGAACTGAACATTATTTCTTGAAATGTTTGATTTCAATACTTGATCATTAATTTTAATTTCTAACCCAAAAGTTATTGCAAACCCAGATGAAAGTTTTCTGACATTAGCTGTTTTGAAGCAAAGTTAAACTCATGCAAACCTTTATTCTATGTCCTTTAAAAATAAGAAATTCATTAAACAATATCCCTAAAGACTCTTATTTTGGGTCCTATTATCTTTCTGGGGAAAACATTCCATGAAATTATTTCCAGCCAGCACTAATTTATGTTTTGCTCCACAATAACACAACTACTCCCTTATCAATCCTAGAAACCTGCTGTTATGTGGGAAAGAACAGTTGATAAAGATAATTTTCACCTCTTTTACTACAAAGTATCCCCCCTCTTAGCTAATCTAAGAGAAAAAAGTACTTGTACATGTATTAAACACACACCTCTTAGTGTGCTCTGCAAATGCTACAAAAGCAACTTCCAAGCCATGAATAATTTTTCTTCCTTCCCCCCCTAAAGAAACTAGTAGAAGAAAGAACACTGGTTTAAGGCCGAGACTTCTCCCATTCCCAGGATGCTTTATTAATAATTAAAAAAAAAAAATTGCTAAGATGGACTTCTCTGTACCATAACTGATACCTGTTCTCAAAATAAAAACCATCTTCTTAGAAACTACTTTTTCCTCTTTCTGCAAGAGGCTGGGTATGCTAGAAGTACCTATTTCTGATTAAAAGCATTTTTAGATGAGGTAGGAACATGAAATGATTCCTGGACATTAACACCACCAGTCTGTGACTGTACAACTTAACAAATATGAAATTAATGTTAATTTAAAGAAATGGACCATTTTATCTGAAAAAAACTTTGAAACGTATACATTTCCTTAAAAATCATCATTCAAAGGAAAGTGCTGAAAAGAATAGTGCAGTGCATGTGAAAGAAGGACAGAAGAATTAGCACACTGATGTAAATTTGGCCTCTGGTTTTCTTAAAGAGGAATAAATCCTTTTATATGATCCAGTTTCCACCATAACCATAGAATTGTTACCCAGTCCGGCCCCGAGGTGTTCTACACTGTGGCAACAGAAATACTTTGCATTACTTGCTATCATAGTAACATGCTAAGTACTCAGGCTTCTTGCAAACTGAATTCACGACAGTAACTTACTCAGACAACCCTAAACCAATGATTTCTGTTTATTTTTTAACTAGAAGGTAAATTGAATTTTCAATGCTACCTTTTCCAGAAGAAAAATATACTTTTTCAAGAAGATACCTTTGAAAAGATACCTTTTCAAAGAAGAAAAAGAGACATTACAGATAACACAGCAGAATCACAAAAAGTGTAGTAACTGCCTCATTTGTAAAGCATTTGAAGATCCCTTGATGAAAAGCACTATTTTATAACAAGTCATAGCAAGAAACCGTGGTTACAGACCCTCACGAAATGTACATGAAGCCTAACCTCTGTAAAAGGTTCTCTGTTGTTCCCCCATAATCTCTATTTTCACAGCTAACTTACGTGAAGGTTAACTGCCCTATTTTCATTAAGATTTTACTCTGTACGTTTCAGCGGGTGAGCTAACACAAGTAACATTTTTCTTACAAAAAACATAGCTGATTACATTAGCTTCATCTTTATCTGTCTACACTTCAACAACAGTTCTACTCATAGATGTCTGATTTACCACGTGGCATCAGGAAGCCCAGCTATCATCGCAGCTAGGCAGATCGAATTAAAATGGTTTTCTACTGTTACATCTCATGCAGAATCCTGTTCAAAGGGAAACTTGAGCACGCTGCAGGACGGTGCCGCTTGGAACCTCAGAATGCATCTTTCCCACATTCAATATTTTGCAGAAAACACAACATTTGAATTTTCACTTGTCTACCCGTGTTTCTGCCGGTACCTGGCAGACAGGAGGCGTGTGCTGGCTGCCTACACTGGGGGAAGCGAGGCGGCTCGACGCGACGGCACCGCCAGGATTTGGAGGCACTTGGCCACTAGATGGTGCAATGAAATAAAAATAAGGGCTCAAAAACACTGCTTAATGTTTGGTACCCTCGAAAAATCTGTTCCAAGTATTCTTAGTTCTCATTTTAGCTGATAAACATCATAAATATTGTATAACCATGCATTTCCATACTCTTAATACTGAGTTATTTTGAAAACTCTGTCGTTAAATTAAATGCCAATATTCCTTCAATATGAGCATTACAAAGGCTTCTTTTGCTTGTTTTGAGGACCCCACATAGTAAATACTTCAGGCCTAAGCTTTCAGTAGAAAAAGGCAGACCTCTAAACAGAAAACATACAAGTAGTTCTTAAAGTAGGCACTGCATGACCACAACCAGCAGCACGTCGGGGAAGGGCTGCCCTAGCTGGGCCAGGCAGGCGTAGTGCCCGCTGCCTGTGACAGAGCACAGCTGTGACTCAGGGCAGGACATCTCCGTACCTGTCAATGACACATAATTCACATGGGCCAGAGCTGCTGCATCTGCCTCCTTTGGCACAGGCAAACTGGAAAGCATCCACCACTCACAGTAATATATGTGGATGTGGATGTGCTTTGTAAAGTATCCCAGTAAGCATTTTATTGTACCGACAGCTATTACAAGAGGAAAACAGGCCCTCTGGCATCCCTTTAATGAAATGTGAGAATGCATTTTATTTTACTGCTCTCTGATGCTGCTAAATATGCTTTCCCTATGTATGTGTGTGTTGGCTGGAAGCACAGAACTCACGTGAGTAACCACCTTAAAGCTGCACCCCTGAGAACAAGTTATTTGAAAGGCAGTAGAAGTCAGAGGGGATAAACCTGCAGCTTAGTTCTGGCACCACTGTCCACAGTGAACAATACATCTCTTCCCCCTCCAGTCCATTCAATCCACTGGTGTCATTTCTCAGGCAAAGTATGCTCATTAAACAGTTCTGAAACTACGCTTCTCTTAAACCCACACTGGTAATGAAGTCCTCTCTGTGACACCCCAGTGCTGGCTTTCCAGCAGTGGCACTGGGAAAAACGCGCTCCAGCTTTAGGGTTACCAGCAGCACGATTCCCAGCAGCTGATCCCCAGCAGCTCTGCAGGAACTCGGGAGCTGCTCCATGCAAAGTATAGTGTCACACCACTTTACCTTCCCCTGTCTGACATCAAATTTCATATGCAAATCAAAGTAGTATCTCTCTGAACTGCAGCAGCTGAGGAAGTTGACAGCTATAGCTTTTACTTGTAAGCATCTTCCTCGATGACAGTCAGAACACAGCCATGGGAAAGCTTTGCACATCTAGCTGCTTAGTTCCCTCCCAACTGAAACTAATTGCACAAATATCTTTAGGTGCTTCTTTTCAGGTTATTTCCTTATATCTGCAAACTTCACCAGAATACCCGGCAAGTATTAGCCCATCCTGACATGCAAACGTTACTCCCGCTCTCTGTGCTGCCAGAGCAGTAATTAATACACCAGGGCAGTAATGATCTTAGTCATTCTCAAAAGGTGACCGAGCTCTGAATCTTGCTTTCTTCTAGCTGGTTTTATTTCAGATGCCTCATCCAAAACGCTATTTGCCACTAGAGGGCACTTCAAACCAAGCTGTCATTTCATATTAGCACCATTTATAAAGGTGCAGGGTTATACCCCGCCTAGAAAAAGTTCCTCTGACTCCTAGCAAACGTGCACAGCATATTTAATATAACTTTTCTAATTTCAGACAAACATGAGTTCTAAAGAAAAGTTTCCTACATTTGGAAATCCAAGGTGGGCCCAGACCACATCTTGCAAGTCTAAAACAAGGCTGTAGGTAGTATAAAATGGCTTGTTTTGTTTAACATAATTTGCACAAAGCCAAGAACCAAACCTTTTTACTCAATATTGCTTAACAGAGTCAGTCTTACTACAATAAGCAGTGCTTTGTTTGCTTTTAACTTCTGAATCAGAGAGATTAAAGAGCATGAATCAGGTCTGAAAACAGCTTGGAAGTCTTACTGAAAGGACAGACTAGAACTGACCAAATACTGCATGGAACAAGACTAATCTGTTAATTTTTAGATAACTGATGTCCTAATTCACCACAAGCTACTCACCAAGAGCTGCCTTACTTCTTACAACTGTAGGTGAACTAGTTTTGTCCCATGTATTTAATGTCATATTTGCCAAGTTCTTCAAAAGCTTGGAGTACAAGTGCGTCAAGGTCCCGCACAAGGTGTCTCACAGTCAAAAGCTAAGACTACTTTCAAAGTCTGGGTGACATTTGACTTCTTGTCACTACATAAACAAGCAGTTTATTAATAAGACAGCAGGGTGGATAGATTACCTGCCAGCCCCACAGAAGTGGGAGTGATCAGCTCCCTATAGTTTAGCAACACCAACAGTAGTTACCAGTAGGCTGAAAATGTTAAGTAGGCTGGCTCTTACTTCTTAAGGGGGAGGAGAAAAAAAAAGAAAAAAACCTGGTTTTCTCCTGAAACTGATTGTCTAAGAAGCAAAAAGTACCTTTAGAAGCTCAAGCACACACTTTAGTAGAAAGGGGAACAGTAAATGCAAAATACTGATCTGAACACGACTATAAAGCTGGCAGCTGGTATCACTGTTACCTGACTGGCTTTCTCTCTGCTTACTTTGTAGGGAACACACCACATTATTTAATGTCTATACAAAGAACTGGGAAGCATTCAGTCATGGCTGCTTTTCAATATTGCAAATTTTGTCATGACATCTTTATAAAAAAAGGGGACAGAAAAGGAAACCACTGAAATTGAAGTGACAATTTTTCTAAAATGAATTATGAAGCCCTTGGACCCATCTCAAGAGAGTTATTTTCAGTGAGGTACCTTACCTTAGTAGAATATACTTGTTTCTCAACAGTGTATCAATGAAGTGCCAGTGCAAAACATCAGTATATGAAAAAAACTCATATGAGACTTAAGAATATGTTCTGTGTTTCCATGCTTAATCCAGAGAGTCCTGTCCCCTACAAGGGAAAATTACAAGCTGCTAGATTTTAGAAATATGCAAAACATATATGGCAGTTTTATCTACAGAAATATTTTATACATTCTGTAAATCTGCTTTAAATAGGCATTAATGTTTACCAAATCAAGCCTATTTCTTTTTACAGGCTCAATCAACATAAAACACTTTAAATTCCTATAATTTCGGATTATTAAAATGTAAGTAACTTCTTAAAATCCATTTGTGTTTTGCCATATGCTTTGTAGATGTACTGTTCAGCCTCAATGAATTCCAAAATTAGACTGGTCATTTTTACTCATCGGCCTCCAATGCCAGCAAAACTGGACTGAGCAAATGAATAGTCAACCCTGCAGAAGAATGGTTAATTGAAAATCAAAATCAATTCAAACTTTTCATGGCTTAGTTTATTTGGCTTGTCATTTGATGGAAATCTGCTCATTCAAGTTGCCAACACGTAACTTGATTATCACTGTGACAATATTTGTTTTCTAAGACAACCCAGCTTCGACAGCTATGTGACTACATGAGGCTCTGTTTTAGCAGTTGTCGTTTTCAAGGCAATTAAAATGTCAGTATTTGTGAAAACTTGAAAACATACATTGTGAATGATTAAAAAAGTTACAAGATATAAATCCCTACTGCTTTCAAAATCCCATGACTTTTTGAGGGTCGAGTCTCAATTTGAGAATGCCCTGGGTTGGCAATATTGACTCCACCACAGTGTTTTCAGCTACTGTGAAATTAGTCCCAGATCCACCTACCGTGCTTACACTTTGCAACAGAGTAAATTCCTTATGGATATCTAAATTACTGCTCAGTATCAAACTTACAGGATCTATGCTTCCTAATACCACTTGGTTACATTCAGGAATAGATTTATATTCAGATTAGCTTCTACAAAACCTGCTGCCACCTACCTACCTTTTATCAAACTCAAAAATAGTTTGATTCTACACTTTCTGACAGTGCCCCTTAAGTGTTGCCTGATCACAAGTAGGAAACAGTGAGCAATCCCAGGCAAGGAGACAGCAGTCTGCTTATCTGATAAGGCTTCATTAGAATAGGTAGCTGCATTTCACAGCAGAAAATCTAATTCCAGTTTCAAATGAAGTCATTTGAACCAAAAGCAAAAAATCAAAACACAGGGCTCAGGGGAAGATGTGAAATATTTTAAGTATAATATCAAAGAAATAAAAGCTAATTTTGTATGAGAGTTTGCCAGTTTGTAACTTGAAGGCTGTTGAAAAGTGACAACAAAAAATAAAACATCCAGTTTAAATGTCAACTTTTTTGAAAGGGTCCTCATGGAAAAAATATTAACCATCTTCCCTAAAATTTCAATTGCAACTTGGCTAAATTTTCTATCAACTTCTCTTTTTGTTTCCCGCTTCTCCAGAGCGGAAAGCTGAGAAGAGTGCTGGGGTTCTGGGGACCTGTCAGCCAGATCCCGTGGCTACCGTCCAGGGCACTGCAGCCTCTCCCTCTGGGTGCAGGGAGGGGAAGTCTGGAAGGAAGCAGCTCTTTAGGAAAGAACCTGCAAAGTTCCTGCAGAAAGCATCTCCAAAAGGAAAAGCTGGGACACCACAACACCAAGGGCATACTGGAGGGTTTTCAGAAGTAACAGAAAGCCCTAGAGCAGAGGCAGTGCTGTCTGAGTCACCAGTCCTGCGGCCCTGAAGCACTGTATGCAGGGTTGCATGCACCAAGCAGGGAAGCTCTCTTCAACTGAGAAAACACCCACAAACAAAGTTTAATATCCTTTTTTGGTGTTTTTTCCCCCCAGAGTAATTCTGGAAAAAATATCTTAATAAGCCTGCAATATAGATCACCATTAAATTGTTGTTTCCTTCCACTTTTTGCGTGTCTCGTCTCAAGAGCGAGATCTTGTGATGCTCAACGGCAGCCCAGTCCACTGCTGCTGCTTAAAGAGGTGTTTCACATAGATGGCCGGGGGACTCAAATTTCTTCTCCATGGGGATGGGATTCTGAGATTGAGTGTTGTTCATTAGAAAGGTCATCATAACATAACCCAGATTTTATAATCCCACTATAGGTGCTGGGGTTGTGAGTGGAGGCAAATGCTCTCACGTCAGTGATGAACTTCAGGACTGGAAGTGAGCTAAGGGCGGCTGGAGTGGCTGCCTGCCAGTACTAATATGTACATGAAGGGTGTTGCTTCAGCTTCATCACATGCAACTTTTACCAAAGATACTAAAACAACAGCACTGTGCAGTCCTTCGGAGATTGGGCTAGCCTTGCAGAAATCTTTACAACAGTAAAAGATGCTCCGGGCCAACAAAAACATTGTTGCACACATTGAAAACTTCAGAACACATTGGTTTCTTGGCCAAAGGCCACGAGCCAATTGTTAAGAACGGAGAAAATTGTGGTTTAAGAAAAGGCCCAAGCCAAGTTGTGCTCAGGTCTGTCCAACTCCATGAAATCAGAGTAGCAAATATCAAGATTTGGGCCTAAACACTTCCATTGTCTTTACAAACACAACATTTAATGAAGGTTTCTGGGGAATGCCAGTTCCCCCCCTTATTCTCTTTACTTCTGCAATGACGTTCCCATGGTATTCCCAGTTCTACCCTATGACCCAAAACAATGCAATGATGGTTAACCACTGCATGTTTTCAAACCCTAGATAGGGTGATTGCAGAATGATATCATTTTGGTTTTCTACAATACAGAAGAAAACTATGTGCTCCTGAAGAGCTAGTAAGTTGTATATAGATACTTACTTAAAAATACATATTAGCCACTCTCCCAGGTGCAACTTTGCTCCTGAGAATGAGAAGAAAGCAATACATCTGGGAGGTCCAATGCAGCTCACTTAACTGGTTTTTGCTTTAGGCTGTACCTAAAGGCACAGGATTTCCTAAATAAGTACTCGGATGAGTCTCATTCCCAGGAGATCTGCAGCACTGGATATATGTTTCCAGATAGTTTTGGTGAAGCCTTGTAATGAAATTCTGAAATCAACCTGAATAAACCCTTAAAATTATTACCATCTCACACATATTCTCTTCCTGCCAAGAATTGGTTTTACCACACCTAAGTTTCTCCATTTTTCCCAAATTCAGGACAATATTGCATCAGACACCATATAAACAGTCAGGCAGACTGTGCTAGATGTGCATCAAAGATGTCCAGATGTCACTAATCTGATGGTCACTGAGCTACCTAAACTACAAGCATTCCTGCAATTCATCTGTAAGTATAATACCTTGCACTTTTTACTATTAAAGTTTTATCCATTTCTAGTGTTTCAGTTCTTGTGGTCATCCAAGAAGTGGGTAATTTTCCTGTCTCACCCACAGTAGGAGACTCACCGCAGCTTCGTCTGAACAGTATACTACATTCAACTCTTTCAATTTTTGCATTTAAGTTAGTATGTTCAAAAAAATAAATTCAAGGAACCCTAGTCGTGTTTCTACCATACACACCAGGGGCCGTGATCTTCCTGTAAAAAGCTTTAGATCACACCCTAATCTCTATTCAGTTAAATCTACTACTTCAAAGGGAGCAGATTTTTGAAGCTAACCATTTCCTATAATCTCAACAAAAAGAGAACAGAGATGAAAAGTCTAAAATTTTGATCCAAAGTTGAACCAGACCTTATTTGCAGTTCAAAATTGTCTAGCCAACTACTGTCTTCAATTTCTGTCCCTGGTTGTGGCTAACTTATAAGAAGGAATATCAGGACTGTCTTCAGAAAATTAACAGATTACTCTGGAAGATCAACAATATTGGTGCATTTCAAAGAATTCCAACTGCTTGTTATCATACCTCTAAGACAGTCACCTGTCATTACAGAAAACAAAATATCCCAGTAGAAAAACATTTTGCAAAAGATGAATCCTTTAAACAAAACAAAAAACCTAAACCACACCATGACTGGCTTTTCAGATACATTTATTATCTCATTATGGTTATTAAAACTGAACCTTTAAATTACTAAGTCCTTAACTTTCGGAAGGAAATCAAGGAAGAATAAAAATTGATTTAGTGATTTAAATACTGGAAGTAATAAAGGCTTCATGTGACTTTTGACCTCCTGATAAACTGTGCTGCTAAATGATTCCCAGTTTCAGAGTAGTGATAGCATGATTTGGTAAGTAAGAGATTGCTTCTATACCGTACCCATGGGCAAAATATTTTATTCACTGTAGACTAAAAATGAGACTTTTGGGAGAGGAGTTAGTAGACCAAAAGCGATCAGTCCCATACATGTTTTTCTGAACCTGCATCCATCCAAAGGATGCAGTGATTCCTCAGGTGTGACCCAACTACGCAAACTGATACATACACTTGATTTTATTCCTTGAAAATGTAACTTAATCAAACCCCTACAGTTACTAGCCTTTTTATAACACTCCTACCTTATACATAGTGGTGAAATATAGAAAGATGCTTTACAGTCTCTTGCAAGATTGGTTCCATCCTCCGTCTACTACAGGCTCTGCATCATGCTTCTTGACAACATCAGAGAGAAAAAGGTTAGAATTTTCTTGACAAGGCAGGGGGATCAAAAAAGTGCTGCTTTTTTTTTTTTTTTTCTGTTTTTTTACTATTAGACACAAGTCAGGAAGCAACAGGACAGGAGAAACTGGAAGTTCAATAGTACCAGGCCAGAAGAAATAGGGCATAAGACCAGTACTCTAGGGTTGGTTTTCTCCTTCAGATTTCTGGGATCAGTAGTTTGTCTTCCCCAGGAGGCCCAAAGTACTCCTTTCAAGTGTAAAAACAGCACTTTCAAAAGGGAATAGTTCAGGAACAAACCAGTTTACAATTCAGTGGAGCACAGTGCGTGAACTCTTAAACAAACTGAAACCCCAAACTACTTCTCCTGTGCCCACAAATCCTTTTATAATCCTGCTGTAGAACAAAACTACTATACACATACATATGGTAACCTCCAGTCAGGATGAATTTCTGGACAGAAAATCCCCCTACAAACCAGTACAAGCAGCACTGACGCAAAATTTCCTCCATTTTCCCAGGTTATTTTGAATTCTATCTATTTCAGCATTTTCTGCACATGGATCCTAATGCCTCTTCTTTCTCCATCTGCATTTAAGAGCCAAACTCTAGTGGATTTCAACAAGGACTCTCAGAAGAAAATGCAATAGAAACAGCAGAAGTAATCCTAAAAATATCCCTTAAAGATTCCTAAATATTTTTTTCTCTTCTGAAGGTCATAAAATAAAACTAGGGACAGTAGGGTCTTCACCCTCTTAAAATATCTCTCTAGAGGTTGACCAGATCTGCCAGTTTGAGACTATTTATTTGAGGGTTAGATACTTTGAAACAGGACATGCGAAGAAGAAAATGGGTTAATATAGAAAAAAAGTGAAACCTGTGCAGTTAACCTTTGATCAAATGCTGAAAAAGCTGTTTCATGATGTTGATTGAGGAATTACAGCACTTGACATGTGCACACATCAAATTTTATTCCCTAAGTTGAATGACTTTAATATTACATTTTACAAATGTTGTGAAGACAAAGTTATGCCATACTTTGATGTCTCTCTTTGTTATAATAAATTCCCTGAATTCATTTAGATGACCTTGATTTCTTTAGTCTAAAAAAAAAAAAAAAAAAAAAGTTCCACCTCATCCTTTTCTTAAAGACTTCCACCTCATCCTTTTCTTTTAGCCCTGGCACACATCACAGTTTTACATTATGTCATGTCAGTTGAGAATTCTCAGAATACCAAAAAAATCTCATTTACTAATTCAAGGATGCCCTGACCAATCACTCCTTTATGGTAGAATTCAATTAGGCAATATTCCACAGGAAGACCAACTTAAGAAATATTTTAAAGCAGAGTTTTCTCCCCTTTTCTTCATAATGTCTTTCCCATGTGGACACACAAATTTTGAGTACTGGTGGGAAGCCATTTCCTTTCCCCTTATTTACATTCAGGATAAAGCAGACTTGTCAAACTGTAATGAAGCTTTCAGCATAGTTCAGGTAATTAAGGATAAAGCATGAGCCTGATAAAGAGGAAGGGCAGCTCAATACTGACATTCTCCCCACATGTGGGAGCAGCTAGCAGACATGTTTGCCATGGTAAGGGAAAACATAATGAGAGCTCCACCAGATCTGTTAAGGTATACAAGTGCTGGCCACATGGAGCCAACTCAGTGCAAAGGAGCATCTCTTGTGACACTTTTGCCCAACCACACAAGCATCACAATGCTTCTTGACTGTGCATCACTGGGCTTTAAACATCACTCTTTCTCTGCCCCCTGCTCACAGATAGGGTGCTTCAGAGCCATATGTCAATACAGACCCTCGCAGCAAGTTCACAGTGCCACTGACAATTATTTTTCTTTTGCTGGGAGGTCAGGTATCTCACATGGAGACAATCTGAAGAATGAGACATTCACACTACAAATCCTGATTCAGATAAGAAGTGAAATCCCGCTGACATCTTTGGGACAAGCAAAAGTTTAAGTACTCTTACACCACACCACAATGCCTCACTGCCTTCATACTTGAGATCAAAAGTCTTCCCGAAATTCTGCTGGTTTTCTAGTCAAGCTGTTTACAGTTATTGGTGAAGCCTGAAGATAAGAGTGGGAGAGTGAGAGCAGGCTACTCACAGAAGGGTTTCCCTGTCATATTTGGGGCTGGGACTGTGCCCATACAGTAGGGACTGTTCCATCCTGCCGGCCTCCCAGCCGCACACACAGCAGTGTCACTGTACCCACAAGTCCAAACCTTACGGCTATGTGCTAAGTACAGAAATGATCAAACACCACTTGAAATGCAACATCCAAAACAGGACTTAGTTCAAGATCCATGAACACTTCCATCAGCTGTAGCCAGCTAGCAATCTGAAAACCAGGAGAGCTGCTCCTACCCAGAGTTAATGCAGCCCCCAAAGCAGTACTGCGTCACACTTATTGGGAGTTATGAGTAATTGGCACTACTGAAGCACTTTCAAAACCAGCCTTTGCTTCTCACTCTGGTTCTTTCAGAATGTTTGTGAAATATCACCCTGGAGTTGACTGCAGATACCTGACCTTAGAAAGGGCACGTTAGAGCATTTACGATGTGTTAAATAACACTGTACAGACCTGCCAAGCTGTAGATTTTCTGTGCCACGCTAGTAGGGAACTCCAAGTCAAATGGCAGAGCCCTAGCACTATTTCTTCCTCTCATTCAGCACTTACCCGCTGGCCTGCATTTGGTATCAAGAGGCTTATGGAAACCAACCATCATGACAAGAGCAAAGGAGAAACTGCTGCATTACAGAATTTCAAACACATTTTACTTTACTTTTATTTTTTCCTTTTAAACAAAAAGCAAATACACACAAAGGCTTTTTGCTTTTAAAGAAAAAATAAATACACTGAAAGGCTCTTTGAAGGTCTCGGGGAAAATACCCAAACAGAAAACAACTTTGGTTCATAAATATTTATTAAAAGAACTCTGTGACTATATAATGTCTTTCGGCCTGGGATTTCAAAGTACTGGTTTCTGTGGTGAGCATCGTACTCTGCAGCGCTCCTTCATGCTCAACAGCATCCCTTTATGGTATAAACTGGGTAGCTCAAAAAGCACCTTAAATTTAAAATGCCCTCATATGTGCTTTAATAGTTTTTTGAAACAGAGGCACAGAAGTTGCATCAACTTCTGTAAGTAACAAGACAACCCTTGGGTACAGAGTCCTCCAAGTTTTGACTTCCATTACAATCACTATGTCAAATATTTCCCCCTGTGTTGTAGTAAAATATTTAAAGATGGCTGGTCTTTAAAGTCAAGGATACATATAAAATAATCCTGCAGATAAACTAAATCCCTCTGTCTCATACTAGTTTTACACCAGAAGAAGTCCCACATGACTTGAATTGTCCGATGGGCTGAAATAACAAAATCCAGAGTTGCAAGGACAGGCCTAAATCAGAGCGCTTGGATTTGATGTTAAACAGAGAGAAGGTTTATGGTGTCCATTGTAGGACTCTGAACCGTCAGGCACTGACCTAAATTTCAGAGAAGAGAAAGTTGTAGTTGTACTGGCCAATTACTGAAAATATATACGTATTACAAGACATCTTAATTCTTCTATCCCCTTCACATATGAACAGCCATGGAAAAGCGCCATTTAATTTCCTTCACACTTTTTTTTTTGTTGCTGTTGATAACACAGACTTTTAACACATTCCCAGCTTTCCAGAGGTACATTAAATTGCTTTGCAATGTTGGCAAACACACAGCAATTTATTTAGTTAGATGTTTGTCGCACATTGCCCAAAAGCTGCTTCCCACCAGGACATTCCTTCCGAATGAAATACCGTCTTATGCCTCCCACCCCAAAAAACGAAGCACAACTGCAGGGGAGAAATGCTGTCACCTCCTAACTGCAGCTGGTGTAAGGCCAGAAACAGCTTCACAGGCTATGGCACAGTGATCCCTGCATTAACCAGAGCCTGGAGGACATCTTCATGTTACGAACGCAGAAGGGTTTAAATTTCTGGTGAACTATTAGGGTGAAATTAATTTATTGGCTTCCCTTCCTCTGCTTATGTATGTGGGCAGCTATAACTTGGAGTTTAGTTTCACTCGCAAAGAAATACCCAGACTTGCTTAATGGATATGGCTATTTGACAAATTAACCTTTCTTCCCCCCCACCCCTTTTTGAAGATATAATTTTCCTTTTTTAAAAAAAAAATAAATAATCTATAAAACCTGTCACAGGACGTCATGGCCACTTAAACTCCTCTAACATGCAGATCAGTAATAAAAGTGCATTATAATGCACAACAGCAGTGTAATTTCTGTGCAAATATAAAAGGATTCACATGGAAAAAGCAAAAAGTGATATAGTACAATACAGACAATAGAAATTGCACAGACTAGTATGTAAAATCTGAAAAAAACAACTATTACTGGCCCAGCAACAGCAATAAATGAAGATGCAAAAATCCCAAAGGTCACGTCAAGTGCTTTGATGGACTGAGTGGGTTAACTTTCCCAAACTGTACTGGCATTCATCTATATCCCCAAAAGGCCACAATTAACTTTTTAAAATAAACTTTTAAAAAAGTAAAATCTAAATATAGAAAAGTATTGGGATTTCTAAATATAGAAAATAGTTGGGATTTCTTTTTTCTTGCTTTTTTTCTGAAGAATGATTTGCAGCATTATTTCTCATGTGACTTTAGCAAACTTTTGATTAATACTTTCAGAAAACTAATGCAGAGTTACAGTAGATTTATGCTTCTGAGCTTGACCATTGTTTTCAAGCAATTGCACCATAACCTATTTTTGGTAGGCAAAAGGACCAGTATATGCTAGGAAACCTATGTTATTTGTTAACTGAAATCAAATGTCCACACAATGAAGCTGTAAATTAAACACAGCAAGAAAAATAATCCCCAGCTGCTACTGAGTTTCAGATTAAGTTATCTGTAATCCCTCTGTGCTGGATTTGTTCAGATATAAGATACAGGTGACCCAGATAAACTCTGTATAGTTCCCAGGTACACTTTAGCCCTGAATCATCTTTTAGCCCAGGGCAGGGGGAATGACACACCAAAAAACCCACAAACCACCAAACAACCAAAATCTACTGACTGATTCCACAGCTACAAGACTGGATCTTTTATTGCCTCAAAAGACCAAAATAAAAGAATTTCTTTCAGACTCAGAAAACTGTTTGCAACTAACTGTCAACTTTCAGAACTTGGAAAACTCCAATTCCTGAATTCTCTCCTCCTCCATCAACCAAGTTTCATGTATTCTGGATCCAGATGAAACCATTTTACATGGTAACATAAATGAACAAGCAGGGCATCACATTCTAGTCCTCTTAATACACACTGCATCCACTATCAAACCACACAGAAAATACTCCTGAATTAATTCACAGTTAAACTAAGCAATATTCTACACCTGCATAGAAATTCATGCCCCAAGTTAAGCAGAGATTAATACCTATACATGGTAAATTGCAAATATAATAGTAACACAATAATTTTCAAAACTATTTCCAAGACAATGCCAGAAGTACCCTCTAGACTTTCTGATTTTCAAACTGAGCTGACACAAAACACTTATTTCAGGTCCACAACTGTAGATATACAGTTACTGACAATAGTTTAGGTAAAGTTGGCTTCATGAATGTCTTCCCTTACGTGTATACTGTAAAAATGAAAAGAGTCAGGTATGCTCTCAGTTTTGCTCACCTAGCAACGCACATTTCAGTTTGAGAATTCAATCCCTTACAGTCATTAAGAAATATACATTTATGCTTCCCAAAATCCTGTAGTAATTTATTACAATGTTCTCTCAACAGAGACCTGAGTCTGGAAAACCAAAGTGGCTCCTAAAGGCCCAACAGGCTGAAGGCAGAGGAGTCTATATTAAGGCTTGAAGCAGTGAAAAAAAAACAAATTAAAAAACCCCTCATCATAGTATCTTTTATGTTGCCCACATAAGCAGCCCAGTGTTGATACTCGTTGTAATTATAAGTAACCCAAATAAACTGCTTAGGGGAAATGAGGAATAGTTGCTAATCAAAACACATGGGTTCAGAATCAGCTGCTTTGACTAAAGTCTGAACTTCTTTATGCTGAGATTACATCAATCCCCACTACAAGATAAAATTTTTAAACAGGAACAAAATACTTGAGACATATTTCATTAGGAAATGTTCCATCTCACACATTTGTTTTCTTTTCTTCCCAAATATTGATAAGTGCAGATACAGTGTCTGCAGTACCTCCAGGGTCTCCTGGCAGAACTACAATATATAATAATCAACCCAGGCTCAATCATAAGTGTGTTAAAGAAATGCCACAATCATGATTTATCCTTAACCAGACTTGCACGCCTCAAAAGATTCAATTAACCTAATGAAAAAACCCTGCACATTTTCAAGTTGACATGTCAGAAGTTTAACTTTACTTCCTGAGGTTTGTTTAAGGTTGCCAAATGGTCAGACTAGTTTATCACCGAGACATCCCAAAAGCACACAGGCCAGAAATGCACAGTTATCCACCTCTCCTCCTGTATTTCAGCTTTGTCTACTAGGTAAAAGAAAGGTACAAGACACTTACAAACATGACCCACAAAAAATACTCTTCTTTTTGAGAGAGAGAAAACCGCTACCAAGTTGAGTCCCAAAGATAGTTTATTATTCAGTAGCCTAAAACTAATAATTAACTGTCCACTAGTTTTATAACGTTGATCCATAAAGCTTATCACATTCCATTTAAAGAAGGGTATGTAGTTACTTAATTTCTGTGCTGGTGACACATGTTTGAAACTTTAACTAGCATAAACTAGTACAGGGCTACTGACTTGAAGGCATGTTAGGTAGCTTCATATTGATAAGACTTTTCATTACACCATATTGACACTAATTATTCCCAAATATAAACAAACCTTTTTTCAGTTAGCAACTAAACAGAACTAGCTACATGTTTAAAGCAGAAAATGGAGAATATTTGTTTGAAATGAAATTTTATAGTAGAGATTTATAAAGGTTTTTTGTTCTCTAATGAGAGAAAAGAATGAGGAGAGTAAAACCACTCTGAAAAATTCTACGTTACTCATACTGTCTTTGAAACACACAGGAAAACTAATATTAAAAAAAAAAAAAATCCATTACTGGGTAAAACTTACTTTATAGCAGATAATACCTTCAACAAAGACTTAGATGCACTCCAGCATTCATAAAGACTAACTCCTTCTAAGTGAAAACAACCTTTTGGGAGTGAGAGAAAAGAAACCTTAAGCACCATTTGAAATACAGATCATCACTTAGATTTTCAGCTGCTGCAAATCTAGGTAGCTCAAGTGATTTCAGTTCCCTTTGACTTTAATGGAGCTCATTTTGAGTTACACCAGCTGAGGACATCCCTATGGACATATTTACTTATGGAAACCTAATGCAGCAAATCATTTAGGAATGATGGTCCTGACTGAGAGGACTGCACTGCTGTAAGTCAGAAGCCTATCAGTGACCATAAGGACGGCTAGGAATTGTGCAGTTCAATTCTTGGTTGTGTTTGGTTTACAAATGTCTTGCTTGCTTAAAAAAATCAATGCTTTGTTGCCTTACAAGAGAATTTCTTTATTTCTCCAGAGAACTAGGTAGCAAAAGAAGGCATGGAAATTTTAAGTACCTCTCCCTCCCCACTGATTGCTAAGGATGCATAGCAGACACCACAGCAGAGTGCTCTTGGAGGTGTAAAGCCTCCCTATGCCTCTGTGAGGTTCACCAGTCCAGTTTCATACATCTAGCCAAAACTCATTGCTAGGAATACAGCTGCCTTAGGTTTCCTATGATAGGAGTGACTCCAAAGTGTTTCGTTTGCTCCATCAGATGGCCCTGCTATCCTTTACCTGGAAAATACTGTTTTCTTACATGACTTTAAGGATGCTCAAAACACCTAGATGGTTTTAATGTTTATATGAAACTCTACAAATAAAACTAACAGAAAAGATGTTCTGTTACATTTCAATAAACAAAAGACATCCAAGGCTGAGTGATCCATTCTGCCTACAATTATGTTGATGTAAATGAAGGAGTGGGGGTATTTGTGTGACATGACTAAAAGCTAGCCTTGATCTGATCAGATGTAACTGAGAACAGAATTTGGCCTACAGCTATAAAGTGAAGTTTAAAAATCTAGCTTTATACTCACAAGCAGTCTGAACTGCACAGACAAATGCAATAACATGTAGATTTGGCAAACAATGTACTACTGGAGAGGGAAATGTCCCAGAGCAGCCCACAATAACAAATTGTCACTGTTCACACTAATAAGAACAAGCACTTAGCAAAGTTGATGCAGAGAACTAGACTGATCTTTACATGGTAGCAGGTGACAGCAGCGGCAGAGACATTTATGGAATTTGGAACAGTACATGGAACAAGGGCACCGCCGTCCTCCCACTGTGAGAGTGCCTTAGGCTGTACACAGAAGCATCAGGCTTTAATCTCCTCTATATTGCTCAGAACTGAGACCATAATCAGTATTAGATAAAGAGGAATTTTCATATTTATTTATGTTCTGGATGGCAGAGAAATACATGCCATCATTTGAAGCCTTAGAAATCAGATGTGCTGGGGGTTTTATGCATCTGTCACCAAGCATTAAAGTGAAGGATCTCTCACTAATTTACTAAAAGCTAGGCAGCTATAAAACAACTTTATAATCATCTGTTTGTGGAGACTGCTCCTCATCCTCTTTGATGTTGCATCCCAGATAGTACCCGACAGCAGAATACCTAGTGGGATGATCATTCTGCTGCATACCTAGAGTTCATCTGCTTGCTTTTCTCTCACAGCCAGTTACAAGCAGTAAGCCAGGTCTTTGTTTCATTCATTTCTTGCCCATGTTACATGGTCCTGTCTGCTAATTTCACTAAGTTTATGTCACAGAATAGAAGAGTTGGAAAGAACATTTCTTACCACAGAAGACTTATAAAGACCATCACTCCTCCATGTCTGAATGAGAAGTTGAGAAAGGATAAGAATGAGGGAGGGGTGAGAGAGGAATGTTTTGTTCACGGTTAGACAAGCACAAACGGAACGGCTGGAGGTTATAAATGTTTGCATTTCTTAATAGGGTGCTGAAAGGTATTTTGCAAATAAATGCAGACATAAAGTCCATGCTTTGAGAAGCTCAAAATCCAACATTAAATTTTGCTGTTCGGGGTGATGTTGCACTGTCCTTCAGGTTTCCCTAGAACAAAAAGATCCTTCTTAACAACTGTTGGCATGTCCAAAAACTGAGCTGATCTCTTCTATTTCTCCTCTGACCTGCGCTACTGAAAACAGGAGAGTTGGATGCAGATGCTATACAACAATGCCCTACCACAGTGTGACCGAGGAAGCTCTACAGACTGGAAATCTCCAAGTGCCCTCTGTAAGGCTGACCCTGTCAGCCAGCCTGAAGGGGCCCAATTAGTGCACAATGCCTCTCTCGAACCAATATAGCATAGAATACCTATCCTTTCAGGTCTGCTTCCAATTTACTACTTGGTACAACAGAAAATTATCTTGATCTAAAAAGACTAGTGTGGTGGGTTTCTGCTAAGTTTGAGAAACTGAATCTCTCTCCAAAGTGGTGTCACTCACAATGAAATTCTCTGCGACACACACAGAAACATTCCCAAGTTCATGCCAAGAGGCATTTCCTATTTCTCAACCCTTGTATTCACATCCCTTCTTGGACCTAAAGCTAAGTTTAGTGGGTGCCCTTAGCTTAGGGACATAAGAAGGGCCATGACAGTTCAAAGAAAAAGTCTCATCTAGCTCTATTGTGCCTGTCCCTGGTGGCCAGGAGCACATGTCTGGAGAAGAACATAAGAGACAATAAGTGCATAGCATGATTTTTCCTTGTATAAACTTTACAAGCTTCTAAGAGTCAGTGGTTCAGGGGCTGCCAGAGCTAGAGGGTGGCTTTAGACCACTCTAACAGCACCTGATTGATCTGTGAACTTGGTATGTTTAGTACAAACTCAGTAAGTTTAGTACTAGAGTTATGATCAGATCTGGATTATTCACCATGACTGAATGTATATTAATTGACATTAACATTTCCTACCTCATCTGTGGGCTCTGAACACCAACTGCAGAGGCTGTATTTCACTGCTTAATGCATGTGAATGATAGATAGTTGGCCAGCTCACCTTGACACCCTTATTTTGAGGTAGTTCATAATCTTTCTTGCTCTTAAGAGCTCACAGACCTGTAGCATAAGAGTTTTTAATCCCACATGTGCTCTTAATGAGCAACTCAAGCACCTGAGAAAACACAGCCTACTTGGCAGTTATAAACAGCCATCACTCTTGGATCTTCTCCTCATGGTTCAGTGATGTGGTATTTGGCACACTCACCGTACACAGTCAAAGGAAGCACAGAGTTACTAATGTAGCGTCTGGGTCACAAGAGAGCTTGCAAAACTGAGGGGTAGCACTAGCTGTCTTCCAAATGTGTTCCCCTCACTGTGTACAGCACATGTATGGGACTCCCATAAGTATTTCTGCTGTCAGTGTAAGTGGAGTAAAGGTCTTGTTTGTCTTGGATTAATTTTAAGTTTGGAACAAGGAGAATAAATTGCAATTTCCTTCTTTCACCCTATTTCATCGTGTCACAATCCCATGCACACTTACCAAGTCTGAGAACACTTAGCATGGTTCCTTTCTCCTGACACTTCAGCAAGGAACCTTTTCAGAAGAAAAACCACCTCAGATTCCTCCAGAGTGGAAGCATTAATGCTTTTCAGTTACACATGACTCTAGGTGATGTGTACTGCATGAGTGTCTGAAAGTCACTCACAGCTGGCTGTAACAAACTTTGATAGATTTTAGTATCACTTCAGACATTTGTGATGCCTTCATTAGCACTTGCTGCCTGCAGAGAAAAACTGTCTTGCATTGGTTGATACAGAGGACACGAAGCAGACTGTAATGCCAAATCTTTAGAATGTCTCTTTTTCTGCCATGAGTATAGATGATCTTTGAGTAAATACAAGTCTGGAAAATGTGTATTAACTGTAACTTCAGCAAATTCTGTTGTAATAGAATGGAGAAATTAACTTTCACCTTTTTTACTTGCCAACTAACTTCACCCATATGTTGAAAGTATTTAGATGAATTTAACATTCTTGAATTATTTGGGCTCCATATTCTTATAAATATTTATACTCAGTATGAATCCAAGACAGTGTCTCCATCTAAAAATAGCATTCTGATTTGTGGCTTTGCAAACATGAGATGAGAAGTCAGAGTATTACAAACTACATACAGCAAATGTGTGTAATTATGCTCATTAAAATACTGTAAGTGGAAAAATTTTCATTACCCTGGGATACAAGAGAAGCAGGGCTGACACACCCTGGATGCTGGTTGCAAGCAACATTTACCAAGACCATATAATCCCATATTTCTAGCAATTTGCTCAGACTCTCAGTGACTTGCTTCTAGCCCTGAAGCTAGAACCTGTCCATGCAGAGCTGGGGCAGATGCACAACCACTTCCTGAGTAAATCCCTGTAAAATTACTCCATGGGTTTCTGGAAGGAACTCTGGTCTGGACTTCCAAGTGTCAGAGTTGGAATTTGAAAAATGCCATGGAAAAGCTCTAAGCTTTAGAGTCCTGGTCTTCCAAGATTTCATTGTTTAAAAAGCAATTTGCTTGAGTGCAAGCTGAGTATTTAGTGTTGCCACTCAACGGATGCTACAAGTGGGATCTTCTGGAAGCAGAAATACAAATGAAAACATCACCATCCCATAGTTGCCATCTGTCTGATGTTCTGCGGCTGCCTTCATTAGAATGGCCATTTTACTTTCATTCTACTACTGTCTGGTTTAATTTAAAAAGCATAAATCCTCAGTACACATTTACTCTCCCACACATTCAGACTTTCTCCTTTTCCCCTCCAAACACCTTCACATTGTTTCCCAAAGATCCCAGTATGATTCTGCCCTAAAAAATTAGGGGCACCACAATCCTTTTCACTTCTCCTCTGAATGAAAGCACAGCAGGGAGAACTCCTGTAGTAATGTTTATTCAGCTGTGAAACAGTCTTCCAAAGGAAGTAGCAGAATTGCTAACACCTGAGTCATTTTATCACAGTGACCCAAAGTACTGCAGAATGCGTGTCCTCCACTAGTAGAGCAGAGCTGATCCTGTATTGTCAAAAACCTCTAACCCCCATGCTCCCTTGCCTGAAGAAAGCAAAATAAAATACAAATCAATAAAATAAAAGTTGTATATTGATTCTTCTTGCTGGGCAATAAACGCTTGTTAGGCTTCTGATTCTTGTTCTTTTCCAATCCATGTTGCATGGAAATGCAGTCAGTTTGTCTTTCCTCTTGATAGGTGACTCTGTGCATAGTTAGCAGGAAATGGACACTCTGGAGAACACATATTTACTGAATGTCTTAGAATAATTAAGTGACTGGAATTTAAGTTTTAATTTAATCCTCCAACACACTTTCCCTCTAAGTACTTAGTTATAAACCTCATCTTGGTAAACTATTCTCTGGTCCATTTTTCAGGATGTCAGATACATTTTTAATATATTTACTCATTTCACTGGCACAGATGTATCCACAGGAAACATGAAATTTACAGTGAAAGCAATCATAGTCCTAGTACACATGTTAACTGCAGTGCTTCTGCTGCATCGTAAGTATAATTCTTTGGCCTGGAGCAGAAGCAGAGATGGCAGATAAGGAATCAAATTCAGACGGCTCCATAATGTCCCTCGTCTAACATTTTCTCATGGTCCCACCCATTCTCTGCACATGCAGGACAGTAATCCAAACGAGTGTGCACTTATTGACTGCTCAACCTGTAAAAGAAGGTCCTGCTTATGCTACTGGATTGCTAGCACTTCAATGGAACACATTTTACTGACCTAAATTTTAAATCTTTTTAAGTCATTTCATGTTGGTGCACAAGCAGAAACTTTAGATTATATCTAATTTTTTTAATTTGAAACTTCAGAGTAAGAAACATCACCCCATTCTTCACTTGCAGAACCAATTCAGGCTCCAAATGGTTAACCTCTTCCAAAAAAAAAGAAAAAAAAAAAAAAAGGCATTTTTCCTTCCGGGCTTCCTCCCTATAGCTGAAACTGAAAACAGAAGTGCCAGAATACCACAATAAAGGCTGCCCTTACTGTATTTTTGAATTGACTAGAAGAGACAGAAAGATCAATAAACCCTGTGAGAGATAATAAAAGACAAGCGCTTGAAAACTGAATTGTGATGTGGCCACCAGAAATACCACTCTCAGAAGCAAAAATACTTGCAAGTGCATCCCTAGAGAATGGACTGCCAAGCCCTGGCTCAGCAGCTCTGCTCTTTTTTCAAGTTAGATTATGCAAGAATCTTCTGTGAGTGCATGGAGGGAGAAAAGCAGCAGTGGCTTTTGTCAAGCATCAAGCTATCGTGAAAATCTAGGAATTACCATATTAGATTAGGCTATGCCCCCTATCAAGTTCCTCTTAGCAGTCATTAGCCCCAGATGCTCCAGAGGAAGCCGAGACAGTTCCAGTATATCATATTCCCCAGGAGACCTTCCCCTGCTGTTTCCCATAGTCAGCATTTGGATAAAGCACTGAAGCATCAGAGAAGGACTGCCTCCCTCGGTGCTTGAAAAAACTCAGAGGAAATGCATATAACTTGGCCCCTAACTGGTAGGTCTCTGGATCCTTTCAGTGTAATTCAGGGTTAGCTCTAGTCCAAAGAAAATTTCATTTGTAGATGTTTTTAATAAAGCAATGGAAGCCACCCACATTCTGCTGGGAGAGTACGGGTTTGTGTTTCTGAGCTCTTGAACCATTTCAGCAAAAAACTGATGCACACCAGGATCCTTTTAAACGTCATATCAAGCAGTAAGGGATATTTTGCACGGTGAGCCAATTAATTTTTTAATAAAAAGGAGTGATCCAACTAAATTTTTGCTATGAACGCACACAACAGTAGCCCAGCTCAAATGTTTATGCAAGATGAGTACATAGCCCATTTTTTTCCCTACTACCTTTTGAGAGGCAGCAAGGCAGCCTCAGGCAGGCCTCTGTCTCCTTGGGAACGCCACTGGGGAGCTGTACCACTTCAGACTTCTTCAAAATAGGAAAGCATTTCAAAACCAACCACACACTTTAATTACTGGCAATTAGAAATTCCTGGGTTTGTGTGTTTACAGCTGAAAAATGTTAATGTGTGCCAGTTGTGTCAGAAAGTTTGATTAAGCTCTTTAAACTGAACTTGAAAAACTTAAAACACTCCAAACACTCTATGATCAGAGTATCTTGGGGGGCTTTCCAAAGTGACATATAGAAGTCAGAACTGCTTTAATAGTCTCCTCACTGTTCCCAGCAGACCACAGCTTGCCTTGCAAAGACACACACCCAACATAGTTGGCAGAAGAGATTTATATCTGGCAGTTTTACAAAGACTAAGCAGCATCTTAATCACATCTAAGGTCACTATCTGAATGGTAAACTGGAGTTACAGCTGAGGTTCAAATGAATATACCTGGTGTGTAGTGGGGTATATGAGCAGCTATGAAATGAGATAAAAGTGGGGCTGTGTGGGTTAGCTTCTTTTTCAGCTTACAGCAGAGCTGTCTTAGTAGTTTTCTTAGAAAATTAAAGACAGGAAAAACCAGCATCAATAAGAAAGTGATGTTAGACTAAATTCATAAGAAAAATACAAAGAGAACAAAAGGTGCTTTTTCTGGCCTAACAGAGATGATATTTCCATAGATATGTAAGGCCGATGATGGATGCCTGCTACAGACCTCTCCATGTGTCATAAAATATGAGCAATAAAATAAAATCCAAGAATTGAAAAGACAAATGACAAGCCTCTCTGCATCATTAATGAATGATGAGGGTAGAAAGGCAGAAGATAACCCTCCATGCATATAATAATGATGTCTTTGACTGGTGGTGCTTCTCTATGCCTGCACGTTTAATAAGATGTGTTAGAATTAAAAATTTAAAAATCAAGTCCATGTGCTCCATAAAGTATGAGAAAAGAAGCAACTCCAGCCTAAGTGAAGATCTTAGCATTGTACTTCCTATGTAAGAATGAGATGTGTTGATTTATGCAAATACGCATAAATGAAGCATGGCAGTATTCTAATACTGATAACAAAACAAGTCATACAGTCAGTAATCTCATGTCTCATTAAAGGAAGAATTTTCATACTTAGCAAAGAGTTGGTAGTCCACAGAAAACTATCCGTTACTGTGTGAACTGACATTTTGTCAGCTGCTTTATACCTGAAGCTGCTACAGGCACCAGGCTAACTAGGATACTGTAATTTTTCCAGAATATCATGCATTAGAGAGAAGACACTAAGAATTCACATTTTGCTTTTAACGCTGTCCATTGCAAAGGAACTGGAAACACTATTTAATGAGCAAACCTACATGGTGCAGCCCTTTCAGTATCACAGGTACTTCCTAGCGGAGAAATGAAAGCACTAAGATTGACAACTTTCTTTTTGCACATCTTCAGGAAGTGGTTTTATGCTGTGCTCTCTATTTCACTGAAATATAACTTAACACTATCCAATCTGACATGCCTTTACTGGCAGTCAAATCTGTATTTCAAACTTTTTCCAGGATTAATGACATAACAGGATTAATAATGGTTGGACTTGATGATCTTAAAAGTCTTTTCCAATCTAAACGTTTCTATGATTCTATGATACACTGTGTTCCCACAGGCATCCTCAGACAAACATATACAATCAGCTTTCCAGTTATAAATATTTTGGGAACTTCTGAAAAGCAAGCCTTAAAAGGGTGATGTCAAAAAACTGGAGAGGTGGCAGTGGTCTCAAGGCAAGGAGACATTAGCCATGGGAGATGTGCTGGGGCTCCTGGTAAAAGTCAGAGGGACATGGAGCTTTGTGTTGTTGATCACGGGTGACCCAGAAGACAGAGTCAGATTGGTCTGAGATTGCAAGTCACAGCTTCATAAAAGGGATAAAGACCTGCTTATTTGCCTGCTTTTTGCCTACCACAGTGAGGCTACAACATAGTCAAGTCACAGAATCCATAAAATTGTGATCTCAATGGGACACCTGCACCTCTGCAACATCCAGTTTGAGAGGGATTACCACTGCCTGAGAGATCCCCAACAATCACCACTCCACACAGCAACACTGGAGCTGGTAGCTCCCCATGTTACGAAGGGAGAGAAATCGCCTCTTACAAGACAAATAAGCCACATGAGTACAGCAGATATTTTAACATCCTGTTGACTAAGTATTTAGTTCTTTCCCAAATATTGCCAGAAAACCAAACCAAAAGGCACCTGGTGTTATCCTAATCACACCCCAACCATGCCGGGTTGTTTTTGAAACATCCAGCACCATTGCTTGTGGTTTTTTTCCTTTGTTATTTTTATGGGTAGGTTAAAAAACGTGGGTTCTACTCTCCTTGTTCATATCTACATACATAGCTGGGGTCACTTCCCAACCTGCCTTTGTTGCTGGCCACATTACTGTCATCTCCATGTCTCATTCGCTCAACTACTGAAAGTGCAGGAAAAAACAGGCAGCAATCTCCAGAAAAATATGCAAAATTTCCTGTACTCTAGATATTATAGGCACAAATTAGGGTATTACACTCTGGGACAGATTTCACCAGGCTTGGCTTCTCTGCAACCATCATCTCACCTGAACTTGCTGGCTAAATGGTGTTGATAATTGTTTTGCGTTACCAGGCAGAAAAAATCCCCAAACCTTCCAACTCTAGCTCTGTATATTAAAGTTGTGCTGAAGAGAAAAGACACAGCAGATATTTCCTGGCATGTCCAGAATCTGGGAATGGCTCAGCTCCCCTCAAAGTTCATTTGATTCCATGTTTTTAGACTTAGGACAGGTATTTCATGAAGCATGAAGCACTGTCTGCTTCCTGCAGGCTGGAGCCTCCAAGAAACCTGTATATTTGAGCAAGAAGAGAGGTAATTTTGGAAACGCCACATCTGAATGACACAGTGGGTGGACATTGCTTAGAAGTCTGGGATGTGGCTAAATCATGGGATGGGAGGCCCCTGACTCACCTTAACAACCATTTTAGCAAGAGTCTTTGACTTAAATCACCAACAACCCAGTGGTTAAACCACAACAGCTTGCATTTCATTAGTACAGCTGGTGCTAAACATTCTGACCAAATCTGCAGAAACAACTAACTATACAGAAATAACTAAGCTATTTTGTACTATGACCTCCACAACAATAAAAAACTGAATTAAAAAAAGTGCTAGTCATAGAAGAGTAACCAGAAGTAGAAACAGCATGGTGAGTGTGAGACCATGATGGTACTCTGAAATGCCGCTGCAGTGAGTTTTATACTGAATGCCAAGTGCAAGCTGTGCCTCTGGAGACAGTGCTGGAGGGGCAGAAAGGAAAGCGGGTGGTGTGTAACCAGATGATGGGGTGAGGCTGAAGTCCTGGAGGAGAAACACATCATAAAATAGGTAATGGAGTAAGAGCATGTCACAACTTTTAAAAAGAAAGACCCACAATCCATCACGATATCTCTCATACCTTGACAGGTTTTTTCTACCAACACCATTAACAACTCTCTCCCCCTGCTCCAAACTTTGTTTGAACTTAAAAATGATGAAAATGTGCTTTAATGAACCTTTAGTGTCTCTCAATGTCTTCCAGGCTAAGTCTACTCAATTTACAAAGCCAGTGATTTTTTCTCCTTTTTTTTTTTTTTTTTTTTTTTTTCCCCATGCTGCCAGCTCTGCAAATGCAACCTGGAATCAGAAGTCTGATCCTAAGGGCTCAAGTATCATCACCAATAATAAAAATCTGGTAACTGAAATCTACCGGAGAGTGATGCTGTTAATGTGCCAGAGCAGAAAACCAGCTCACTTTCCCACAATTATATTGTCTCTTAATTGTTAGCAATAATAAAAGCTCATTTCCGTTAAGTAAGTAGATACATTAGACATATGGGGAGCAGGTCTAGGGGGCAAGTGTCATTGTTTTATAGTCATTTCCCTCATTGTAATGGCATTTAAGAAGTTACTTTCAGCATGTAAACTAGAAGTAGGATATGCATGTGGATGTTGTGTGAGAGACAGCTGGACTAAGAAAAGCATCTGGCTTCTATACAATAGCAATCTTGTATCTTAAAGCGATTAAAGATCTTTAAAGTAAGGGACACTGTCCTGTTCCCCAGTGAAGTGAATGACCAGCCTTCCAAGGTCTGCAAAAGGAAGAGTCCACTGTCAAAACTTTCAGAAGTAAAACACGAGCTATTTGGTTTGCTGCACTTGAAAAGTTCTTGGTCAAAACAGGAAAGGTTTTTGTTGTAAAGAACTCATAATGTTAACATTTTTAGTTATGCAATTTTCATTAGGATCTAGAAATTCCAGTTTACTACATAATGAGAACAAGATTATATTTAGCAGTATATTCTACACAAAAAGGACTGTAATAAAATCCATTCTCATGACTCATAACAGGGAGAGAAGAGAGGCAGCATCTTTAGCCTGCAGGGGCTGGGAGATAGAGAATGGGTTTGCTGTATGATAAAAGGTTCTACCCATGGGAGTATATTACACATATTCTAAATATACATTGCAGCATAACTCTCAGAATGAGAAGCAAGTAACAAACTTGACAATTAGTATTATATGCCAGTAAGAGGGGAATGATTCTTCCACATAGCCTTGCCTATTCACACTTCCATTATAGCAGTGTACTAACACTGGACAAGTTGACTCGACCAGCCCAAACTTACTGTTTGGTGGAAGTGAAAAGCAGAATGAGTGCAGTAAAATTTAAATCCAAGACTTGGTGTCATGGGAGAGAAAAAGGAAAACTTTTTATAAAAGGAACTTGGAGAATGGCGAATAAGAGCTGTACTGAAACCATATTTTAAAATTATTTTTATCCAGCTGAATGACAGAGCTTGTCACTTCTATGTAGAATAAATGACTGAGTAGTTGGGATGAGCAATAATACCATGGCAGATTGAGTCAAGCCAAGATTTGATTCTTAGCCCTGCTACCAATTCATGCAGATAAATCATTCAAATTCTTTGTGCTTTGACTTTCCCATCTGAGAAAGGAGATATTCAGCTTAGTTCACAGAGGTGTTGAAATGTTGATCATTTTTATGCACACAGCAATGTGAACTCATTGGGTGAAAGGTGATTTGGAAGTATTAAATATTCTTGTTGCTATTATGCCTACTTTCCTCTTCATACTGTTTATGTAGTGCTATTCTTTTGACTGAACTTCAGCCCATTAGAACCTGACAGTATAGAATTTACATTCTTTGCAACGATAAATGCATTTGAGTTTCTTCAAGCAAATACATTCCAATCCAGCTTTTAAGCATAAAACTAATCTCTTTTGTTTAACATGACTATTGAGTAAAAACAAGTGCTCAAGTGTTTTGTCAAATTGAGGCCATAAGAGTTTTTGCAAGAATAAGCAGCGATTGGCAGTTGAACCCTCTGATTTGACAGAAGTTTTCTTCCAAACTGTGAAGAAACTATCAATAATTTGGTTGCCATCCCACCAACATGGACAGGGTGTAGTATATGTACACACAGGTTAAAAAAAAAAAAACAAACCCCAACTAATTTCCCATCATAGTCTTGACTCTTCCTCTAGAACTGCAATATCCCCTGTTACATCTTCCTCCAACTTTGGAAGGGAAAGCAGCATTAATTGCAAGTCCAAGAAGTTTAAGGGAAGAGACAGATTCTTCCCTTCACCATCCTTACAGGGACTGAGTTTTCTTTTGCAGTTGATTATCAGGTGTGGTGCATTTCCTAAAACTATAAGAATCTAATACACCAAGAATGTCTCTGACCATTTCTGCTGTCTTCCTGTTTTACATATCAGTAGTAGTTCTGTTTCTTACACAATTAAAAAATTGACGCAGGGTACAAGGAAATTTGTGCAACCTATGAGGTATAAACTCATGAATCCCTCTAGAGTACATGCAGCGAAATGAGCTATATCCATGCAGATTTCATTGATTCAGATCTGTATATTCCCATTAATAACAAATGATTGTTATGAATCAGTTCTCCAGCTATCTGCAATAAACCAGGAAGTAATATAAAGAGTGCTCCTTTAGACTGTTTTCCTGAGGTGTTGTATTTGATCAGAGACACTGTGACGAGGACTGCCGTTTGTAATCTGCAACATTATGGATTATTAGGATTTCACCTGACTTCAATGTAAATAGGTTTCCTTGATCAGAATGAAGTCCAGAAGGCAGAGGATAATCTTCCCTCCACCCACCCCTGCCATCAAAACTTTGAAATCTTGAGATATGACAAGCCAAGCAATCATAGCCCCAGCTCTGCACGTGGTATTAGGGAACCCTAAAGAGTTTCTTGGAATGTTCTCATCAGCTTTATTGACAGACCTGATGAACTTAAGTGAAACAAATGAAAATGGAAGTTTCTGTGCATGCGAACTAATGTACCTAAGAAATAGCCTAGCACAGAACAATCTACAGGTAAGGCATACTAAGATTGAATTAATGAGCAACATACATGCAAATATTTCTTGAAATGGTGAATTCTGGGAGGGAAATCTGTGGCTTTTCTGTCTGGAGCAGAAAACTGGAAGAGCTAGCATGTAAAAACCTCCAGTGGACATGCAATGCAGAACCTAATAAAGCATTTGAGTATCTGGGACACCTGAAGAGCCCTCCTTCTCTCAAACTCAGGTATTATTAAGGTAAGCAAAACCTAAATTCAGTCATCAGGAAAGGTACTGGATCAGTTCTTGTACAGATATGGTTAAGATTAACTTACACACAATTGGTAGCAGCAAATGCTGAGTGTCGTTATGCTCAGAAAGGGGTGGTGAAGAGGGACAACTGGGTCTTAGACCAAGAGTGTACAAAGCTTCTTGTCTTAATTTATGAGATCTTTGTAGACAAAAATACATGGTGAAACACCTATTTCATTCCCCAAAGAAGTCTAAATCTCCTATCTCTCCCTTTGGAACACAGAAAGTTGTTTTTTTAAGGTTGCAGATTTCTGATCTGCAAATTACCTGAGACAGATTTGTAGACTGCATGTACAAGCACCAGAGGAGTGGACAAAAGCTCAATAAAGCAGTGTCCAGAATGAAACCAGTGTTCTTGGTAAAACATTGTGTCTCATCCCGGGTGACATGTGGGCTGCCATTCCCAAAGCTACCCAGGAGATCAAGCAGAAAAAGATAATTAACTATGACTGTTGAGGATGCAAAGAATCTCAATGTGAAGAGCTGAAAACAAGAGGGCTTGCTGCATTTTAAAGTATATCCCTTCCTGGAATAGGAAGATGATTCCATCATAGATGGTAATGTTAAAAAAATAAAATAAAGGAAACTTAGTAATACTGTACAGGCACTGCTGTACCACAGAAGATGGCATGTTTTCAGTAATGCCTTTTAAGCTGTCATTGTACACAGAAGTTCCCACTGTTTATTTTACTATCATCAGAAAACATGTATTGATTTGCTTATGATCATAATTCCTGATTCAAATCTTTGTCTATTACATCACAGCAGATGTGGGGGGGAAAGGAAATCCAGAAATTAAATCAAAGTAAATCTCTATTTAGATTTCAGAGTAAAACCTTAAGCACTTTATTCTTTGAAACAGAGAAAAAAATACATGATCCAGATTTTGTGTGCAGAAGTAGTAATATTATTTAATATCATCTTAAAATCAGGAACAAAAAACAGTATAAAACTTGTCCAAATGGCCCTAGAATCAGTCTTCCTGACAGAAAAATGTAGACATGCTGTATGGCCCATCAAGGTGCCTCTGGAAGTAGTTTAGCCATTTATTTGCCCTGTATTAATAATGGTCAAGTATGACAGAAATTAACGGCTCATAAAAAGCATAGGAAGAGTAATAAAAATGTTGAAAGACAAAAAGTTGGAATTTAATCCCTTTACAGAAACATTCTCACTGACCATTAAAATGCTGCCTTTATTCAGTCATTCCCATTAACAACTAACACAGACCGCTGAAGGGCAGGTGGTGAAGCTGGTTCAGGTTTTCACTCTAATGGAGGTTTTCCTTTGAACTCAATACCTCCCGCCAAACCACTGAGGGCTGGTAGCCTTTCCTCACTTCTCCCCTTTGGGATTCCCATGGTACCCTTAGATTTTTCTCCTTTTTGGCATCTTTGAGGTTGCGATTCTGTTCCTGAGATCTCCATGATGGACCAATGACCCAGTACGTCTTGTTAAAGGAAAAGAAGCTGACCTTGATACCTAATTATACCAGAAAGTAAGTCACTAAATAAAAGCCGTGAGCCTGATTTACTTAACAGCCCACTCAAACAGCTCCTGCTACACGTGCAGTGCTGAACACTGAGCAATCCTGGTATAGACACCGAACACACTTCTGCACATCTGGGCTTGAAAATAATCCAAAGATTTTCTAGTATGATGCCACAAAACACTGCTCAACCAGAGGAGAGTCTACAATAAGGTGACATTTACTTTGGTTTAACATTCTGAAAACGACCCAAGCCCAGCCCCAGCTGCCCTAACAATGGCTGGATGTGCCCTAACAGCCCAGTGCTATTAAGACTCATATACAAACACATCTACCAGCAAATCAGCCTTAAATAATCAAATATGAGTTACAGTTTACTGTAGCAAATTGACAATAAAAACAATAGAAAAAAATCTCCAGATAAAACTCCCCCATGATTGTGCCCAGGAATTCAATTTTAACAGTTTGCAAATTGTAGTTTTACCTATTGAAGTACTACATGAAAAATTAGTAGCATAAAACTGACAAACTTTTTTGCAACATTAGCAAGAGCAACGACTGAAGAAATCAAGTAATGTCTCCTTTCCAGGGAAGTTATTTTATAAGATATATTTATATTTTTATGTTCATAACTAAGAAATTATTGCCACTGTAAAGGTAAAGATGGTAACTACAGATGGCTGAATGATGTTCAAGATTTATCAAACACATTTTTCAGCAACTGAAAAACTGTGAATCGTATTTTCCTACTGTTAAACCATTTCTATAGCTAGTAAATAAGACATTTCTGAATTTTTGCCAGCTTGCAGCAACTAATTTATTCAAATGCCATTTTTTCCATTATTCATCTCTCTCTCAAGGCAATTTTTCTGAAAGATCTTGATGTGACTTATTGACCAATTTCCCTTAGCTCTATTAAACTGTAAATTTTGTTTAATTTATTAGTTTTTGTATATGTAGCAGTTAGTTATTCTTGTTGGTTGGGTTGGTTTGTTTGTTTCTGATGGTAAGGTCACAGATGGGCCTCCATACACTGGATGGGGAAACTTAGCAACCCCAAACAATCAACTAATCCCACAGAAAGGAAGATCCATCCCTTAGTAGACCAGACAAGATGATAAACCTTAAAATACAACCCTCAATTGTAAAATCAAAGCCACAAATGTTCTCTGAATCTTTGCCCTGAGAAGGCAGAGTAACCAGTGAGACTATGAAATCCGCTCAAAGAATCTCATGTAAGTCACTGCAGTAACGGGATAGCAGTATATATCCCCTAGATAAAAAACATATTTGATAAGAAATTCTGCTGAATCAAGGCATACAGGAAGACCAAATAAACTGAAACAAATTCAACTGTCATAAAAAAGCCATGTTCCCTGGCACAACAGATTTCATCTACAGCAATTTATTCTGCTACATATTTGCTTAAGTCCGGTCACGACAACATAGGCCAGAAAGAGATAGAATTGATCAGTGCACCAGGTTGAACTCTTCAAAAATACATGAATTTCCCCTATGTTGTCTGAATGAAAGCACTGCCTCAGTTTCCCTTTATGTGAAATAAGAATTATCCCACTTCCTTGACAAGATTCCTGGAGTGAGTACCTGATCCATACACAGCATTTTAACACACCATCTCTACAAGTAATAAATGAGTATATAAATGTCATACAAATGTGTTTCCTTTTTTTTTTTTTTTCCTACCAATACAGACATTTAAAATATATGAGAATTTTAGAAGGAGAAAAGGGGGGTAGGAGGGGAATCAAATGACTGCAGGCCCCTTGGCCTTATCATTTTTCCAGAGTCTATAACAACAGGGACCTCTCTGTTTCAAAAAACGCCCATTCTGTTCTCTGAATCTGCTCTGATGAAATGGAATTTGCATTCAGCATACAGCACTAGTGGTCAGAGGGAATCACTGTCTCCGTCAAAGATTGTGCACTTTAAATCCTTTGCTAGTTCAACTGCTATATGTTTGATTTTAATTAAAGTTCTGTCATGAATTATAAAAGACTAGATCTTCAAAGTCATTAATTAAGGCCCCTCAGAGTCTGAATACTAACACTATAATGACAAGTGAGATGTACAGTGCCTATCAACAAGCCACTGCACGGCAGCAGCAGCAAAGCAAGCAGAACTATTATTCTGACATGTTCAGGATTGCACTTGCCAATTGTTACAGCAAAGAGATCTCCCATGAATACGAACAGAACAGTGGTGGCGAACAGTCAAGCTTTGGCATGGCACTGTTTGTAAGTAATGTGCCTCTTCCCAGAATGTGAGAAATGGGTCGCTCAGTGAGGTAATCCTTAGGGTCTGTCTCTGAAATTTGAAAAGCAGAAATTCTATATCTCTGTACTATGGGGCTTAGGAGTTGATCATGCAATCATGTCAACTTAGCACTTGCTCTTACTGTGTCTATAGTAGTGACTCCCTTACCAGCTAAGGGCTAGATCTCATCATCCTTACTCACATCTTCCACTGCAAGGTGCCTCATTAAGATGAACAGGCTCACTGACAAAATACAATGCAAGCCAACACCAATATGGCTGGCAGGATCTGTTCCCAGTGCTAGTACTGATCATGCTGAGTTTACCAAACTCAAGCAAATACAGCAGCATCAAGACTTCATTCTTGTGCTGACCCTCCAGTGATGTGGAATTTAGAGGCAAATTAATTCTGCACATTTTATCCACAAGATCTAGTTCATTTTCAAATAGAGAAACCATCGGCCAGAAGCCCCTCCCTTTCCCTAGAAGTAGCCCCACTTATGTTTTTTAGACACTTCACAAAGTGAACTACAAATGAACACGAAATAGCTAAGTGTTTTTCATACATTGCAACCAACTGGGCAAATTCCAATGGTGACTGATAACCTCATTTGAAGATCACTGCAGAATTGCACGATTGAAAATAAGGGGAAGATCTAATGCATGAAAAGGGAGAAAAAGAAGAACTATAGAATCAGATACTAATAGTCATGCTGTTTTTCTTTGAAATAATACAAACTGATGCACTTGTTTATGTTTTACACAGGGTGCTTGGGTTCACATAGGAAACAGGTCAGGTTTTCTATGCCCTGTCTGTGCTGTCCTCAGAGAATACTGATAAAACTAAAAAATCCTTACTCAAAATCAGCTTGACTCATTTTCCAAAATGAAGGTTTCCTCTTATTCCTCTGCAGCTGAAAGCCCGACACTGAAACCTTTTTCTCACCTCACTGCTGAGGAGCAGTTTGAACTTTGTTTTCTCTCTACAAACCACAGGCAGTGTGGGCAGCCAGCCCTCTTGGAGCTAACAAGCAAGGCCCTTGAGGAAGCCAGAGCCATATCCTTGCTTGAGCTTTCCTTTCCTCAAGCATCTTATCTTGCTCAATAGACCAAACTGATTTCCTTTCATTTCAACAGCTCTATAAGCTAGAAGGGAGTTCTTCAAACTCATTCTGAAAAATATTATCAACACACACTTTCACAATATTCCACACTAGTTGTCCAATTTATGATCTCTATTATTAATTAATTGTTCTTGTATAGAAACTATTTCTCTGACTATTTTCACAGTTTTATCATAAGGAATTGCCTTACATTGTGCTCCATTTATGGCGATTTAGGAATATTTCCCCATTCATATCTCTCACATTATTAAACTACATCATTTTTAGTGAAAGCACTATCCTTTCCATTTTACTGGCGCAATTTTCACTGAAGACACATTTCAATTAGTGACCTTAACAGTTAACAGGTCAGGCATATGCTACTTACAAAATCAGTCTCTAAATGGACATACCTAAAATACATATTTTTTTAATTATATCTATTCTCTGTCTGAAATTCAGGGGTGACAAGCAGGCAATGACCAACTTCAAACAGAAGTGTTTGAAATTAGTTTCTAACCAAATTCACAAAGGCTTTATGATTTCTGAACTAACTAGCTAGCAGAATGCTCAACAGCAATGAGTAATCACAACACCCCAAATCCAAATTACAAGAACTCACCAGATGTCACCTTATCCTACCAGATACTTAAAATAGTTAAAACAGGTAAGAATTCTATTGGGAAAATGTGTAGGGACAAGAGATAAATTTAGCAAAGGAATCTGCATTTTAAACCTTCTCTAGACTATCTGGCAGTGTTAAGAAGGCACAAAGAAGTTTGTCCTGGTGACACATGTAAACTTGGCCTGGGGTTTTGCCCAAAGTAGTTCAGTGCATTTCCACGTATTTGCAATGGCAATTAACATCAGCTGAGGATGCAAGCAGGAATTTCTGGTTCAGTCAGAAGCATAATGAACCAATGCAATGGAAAATGCTTTGTCGAGAGTAACAGATTCACTTAAAATTCATTTCTAATTTAGTGGCAAGCTAACAAATGAAATCCATGTGTCAACAGAACTTCACATCCTTAGGACCTAACTTCCCAAAACAGAAGGAAAGGATGAGAGAAACAAAAGCAAAAATATATAATTGCTACCTTAAATGCTGAAAATCACATCTGGTACCAACTGTTGACCCTTTGTACATTGTCCCGCTCTCACCCCTCCATGCACGCACACACACATACAGTGATTTCCAACAGTTTAAAGACTCCCTCATGTGGTGGTCAGACATGGTGAATTAGATCACTGGAGTCTGAGCCAGCCACTGAGCAAGCAGAGAGCATATCCAGATAATAAACGATGTGGATGTTTAAGGCTTACGTTCTGTTAGGATCAACCCTTCAACATACATGTCTTAGATGAGCTTGCTTGCCTGCAATATAAATGAGTTCTCGGCGAAGTTATTAATCCTTTTAAACTGGAGACTGCTGTAACTAATCATTACTTCCTGGAGACAACTTTCCTAAAACAGATAAACTGCTAATATTATGCCTTTCTCTGTTCCTACAGGGGCACATCTCCATCGGACAACTTCAGCAGACGCCCCCTATTTCTGTTATAGGCACTGAATGGCAGGTATTTGGAGCTTAGCATCTTGCCAGTGCCAAAACCCAGAAAGAATGTAGTCCGTTAGTATATTAAAACTATTACTTGTATAGATGGTCCATCTTCAGCAGAGGTACCACTGAGAAAGAGCAGTGAGTAGATAAATGATTCATATACACCTCAGGTTCAGTGGGGCTTCAGTCTGGCACCACGCTGGAAGTCTTGCTACTTTCTACTGCAGTGCCCTACAGGTCAGACATGTGGCAAAACACACCAAAATCCCTTCTTTAGCTTAGTCCAGTCCCCTGCTTTCTTCCGTAAGCTCTTTCGTTTCCTGGTACTTATAAACGTCTGTTCCTCAGACAGGAAGAAAGAAGGCACTGGAATGATGATCCAGCAGAAATTACAGAACAGGATCTGTGCAAAAGAGGAGTCACAAGGCAACCCTGGCAAGCTGAGAAGGAGCCAAAGGCCTGGCTAAACTGGACTTGGGATAGTTGAATAGGCATCTTTCCTTAAGCCCAGGCAAACTTTTCCATCACCTGAGCTTCAGGTTTTCCAGTCCCTTAGAAGTTCTGAATGAAACACTCTGAGAATACCACATTAGCTCTGACAATTTTAATTGGTTATTTCTTTTTCAGGCATCCTGCTAAAATCAGTGCAAGCCCATGTACATTAACCAAACTTTTGTTTTGCTTCCTAAACTTGGAGCTATAAACTGACAGCACAGAACCTACAAGCAACAGATACAAGAGGTTATATACACATACCACAACAGTTTACTTGGAAACACACATCCCACTACACCCAGTTACAGCCAGCTGACTCTGTAATCAGAGGAGCAGCTGCTTTCTTGAGATCTTAATTGTCCCAATGATTATTTATTTCTTCAGCCTAGCAACAGGTTTCAATTTAAAACATGAAACCCCACTAAGAATAAATCCATCATTCTCCCATGGCCTGTGCTCTGCCTAACATATTCCTCTGGAACCACCAGGAAATCATCAGCTTTTGATAAAATTTTGGAATTAGTGACAGTACGAATTGCTACAGTACATTTCTGGAGGGATCACTACTCTGTCAGCAAATTACCCAGGACACCATCTGAGGTCTAATCCTGAAACTGCTGAGTGCTCCTGAATAATTTCAAAAAAAATTTTCTGAAACAGAAAAATCCTTTGATAAAAACAGCATGTTAATACACATTCGTGTGTCTCTTATCACAGTCAGATCTAGTGAGATATGTAGCTTACAGCTCACAAGACATGATGATTCCCTTTTTACTGTTATTACTGAAGTATGTCCTCAAAAGAGGCATTTGCCATCTCAGACTCTGTGGTTTCTGCCATACAGTTCCTATTAATGCATGAAAGTAGGCATTTAAAAAGCAAATCTGGCATCTTACTCATAAAGTAGATGGTTTAAAATTTTCAATATGGAGTGGTTTTAACCTGAAACAAACACAGTAACTAGAGAGGAGCTTTTTATGACTCGGGATAGATAAATTAATGTATATATCGAATAAATACCTTACCTAATATAGAAGTTACATGCAACACTGACATGAATTTTTTCCACACATACATAAAGGCTGTAGTTGTAGTTATAAGTGTGTTTATTTTCTGCAGCTAATCCAGAGGTAACATAGACAAAATAACTTGTAGAGCAAGTATTAAGGTAAGAGAAAGGAAATCTAGGTTACTGTTTCAGCTCTTCCATAAAGTTGGTAGATGGCCTTATGTTCTCTTCTCAGAGGGTTTTTTTCCTCTTTCTTTGCTTTGTATTGTTTCTTCCCTTAATTTTTAACTTCCAGGAATCTATTCAGAAGTCACTAATTAATGTTAGAGGTAATGTCTTCAGAGTATGGAGTGTCGAGGAATGTTTATGCACTAAACATTCATAGGAGTTAAACCATCAATCTGTCAATGTCAAAATACATCAGTTCAAATGTTTGAGTCTGTCTCTCCAATTTTAAGCTTATCTAGTCTGAGAACAGAAAACACATCATACCATATCTTTTCAAATCCAGCAAGAGTGGTAGGATCATGGAGTAATTTGGGCTGTAAAGAACCTCAGGAAGCCCTCTAGCCCAACCTCTGGCTCAAAGCAGAGGCCAGCCAGCAGCAGAATTTCCCTACTTTCAGGATTTAGCACCACTGAATTCCTGGCCTGAAAAAGCAGCACCTCTGTAGCACACTGATAACAGGATGGTCCCATACAGCTTAAAGAGAAATATAAGGAGATAAGAAACATTTTACTCCAAATTTAGTTGCAATATGATAGGACTTCTACTTTCACAAAGAATTGCCACCAGTGTTTATTTTGCTTTGCTTTTTACCTGAAAGACAGTACCTCAGCCAGGATCTCATAAACTGCTACTGATCTTATGTGCTAATGGAAGAGAATGCCTTCCACTAAATGGTCAGAAACTCAATGTATTGGTTCACCCAGTACCCATAAATCCAATATTCCATTATGTATTATGTTTCCTAATTGAACATAACTTAACTGCTCACTAGCTGAAGTGGTACTAGCAAAGCAGTTTACCAGCTAAACTGCAATCAAAGGTGAGAAACAATGCTTCACTGCAGGTCTGTATGGTTTCTGTTGCTCTGTTGATTTTTTTGAGGAAACGTGTTGAAAAGGTGACCTCAACCCACTCTCACTACCAGCAAAGATACGAAACAAAATACAGCGAGAATTTCAAACTGCACGCACCTCACAGCCCATTCAAAAGTTTCTTCATCCATTTCTGATTCAACGTTCATTAGAACACACTGAAAACTGAGCATTCATTAGATTTCAATGAGGGTTATGAGTGCAACAGGAATGTGCCAGGACACATTTGACTTTAAATGGCTTCACTGCAGCACCCTTCTAAATGAAAGCTACTAAGCCATCATAAATGACATTAAAATTCTTATGAAAATTATGTGGTTCTTATGCTTTAAGATTTACAGCAGCCCTTGACCTAATGCAGAGCACAGAGATAACTACAGAATCTCATGACACAATGCATAATATTTTTACTTCTTAATTAAGGACAAGCTAAGAGTAACTTGGCACATCTAGTGGACGTTTTCTTAGCCTTTGCTCTCTTACAGTTTCACGTGGCTGGACACAAATATGAGCTGTCATCACAAACAAAGCAGGAGAGTCATTCCCCACAACCAAGTGCAGGGCTGTGGAAAAACTGGATCGTATCTTCAGAACTGCGGTTTATTAAGGCAACTCTTAGAAATGACTGTGTTTTTTAGCTGATGGGGAAAGCTAAAAAGGATGTAGTTTCAAAGCAGAACCATTAGGGGAAAGATGTTCACTGTAACTCAAGTGCCGTTGGAATCACACATCAAAGGATGAGAGGGCATAAGTACAAAACCACTTGCTTACAAAGAAAGCTCCATCCATGTGCGGAGTTCCCCTAACTCCTCTTTCCCTCTTGAGCGTTAAGTGATGCTTCCTATGGCTGACTCACGCAGCGGCCAGGCGTACAGCTGCTGTGTTGGGTTGTCAATGGAACTGTACAGGCAGCAAAAGCTCCTGCTAACGCTTTCTCTCTGAACCCCACAGCCCACCCTTTGAAATCCTTGCCTTTATATAAGGCTATTCAGTTCATGGATTACTGGGTGCAGTTAGCAAAATAGCTTGATATTACCATAAATCAGTGAACTGTCAATATTAACTATTTAAAATCAAATATCAAAATATTATGAGTAAATACCAAACACCAGCAAAGTATTTCCTTTTCGTTAACAGCCCTATTTGATAACAAGAGTCATATCTGGAAAATTTTCATTTATCATTCGGCGGAAAGCTGTGACAACCTTTATGCTGACATACAGCTCTGAGGAACCGTGACGGCTGGACACATGTTTAATAGAAACTGTAGGCACTTGGCTGGCCAGAACACAGTTTGCATTCATGCAGAATTGCCAGCCTCCTGTCTTAAAAAGTCATGAGACAAGACCCTAGATTAGGGATATTCAGCTAAAAAAAATATTCCACTTGCAATAACATCTCAAAGCTGGCAATATTATGAACACAATAAAAAGACTGTCTATGACAATGGCCATATTTACACCAAAATTTCAGACCAAGGCAGCCGCACTAGTGGACCAAACTCCCAGCATGAGCAAACCCTGAATTTCCCTTGATGTGAATTACTGAGGATAATTTCTATTGCTGAATCTGCCTGATGATCTCCTATCCTGTAGGTTAAGGTGATACACTGTGCCTTTCGGTGGCAAAGCCTCCAGCTGGTTCTAAACCCAAACAAGCCACAAGAATCTTATTCAAAGCTCTGCATGTTCTGCACAGACCAGGGAGGGAGCGACGCTCACGCCAAGTGTGGGTGAGCCCTGTGTACACAGACCTACAGTTAGTGTAGACTAAGCAGGAGAGGGACAAGAAGCCTCACTCCACTGCACTGCTCCGTGCAGGGTCTGCCTCAAAATCCGTAATCAAAATGTTTACTGTAAGGCACTGTGTAGGAGTGTAACCACATATGACTAAAGCAGATTATTATGTCTGTGGCAAAAAAATAGCTAAAAAATAATAAAAGTACTTAGCCAGGAAAATAATGTTTAGGAATTTATTTATTTTTTAATTTAAAATATATGTGGGACACTTCATCTTCAAGATTAAGTCAGATTTTGCTTTTTTCTGCTCTCTGGCTTAACTAAATGCTTTCGTATATGCAAATGAGGAGAAAATGTGGCCTCTTTCAGCAGTAATAAGTATCTGCCTGTTGCTACCTTAAAATCACAGCAATCACATCTGGTAACTGCCCTTTTCTCATGTTTCCACTAGTTTTCAGACTTCCTCTTGTGGTAGCTTGAGACTGCGCATCTGGATGTTTTAAACATACAAAGGAATTGCTAGAGCAAGCAAAAGAGAAAACGGTGCAGGGAGTTAAGATGTGCAGATAAGCAACTGGTGCACTGTGCAGCTAAAGTAACAGACAGGCAGTCGGGGAAAAGCTTTTTCTACAGAGGAGAGCACAAGTTTAGGCAGAATGAAGACTCACAATGTTTGTGGCTTCGTTTTTGAAGTACTATTACTCCAAGTATATCTTTTTAACAAAACTTTAGCTGCACCGTCACCAATCATTAAGTTTCCTGGAGACAGCACTCCTAAAACAGACAAAGAACTAGCAGTGGTAAGTGTTGGTTTCATCTTTGCTTCAGATTTATATTGTTGTTTCATAAGCAGATGTTTCTTTCTTGTTTCAGCTGAGGCTAAGGAATGACTGTAGCATTCTCTCCCTAGAGTCTCTGGAAGTGCTAGCTAGCTAGCAAAGGTATCAGCTTTCAAAAGTTAAAACTAGTGCCAAGTAATGTTTCCTCTCTTAAAATTTTTAAATCCGGCAAAGAAAGTTGTTTTTTTTTCCTTAAGTCTGAACATACAAAATAATTTCATTATATCATCGTGACTATAATCACAAGATTGCAATGGTAAGAGGGGAGAAGGGCAAATTAGAGACATCTAATTTTTTTACTTAAATCAAGTAGAAGTGAGGGCTTCCGAGACTCACTTAATGCTCACAGCTTTCAGAAGTTTGTTTTCCAGATTGTTTACCGTGTGTTGCATAAACATAGCTTTAAGGGACAATTACAATCGAAAGCTGGCTCGAGTTTCAGAAGCCATTGTGACTAGTTTTGACTTTGAAAAAAAAATCTCATCAGAGGTTTAAAGAAATATTTTTTTCCAAATTCAATCTGGAACAAAAAAATGAGTTTGGATTTCTGTGACATTAGCAAACTATAGCTATAACTCTACAGCATTTTATTCTAACCTTATTTTAGCCCTGTGGACCTTCATAAAAATGACATTATGGGGAAGTCCATTTAAAGGGAGATTGAGATGGATTATCGTTATTTTAGCATGTAAATTATAGACATTTCTCTTCTTCATCAGTGAGTCCATTTGAAAGAAGATTGAGATAAATTATTCTTATATTAGGACACAGAGATTTGAAAGTTGGTCACTTTTCTTTAGGAATTGGTGTGCATCTTGGGAAAGCTTGCCAGGTTAAAGAAGGTCTGGGGGAGGGTGGAGAGAGAATTTCCAGATGGGAGCTGAGGTGGAAAGTTTAGGAAAAACAGACAAACTGACCCAAAAAGGGCACTTCTCAGCCTTTAACAAAACAAATTCACCCAAGGTTTTGCCTCAGCAGCACAGCAGCCAGGGGATGGGGGGCAGTGCATGTGGGAAAGAAGAGTGGGATCCCACATATCTAACAGTAATTTAAACACTCTTAAATAATCTATTTTCTTAGACACAGTCAGGCTTTTATTCAATAACAGCAATCCACATCTCCCCTCATCTCTGTTTCTTTCGAACAACCTATTTATTATGTGTACTCAGAGGAAAATTACAAGCTGGTTTAACACTGCAGTTCTTCTTTGTCTTTCTTATAGTATTCTTGGGTAATGCTAACTGGCTGCCTTTCCCTCACACCCTCCATCGGAACAGCCCCAACACTCAGCATCAGAACACAAATTGCTATGTTGCCGCTGGACCCTGTTTCATTAATGGGTTGGATCAAAATTCCAGATCACCACAGCTCCCTGCTGACTCTGGGGAAACTGAATTTTGCAGCCTAGGCCAAGATGTGGTTTACATAGACACTACATTTTCTTCAGGATTCTCTTCTCATAGAACAGCTAGTTATGTTCATTTCTCATCTTCAGTAAAATCTCCATTTTAGGAAAAACTGAAAGGAGTTAGCAAGTAAAATTCTTTACCATGCCTCATTTTATATTTTTGGTTGCATATCTTCCTCCCAAAGCTAAAATGGCAAGAGCAGCACCCTGCTTCTTCAATAAGCAGTTCTGATGTATAGTCTATATTATATCATGGTACCTCACTGGGAGATGCAAACAGAAGCATAAGAAAATATATCAAACTACATTAAAATGAAAATTCAGATAAGAACAGAGCCTCCAAACTAGCCTATTTGATTATATTCCTATTGCATTTCTCATAATTTCCACAAGGCCCCATTAACTATGAGTAGACAGAAGCTTAGTGGTAGCAAAGGTAAAACCATTCTGTGTCCATTATTTGCCAGTGCCACAGTCTCCACTGGAAAAATACCACATCAGAAGTTATAAAAATCACAAAAACTAGGCATAGTCTGTGCTTAGTCAGTAGGTGGATGGAGGATCTTCTGAAGGAAATGGTGTAACATCTTGATTAAATCCTTTTTCTGAGTAAGCTCTGAACCATTTCCTACGCAGGGTAGATGAGGTACGCCTGGACTTAATGAGGAAGTGGTGAAATCCAGGCTTGACCAACTGCCGTCATCAAATATCCTTTGCTGTATTTTGCTGATGTAGTGGTCTGATCCCCAGTCTCCTGGGTGAACTTCAGTGAATTAATTAGATACATAAAGTAAGGTTTCCCTCTGCAACACTTCCTGGCACAAGAACTTAAATGTGCAGTCATTTTGTCAGGCTTCTTGTAATCATGTTAGAAATAATTCTCTGTGATATATTTTTGGCAAATATACCTTTACCTTATTTTGGGTGGTTTCCTACCTTGGATTTGTGGTTAATATTTTGGATACAATACCTGAAGGATGCTTCTTCCTCTGCTACAGACAGTTTTACTGGAAAGATCTGTAACTTGCAACCTTCCTGTCTAACAGCATCATTGGCAAGGGCATCCCTCAGCTCTGTGCCATGTTAAGCACCCATCAGTTTGGGAATGCCTGCCATTTGAGATGACTGTAGCTTTTCTTTTAGATCTAGGCATAAAATATTGCAAACCCAGTGTGGAGTTCCTGAAATCTTTGTGCAAGAGAACTGTAAGATTCACTTTACTGGATAAAATCTACAACTCCAGATAGTTTAGTCAAGCTGTTTAGTACCTGTGAATGAAAATAATTAGATAATGATAGGTTATTAACATTATAGAAGTACCCAAAGTGCCATCTTGATCATAAACCATTTATCTACTCCACAGTGAAGATATAAATTCAACAGTCTAAAGCTGTACGTAATCTAAACAGCATGACTGTGCAACAGTCCAAGCTAAGGCAACATCTTGAGCTACAGGTTTTCTCAAATTCAGTCTAGATCCAAACACTGAATCCAAAACCTCTAGCTAGCCAGCAGTGCGTTGTGTGGCCATGTTTGTTAGTCTCCAGTTAGGAACAGAGCTGATAATGGATTTTAGACAGTTGCTGAAGATATAACTTCTTGTCACTCTTTTTCATTTGAATGACTACGTTTTTATGGCAGGTTTCCCCATGTGCTAGAGACTGCCAGGCATTCTCTCAGGGTTGGTCCCTACCCCAAGAAGCTCACAGTTCTTCTGCCAGTCAACACTGAATTTAAGGGAAAAAATGCTAAATACTTAATTGTTTGTGTGATCTCGCTTGTGTATCACACAGAAGGTGGGGACCGTGTATGGATAATCAGGACCACAGCTGTTTATCTACAGTTTACTTTAACATAAACACAAAACTTATCAACACACATCTGAAAGACATGGCTGCTTAACTGGAACAACTGCCAGGGAACAGAGTAACCCATTGCTCCTCCGGGATTAGAGGCAGCAAACAACAGACAAACTTTTTTTTTTTAAACTGCACTACACCTGCTAATTAGGTCATACTGATCAAAATGGAAAGTGGATGAGGCTCGGATGGGTATTATTTTAGACAAGAGGTGAAAATAATGGGATTTGTGCTGCCTTTTTGATTGCTTATGACCACTGTTTTCTAAGGAGAGGTAATTTTGTGATCTGCCACCATGGTTGTATCAGAAAGATCAGTCTGGCCATAATCTGCTGGAGCATTCAATGGAGTTTGAAGTATGCAGATATGGGTTGGCTGCAGTGTCCAGGCAACTGAGACGCTACCAAAGACCTTCTTCCTCAGGTCTTTGCAATGTTTGGCTCAAAAGCAAATACATATAAATAGCTTTATGCTGTTTGAATAAACATTTTTTTTTTCTTTTCAATTAATGTGGTCTCATTTGTGTGGCCGCTTTGATACCTTGTCAAGTTTCTCAATAATCCATAGGGTCTTCCAAGAAAAAAAATACATAAAATCTAAAACAGCAAGCATATTTATACATCATAAAGAAACCAAAAAAAAGATAAATCCATTTTTACTTTGTAGTTCTACATTAAAGCTCTATGCTCTACTTACTAATAAAGCAATTCATTAAGTAAAGGTGATAGCTAATAGTGGAAATGATTGCTTAATTAGCAATGTTGTGTGATCAAGGATGGTTTGTGTCAATTAAGGAGATTCTGCTGGTCTCTCAGTTACTAATAATAGTAATTTTAAAAAGAAAACTTGCAAATTACAGATGGAAAGCTAACACAGAATTACAGCATTTATTTGTAAAGATTAACTATTTCTTTTATGAATTTTAAAGTCTTTGTTCTGTGCTTTTTTTTTTCAAGCAATACCTGAATAAATACTATGGGTGCCCAAAAGACAATTGCAATTTATTTGTCCTGAAAGATACTTTGAAGAAAATGCAGAAATTTTTTGGGCTGCCTGAAACAGGAGATTTGGATCAAAATACTATTGAGACAATGAAGAAACCCCGCTGTGGTAACCCAGATGTAGCCAATTACAACTTCTTTCCAAGAAAGCCAAAATGGGAAAAGAATCATATAACATACAGGTACTGACTGGTGATGTTGGGTTTTGCTCACATACAACCATAGCGCTTTTAAGAACCAATCAGACAAGATACTTAGAAGTGGAGTGGCTGCTCCACTTCTACATCCTACACAGGATTTCTTGAATTAGAATCTCTTTGTGTTTGGATAACTACCAAATGTTTTAGCAAACACCTCTGAAATTTCAAATTGTAAAATTTCAGGAATAATTACCTAAAGATCAACTTTATGGTTCTGGTTGAGACTAAAGAGATTCTGGTTTTATTCTTTGCTCTGCTGCAAGAATCCTAAAGGAACTGGAGGAGGAGTATCTCACCTGCCCATCTGCTCAGTAGGAGGACAAACTCCTCTGTGTTCAGCAGTCATAAATTTGAGGGAATCAAATTTTAAAATAAAACAATCGTATTTCAGATATATACAGACATGATGTAAAGCAAACCTATTGCAATAGGTTTGGCATGTTTGAATTTCTTACTCTTACTCTGAAAAGTTAGGGACCAATATAGCTCTCATTGAAGTCAGTAATAAAAAAAATCTCATTACCTTAGGTGGCCCAGGAACAAACTTTTAGCACCAATGAGAACGGAAGATTTCTCTTAGCTGCTTGACTTAGTCTGCTGCTTCCTCACAAGTTATGACTCAAAGCATCCCTCACGCTGCGACTAGCCTAATAAACACTGAAAAAACCTGTGGCAGCTTTTGCAGCCCCCGCTTGCTGATGTGCTTCCTCTGATTCTTCCTCATTCTCCTTAGGCATAAAGTAGTTTCCCTCACTATGCACGGCCCCAGCAGCAAAGAACTGGAAACTTGTCTTTACATGGAGGTTAGCTGGCCACAATATAAGGCACTAAGAAGTCCAACTAAAATATATGAAGAAGAAAGAAACGAACTTAAGAGTTTGTCCCTTTCCCATGTCAGCCCTATGGCTCTCTCTTACATGCTTTTACCTCCTATTTCCCCACGTATCCTATTGCCAATGTAACCAACACACTGGTAAAGGATTAGCATTCAACTGGGATCAAACTACGAAGGTGAGGGACAAGGGCTGTTTCTCTGTTATTATTAAAGAGCAAAACAACCACACTTGAAACTTTCAGAATGTTATTGAGCTCTCTTTCTGGCAAATAAATCTTATATATCAAGATGTGCTTGTATGTTCATGTCTAAAGTGACAGTATGGCTTGCCAGCACCTCAGCACTGATGCAAAACCCTGAATATTTTGTGCAAGGCCCACTGCCATGCAGGCTTTACAGCCTCTGGCTATGTAATTTTCTTCATGCTCCTGCATCAATTCCAAAGAAAAATAAACAGTAAGTGCCACATCTAAACACATCTCTGAATCAAAGAAAAGTGTTTAGATCTCACATACAGCAGTGTTACCTCTTAATTGGTTTCACTACTGAGTCTACTCAGCATTTTGATCAGTAAACAACAAATACTGGAAGGGGGTTTATGTGTTATTTAACTCTTCCTTTTACCTCTAAGGATTATAGGCTATACCCCGGATTTGGATCCTGAGACAGTAGATGATGCCTTTGCTCGAGCCTTTCAAGTCTGGAGTGATGTCACACCGCTGAGATTTAACCGAATAAATGATGGAGAAGCAGACATTATGATTAATTTTGGCAGATGGGGTACATTTTTCTTTTTTTACATACATTTTTGGTTTGTTCCTTTCATTAATCCTTAGTATTGGAATGATCTACCCTCAGTAAGTAGTACCCATGAACCTTTCTGGCAAACCTTGTCCTAGTTTGCACTTGGCTTGTACAGGCTAAGATCTAATTTCACTAAGATTTTTTTTTTTTCTTTCTTATATATGAGAGAGAGAGAGAAAAGTATTTATACAATATCCTTATACTATATTTATCTTTCCAAAAGAGAATTGCTAGGGGCAACATTTTATTTTTAAATTTACAAATCAGAAATAGAACTGGGAAATATTGGTACAGATCTTCAGATAATGTGAGCTGGCTTTCCGCCACAGAAGAGAATAGAATGCCATCATACTGTTTATTTATAGCTCCAGACTCAGTTTTTCAATGATAGTGGTGGAGGTCCTAACATACTGGAGCTAAAAAATGGATTTTTGGCTTTCAATTTTGACTCTATAGCTGGTCTCTGTTCTTTAGCACAGCAGAAAGCAGCCTTCAATGCATCCTTTGGTCCTGAGGAACTTAAAAATATGGATCATAAGCTGAATTACGGTTTGAGTCCAGCTGATGATAGGTGACTTGATTCATTTTTGTTGTACATGCCTTCTCAATTAATTTTCGTTTCCCCTGAAAGAATGTTTATAACTTTTCAGTGTAAACTTGGGGCATTTTATTTTAACTTCTTACAGACAGTCACAGAATTTTTAATACTAATGAAGATGCTTATGCAGCCAATCACTTGGGAGGTAGACTTTAGAAGTGAAGTGAACAGTTCAAAGAATAACTGAGCTCTTTGTAAAAGCCTCCATTTCAAGCTGGTTTTCTTTGCTTTAGCTACTGATGGGTTGACCTCAAAAGCTTCAGAGTTTCTGAACAGAACTCAAAACTTCAGATCCTCATCCAGGCTGGCTTGGTTCACAAAAAGTCTTACAAAAAGAGAAGTGTTTCTGCTGGTTTTAGTACTTGCTGGTTAGAGTTAGCTCAGAAACAGTGGGAGAAGAGCTTCTTCCACATTCATTCATTCTTATCACTTTTCTGCATGTCAGATTCACAGGAGCTGGGGGAGCCACAAGGTTTTTCATTTTTAAGCTTTCTCTTAAGCAAAGGATCTACTCTGAAATAAATGGGAGTAAAGCATCTAATGTATGCCAAAATCTTCTTGACAACTGACACACTAGTCTACTGAAATGAATGAACTGAACTAGTACTAAGAGAGTGACACCAGCATGAAATCAGTGTAACGGAGTAGAGAATCAGGCCTGTGTATTTAGGGCTTCTGTTAAATGGCAAGACATCAGAGCAAAAGGCCTGAAATGATGCAACTGGAGATGCTGGCAGCCAGCTTTGATGCACAGGTCAGTGTGGTAGGAAAGCTATGAATACCAGGGTTATGCCCTTGCCAGCCTGCCTTGCCCACATGCAGTGTACTTCCAAGAAAAGCCTACAGTGTAATCACAGGAGAACTACTTAACCTGCTGTTGCCCTGTGAGCTGCCTGAGTCTCAGAGTGGTTGGTGTGGAGGAGGAACAGGCTCATTGCAGGACTCAGAGCACTGAATAAGAGCTAGCTTTCCAGAGGCTCACCACTGAGACACCCAGCTGATTTGCTTTCCTGGTCAAAGTAGTTAGTATCCTGCCCAAAGAAAAAAGCACAGCAGCCTGAGATGTGGCAGAAAACAGTAACCTGCAAAAAGAAATCTGCCTTTACGTTCCAATCTCTGTGTTGGATACTGATACGAATTATCTGAAAATACCCCTCATCTACAGCGTTTATTTTACAGCTCCCTACCAGTCTCCATTGAGAAATAGCAGTGTGTATGCAGTCATACAAATAATATACAATATTTCACTGTTCTTCACTGTCTTTGATTCCTTTCCACAATACTTACGAGATATAAAATAACATGCTGTGACAACTGCAGTACTGACACTTAATGTTCTTTGTAAGAACTGGCTGCTTCTCTCTGGTTCAGTCTTGCCAGCACAGCCCATACCAATAAACTCACTCACTAGTGTATTCTGCTGCTGTCTTGGATGGGAAAGTACACATGATAATCATCATTCCTGTATAGAATCTCACAGAGTTGAGGTCATTAGAAACTGCTCTTTTTTTGTCTGCTTCCTTCTGCAGAACATGGTGATGGCTATCCATTTGATGGCAAAGATGGTCTCCTGGCTCATGCCTTTGCACCGGGGCCAGGAATTGGAGGAGACTCCCATTTTGATGATGATGAACTGTGGACTCTTGGAGAGGGGCAAGGTACCAGACTTTTTAATGTTTCAGAACATATGGCCTGCTGGCTCCTATGTTTTAGGACTGCACTAAATGTTTTCATCCACATGTCAATAAAAGTTAGGGGGTAAAAATTAATTTATACAATTTAAATTGTTCTCTACAAAATGTTTATGTAATTCCTAAATAAATGCTACCTAGGATTTCCCTTTCTGTTCCTCTATTGTTGCCCCTTGAAAAACTGAATTAATAATGGGCCTGATGCTGCTCAACCTTCATGAATTGTGGGAAAAGTACAAAGCCATGACTACAATTTTGAATGCTTAAGTTCTCAGGGTCTCAAACTACAACATCTTTAAGTTCATTTGTTAGAGGCAGACTGGCCAGTGCTTTTCTGCTGACATACTCTTTTTAAGATGACTTAAGCTATGACTCTGGTTGTTAAAAATTGAACCATCCACTTGAATAGGTTTTCATAGAATGATGGTATCTGTCAAAAACAAATGGAATATAAACCCCTCAAGCTGATGACTGAAACAAAATTGACATCAAACAGTGGATTAAGAACATCTCCAGGAATCTTTAACTGGCAGCTTGCTGTACCCTTTAGAAGAAAACAACTGAAGTCCAGTTAATATCACCTGAAGTAGATAACCCAGACCAAGTATTAGTACAGAGCCTCTTTTTTCTGTTTGAACTTTGCCACAACCATATAATACTAAATATAATTCTTCTACTGTAAAATAATTTGGAAAACTTAAAAGAAGAATGCATACTCATGTTTGCCTTTTATTTCAAATTCTAGTTTTCTCAGCTGTCCTCCCATCAAAAAAATAATTGAACTTTAATACCAAAATAGTCAACTTCCTTCTGTTTGGCTTTCTTTTAACTTTAGCAGAAGCACTGACCGGTAGCTGTAGTAACTGGACTGGATCCCTGCCTCAGACTAACAACGAACAGGAGGAAACTGTTTTCCATATTAGTGGAAATACTGCACAAGCATCCAGTTAGTTACTGGCATTAAAAGAAATGCTATGGATAAGTGAATTATCTATACATTAATATGTATTACAGCACCAGTACCGTAGTCTTAAGACTACATGTGACAAACTGAAATAAAACCCAGGATCTGGGTGTGTCTGTGTTACCACCCTATCCCCACAGTGTTGCAGCAGATCTCATTCAAGTCAAATTGGAAATACCAAAGTGGTTTATGAGGCACAAGTCATGTTCAGCTCATGCTCAACTGCTGCCTGGAACTTTTCAACTTATACTGAACATTTTAGACCATATTACCAAAGAAACTAAATTACTAAATGTATTAACAGCATGTTTATAAGTTTGCCTTGCCATAGTAACAACAACATATATATTTTTCTGGGCTGATTTTAAGGGCAGTTCATTCTAACACTTCACCATGAGTAATATTCATGTAATTCTTTCAAAATTACCAGTTATTATTTCAGTTATGACCATCTTGCCAATAGAGAGACCAGCAGCATATTGAATTTTAAAGTGAAAATTCAGACTGCATTTTTATACCAATATCCTCCAGGAAAAGAAGATGTCCAGAAACTGTATATTTTTTTTTTTTTTTAATCAGTTGGTGGCTAATTTCACCACTGCATTTGTTCTCTTTATAGTGGTTAGAGTGAAGTATGGAAATGCAGATGGTGAATACTGCAAATTTCCCTTCTGGTTCAATGGCAAGGAATATAACAGCTGCACAGATGCAGGACGCAGCGATGGATTCCTCTGGTGTTCCACAACCAAAGACTTTGATGCAGATGGCAAATATGGCTTTTGTCCCCACGAGTGTAAGTAGATCATTGTTTCTACTGCTTTTTTTCTGGTAGACTGTTCCCTACTTTTTTGTCCATCCACTTCTCGTTGTACTTTTTCCACTTCCTTTCTGGTAGATTTAGATTTAGTGCTCTTTAATATCTCCTCAGTATCTAAGCAGACAAAATTCCCTGTAGGCTTTAGCCTTCGGGCTCCCTTGGTGTAGGAGAGTTTGTAACTGATGATGACCCAGGCCAAGGCCTTTCTCTGAAAACAGGGACATATTGAAGATATGTCTGAAGTGGTGATGGCCCCATATATACATCAAAGACACTACAGGTTGAGTTTCACAATCCAGGGAAGACGACCATCTTTTAGATGAAGGACAGGGCCAAATGTGGAGACAGAGCACATTAAATGACAGAAATCTCTCCCTAAATTGCAGGCCATTCCACAAACAATTGAAATCGCATCTCCTTCAAGAGCAGTAACTGACAAAAACTTGTAGTTAAGGATGAAACCCATTAAGTCAAACCTCTATAACTCTGGATACCAATTTTACCAACTGGTGGCCCAGGTCCTCTGAGTCTTGGAGCACTTTTAGTGCAATGTGACACTATTATTGTCACAAATCACCCTTTAAATGACCTCATACTGCTTTTCAAAATAGAAATGATTGAATTTCAATTGAGTATCTATGCTGGTACAAAGTTATTTATATGTTGGTACATTGCAAATTGCTAGCCAGGAAAGGACTCACATTTTTAGAATTTAGGGGTTTATTTTTAACGCAGGTCTTAGGACTCTTACTCATGAAGCAGTGCCAACAGCTCACTTTAGATACAGGAATGACACTGTATTTCAGAAACCATAACTCTGTATCAGTATCTGTACAAAACTGTTAGAAGGTCTAGGAAAGCTAAGATGGTACTTAATTTCTAACTTTTTGGAATGTGAACAGAATCCTTTGTTTCACAAGCAATTTATTTCATATTTGGAAACACTCACTTACAGATTAGACTCTGTATAATGCTTTCATGTAGCCATAATGTTTTAAAAATATACACAATATGATTATTATCTTCCAAATGAAATTATGACAATATGTTTCCTGTTAAACATCAGGAACATATGCTTGAAAATCTTTATGAGTCTACTAGATATAAGAGTTCAAACAATTTATTATATAAGTGTTAATTTGATCTCCTGTATATCACACAGCAGGAAACTTTTAGAGAAGCAATTAAGTATAATTGGCTGTAGCCTACTATGCTAATTTTTCAGCAGTGTGAAGAGTAGAGAAGGGGCTTTTAGCCACTTGTTCCATCTCCTGTTTGCCAGCTCCAGCTGGCACATATGTTCACGGACGTTCCCAGTACTGCAGTTTCCCACATTCATTTTTTTCCCTTTGTATATAACCAATTGCTATAAGCTTTTGGCATCAGGGAGTGTTTGCAAGGTAACTCTTGTTACCTTACATTCTGAGCAATGGATCCAACAGGGTCACTAAAACTCTGGCCTGCTACTGCTGTGTCATAACTAATAGCAAGAGAATCATGAAAGAGAATGAAACAGAAAACAATGGAGCTTTTCTTGGACTCATGCTAATCCTGCTTGGAACAATAGTACTAAACTTATTTATAATATTATGGCTGTATGCAGTCAGTACAAGGAAAGAGAATGCAGATTGCTGAAAGAAAACTAGTGATGCTTAGGATGGAAAGCTAACAAAACAAGACATGTTCAGGGTTTTTCCAGACCAAGAATACACAAGCACAGCCTGACATGTCCCACGCAAGCCTCAACGGGTACTGTAAAAATGCATGTACATGTGTTAATATGTATGTGTCAGTTAAGTACACATAATTTTTCAAAAGATCACAGATATGTGTATGTAGAAAAAATTCAGATACCCTGTCTTCAAAACTTCTCTGGTATCCTGTTGTAGCCAAACACTAAATAGATTCCTGCTTGACAAATTTTGGGGTTTTCTCAAGTTCATTTCCGAGACCGTACAGCTTCCAATATAACATAACAAATTTTCTGCATCAGGATGCTACTGGTTTGCAAAGATAATCTGTTGTAGAACATAGTTTTCTAGCCTTAATGTGATACCATGTGATGGGAAAATATTCTTTCATTTCCAAAACCCTAGTTGCCCATTACAGATCACATCTAGAGCTGGGATCTACCATGATGACAGCTATTTATACAACTATAGGGGATGAACAAGCAGGAGTGTGAACTTTTAACAGACTTCGCTTAATCAAAACAAAAGTTCACAGAATCGCCTAGGTTGTAAAAGACCTTGAAGATCATCCAGTCCAACCATTAACCTAACATTGACATTTCCCAACTACACCAGATCCCTCAGCGCTAAGTCGACTCTGCTCTTAAACACCTCCAGGGATGGGGACTCCACCACCACCCTGGGCAGCCCATTCCAACGCCCAACAACCCCTTCTGGAAAGAAATGTTTCCTAATATCTAGTCTAAACCTTCCCTGGTGCAATTTGAGGCCATTACCTCTTGTTCTATCGCTTATTACTTGGTTAAAGAGACTCATCCTCAGCTCTCTGCAACCTCCCTTCAGGTAGCTGTAGAGGGCGATGAGGTCTCCCCTCAGCCTCCTCTTCTCCAGACTAAACAACCCCAGTTCCCTCAGCTGCTCCTCGTACGACATGTGCTCCAGACCCTTCACCAGCTTCGTTGCCCTTCTCTGGACATGCTCGAGTCATTCAATGTCCTTTTTGTAGTGAGGGGCCCAAAACTGAACCCAGTCATCGAGGTGCGGCCTTACCAGTGCCAAGTACAGGGGCAAGATCACTTCCCTGTCCCTGCTGGCCATGCTATTTCTGATGCAAGCCAGGATGCCATTGGCCTTCTTGGCCACCTGGGCACACTGCTGGCTCATGTTCAGCCGGCTGTCAATCAACACCCCCAGGTCCCTCTCTGACTGGCAGCTCTCCAGCCACTCCTCCCCAAGCCTGTAGTGCTGCTGGGGGTTGTTGTGACCCAAGTGCAGCACCCAGCATTTGGCCTTATTGAAACTCCTCCAGCTGGCCTTAGCCCATCGCTCCAGCCTGTCCAGGTCTCTCTGCAGAGCCTCCCTACCCTTGAGCAGATCAACACTCCCACCCAACTTGGTGTCATCTGCAAACTTACTGAGGGTGCACTCGAACCCCTCATCTAGATCATCAATGAAGATGTTAAACAGGAGTGGCCCCAAAACCGAGCCCTGGGGGACACCACTCATGACCGGCCGCCAACCGGATTTAACTCCATTCAGTTAGTTAGAGTATATGTTAGTTTCAGAACTAGCTTCTTTAGCCCAACATTTACTTCAGGAGCTTATGTGCATGCACACGCACATACCCGCACAATCATTCTTTCCTAAAACTTTGCCATGTCCTTCATTCCCCACCTTTCCCCAAATCTCCTCTTCCTCAGGTTAATCCTTCCAACTAGAAAAGAGCAAAACTGGGCTTATTTCTTTAAAATACTCCAAATGCTCAAATATAGTCAGAATAAAGCAATGATTATAGGTTAGACAACCCGAGATCCACATACCCTGACTGATACCTTTGTAAAATCCCAAAGTCATATAAGACCAAAAACATAAGCAGTGAAGCACTCTCAGGGAGAGTTCATTCTGGAAGTCGGTGTTCCTGAAAATGCTTGTGTCAAGGTTTCTGAAACAGAACAGAAGGGTTTCAGCCTTTTGTTTCTGATGTAATTGTTTCGCAAGATCCTTGAACAGTTATGCACAGATGTTTCTTATTAAATTCAGAGTAGCATTGTTCACTCATTATTCCAAGACACCATTTGCTAAAACCCAGCTAATAATTTCAGATAAGGGAGGATTTACATCATAGAGTCTGTGTTGGGGGCAACATTCTTAGTTGTCATGTTTGTTTGTCTCCCGTTAAGTTCACTGAAATTAGTTTCAATTCTTCTCTTTATAGAGCCACGCTGCATATTTGGAAACACTTTTAAAGCTATGGTACTGCACCAGGCTTTTCTAAAGTTAATCCCAGATCTGTACCCTGATTTTGTAGACTGATTCAACTATCATTTGTCAAAGCAGAAGGGAAAGCAGAAAGTTATCTACCTGCTACACAAATCTTACGCAGGTGTGCTGAACCTCTCCTTTGCCATATGGGACCAAGGGATCTCTCTCATTACCAAACTCCACTGACACTACAGGGAGTTTAGGCTCCTAACTTTGGTCCTCCAATATCTAACATTACTGAGATCTGTACTCTGCCTGTACCTCCCTCACACTGGTCACAGTTCTTGTAGGCTGCTGCTCGACTGCTCTCCCAGGCAGAACCTTCATGAAGCTGCAGCTACCTCCACCTTGGATGTGTGTCACAGGGTTTTTAGCAGCCTTCCAGCCTGAGGTTTCCTTACATCCCAACTGACTGATTTTTCTGGGAAGAGCTAACAGTGCAGTGCAGCTCACAGATTAGTAATGTCCAGTGTGAATCTGCTCTCACATCAGCGTATCTTCACTGATTCTTAAATTGCTGAGCTTACCATGATGCAGAACTAGAGTCAAGCACTTTAAGATCCCCTTACAAGCAAATAAAGCTTTTGTTTTGGAGGAAACTGACCTAGTCTCTGTCTTTAACTTTCATTTACATTAAAGCAAAGAATTTTCTGGTTAAGCAGAGGGGAAGGATTTGAAAACTTAATAAACCATTGTCACCATCACATGATGTTACCTCAAGCAAAATGAAAAACTGCATTTTGACTGTGACTCAGAAAGACTGCATGCAAAGCAGTAAGAGAGATTAACTTTCCATAAGGTTTTTGCAGCTTAGCCACATTTAAACCAATAAAAAAAAAAAGGCTATTAAAATACAGAGTTTGCCAGATCTAGAGCTGGAAGCAGCTCATGTGGTAAATGAGTCATCTAAACAACTCAGTTTAATTTTGCCTTTCAATTCTATCATTCCTTTATAAAAAAAATCAAGTCTTTCTCCAATCATGATAGCCACAGTCCTAACATTACAGCATCTGAGACAAATACAAACTTTTCCAGCTTGCTCTTTTGGGGAGGCACAGCGTGTGTTGCAGTTATCTTTTGCCTAGAGATAGGACCTCTGTGTGACTGCTTCCATGTCCAGGATGCAGAAGAATACAGATGAGAGCTTGGCCAGATCAGAAGTTCAGCAGACTCATGTATGTGAGCCAGGCCTGCAACGCTCCAAGTCCTCTCCTTAGTGGGACTGGAACTTAGTTCAGTAACTTACTGGTTCATGCCCCCAATACTGTGGCCAATTACTGATTTAAGTGGAAAAGGCAAAATGAATCATCTGTATCACAATACCCCATTGTTAGAACCCTTCCCAGTCACCGTTCAGCCAAAAAAGGTCATGGGTTTTTATTTATTACTACTCTAAAAAGTGAAGCACGCTCATAAACAATGTGTCTTCCCATTGATGTATCAGACTAAGCAAAGGCAAACCCCCTCAAATCCTACACAAAGACACTGAGGCTATAATGGCTTTTTAGTCGTGAAAAATGACAACAGCAAAGTTAAAATAACCTGCCAGACCTTCCCACATACATGTTTGGGTTTTAGCTGTAGCTTTAAACTGGGGAAGAACAGGGAGAAAGGTATCCCTTTGTGTACCTTAAAAAAGGCCAAATCACGCATACTTTACACTGGGAATTCAAACAGACACGTTTCATTCTGAGGTGCTGTTCTTAAATCTCAAGGGGAATTAGTGCATGGCTGCATGAAGGATTTTTTGTCTCTGTTCAGTGCAAGGCCTGGCCCTGTTTGTTGCACCCATGGTTTCCTCTCGCCAGCATATGGCACTCACAGACACAGTCCTACCATTGAGGATCCCCACAGATAGAGCAGCCAACAGAAGACACAGGCAGATTCACAAGATGTCACATGCTCCAAGCCACCTGCATTTTCATGTAATTCAATTCGGACATACATTTTTTAAATATCAGTATGAGTAATTTTATCTGTCTTCCTCTAGAAAATCCAGAAAGTTTACTAAAATCTTAAAACAGATCTGCGAACTCTTGACTCAGTTTAATCTATACTCTTTCATCCACAAGAGAGATTTCTGGTTCTCAGGGCTGAGCTATGGGGCCTTGTTTGTGTATGTGGACAGACAATAAACAACCCCTAGAAGACCAATACACTACCTCCAGGAACATTAATGAAGCAAAAGACAGGAGAAGCCTCCATTGTTCAGTACTGTCAGAGGAGTCATAGCTGTCCTCTCTTTCTCATCTATTGAGTGCCTGAATCCAGCTGTAGGGATTCTCAGAAATGAGAAGCAAAGCCTAGAGGAAAAGTCTACAGGTCATTATCTGACTTTAACTCTACTGTATGTCAGCATCTTAAAGAAACTGAAAATGTACACAGATGGCCATTAGGAAAAACTGATCTGGTTTGTATGTGGCTCTGTACAAAGTCTGCCATTCTAGCTAACATTTTTATGCAAGGTAAATGAATCAGCAGAGCGCTAAGGAACGTGAGTGACTTTCTCAGAATCCTCTTTCTAAATGTTGTTTCAAGAAGGGATATTAATTTTATGTTATGAGGCGGGCTATAAAGGATATACACAATTCAAATCACATTCAAAGAGCTCAGTAGAATTTTCTTCATTCCCAGTTCATTTATAAAGAACAATCACTCATTCCCTTCTACACACTTGTGAGATTGTAACATCCTTCATCTATCTTGCCAAAGCATTTAATTGTTGGTATAAAATAGAGGCTCTAAGTCTGAACTGCACCACGCATGATGGCTGTCTAATCTCTGTCAAAACCTTCGCATGTTACCGTTGGCACATTGTGATTCCTTGTTGATACTGAGCATTGCATATTGACATTTTTCTCTTTCCTTCTCCCTACAGCACTTTTTACAATGGGTGGCAATGGTGACGGGCAGCCATGCAAATTTCCCTTTAAATTTCAAGGCCAATCCTACGACCAGTGTACGACAGAAGGCAGGACAGATGGATACCGATGGTGTGGAACCACTGAAGACTACGATAGAGATAAGAAATATGGATTCTGTCCAGAGACTGGTATGAGGAATGTTGGTTGCATATCACAGTCTAATTTGTCATTGTTTTAAGTATCAAAAATCTCCTTCGCCAGAGCACACAAAACTTGATGAGCTGGGCACAATTTCAGCATAGGTGGCCAAGGAAGTGACTAGAACAGGAGTGATCTATGTAAACGATATGGTATGCCACCACACACCAAGTTTATCAAGGATACACAAATGTCATTGAACCATAGGACTAAATGTCTACCACTGCAGGATAATTATGAGTAGATTACAATTTGTTAATGGCCCTGGAAGGGAAGTCTCATGTGATGGAAGAAAGCATGAATAATATTTTAGCTTAATACTTACCATTTACACTTGAAGAAAGAAATCCTGTTTAGTATGTTAAGCTTGAGTTAATAGATCTTTTCAGCAATTCAAAAGAAGTGAAATGGTTTAGCCAGGAAAATAGATTTCTGCTTTCTTTACAATTTTTTATACTTTTTAACTTGAGTTCTGTTACATAAAGGAACAAAAATTAATTTATAGCCTTGTATAGCTTGGCAGGTGTACAATTTTAGGATACAGACTAGAGCCAGAAGTATTTAGACTGTATAAGTTAGCTATGGCAGTTCTAAAATCTCGGGCTTTTAACAGAGCCAAGGGGAAGCTCCATGCACCCTGTAGCTCCCTGAAGCTACATTCAAACCTACATGCACCCTGGCTTTTGAGTCTTTCGAAAATAGACTAACCATTTGCAGTAGGGATTTGATGTATTGGTATTTGGCTTCCTGTTACTTTTGATAACCGGGTGTAATCCTTCAATTTTACCTAACAGATGTTTAAAAAAAATAAATTCATTGCAACTTGCTACACAGTTAGGAACTGAAAATTCTGAAGGATAGTTCAACAAACAAAAGAACCAATATGTCTAGAATCAATATATTCAAAGTCCTAGGTAGTACAGTCTCTATCACTGGAACCAAGAAATACACTTAGTTTAAGCTTTCTTTTGGCATAAAAGGTTATTGTTGCAGGTAGCTGTGATTTTTTTTTCATTATTTCTGGCTCATTAATTAATAATAATGAATGAGAAATAAATAATAATAATTAGGGACACAACCAGCTTTGCCTCAGTGTTGCTCTCCTTTACCTTCCCAGAAGATAGACCGTAATTTGAAAGGAACTGTAATTGCCAGGTAGCAGTGTAAAATAATTTAAATGAGTTTTATATTCTTTTCATATTCTGTTTACGATACCTACTTTAAACTGTAATTTCAAGTCTATTTACACCCTCTTCCCTCTAGAAAATACTTGTACATGCATATACAATTGTTATTTCTTATATATTACCGCCATATACTACATAGATGAGAATACAGGGGAAAAATTTACAAGTTTTTTTAAAAATACTGAGTAAAAAAAAAGTCATCCACGTTTGGTATCCTTTTCTTTTGAAAATGTTTAAATCCATATGCTTTTAAACTGTACCCTGCTGTCAGCATAAAGCAATTTCTCAATTTATTTGGTCTGGACCTTTTGGGGACTTTTACTTCAAAACTTATCCTTCAGTGGGCCACCAACTAGACAGGTGGATACTCAACAAGCCTTTAACCTTTCTGACACTAAATCTACCTTCGGCCTATTTGAGACATACTTTAAAACATCACCAGGAAAGACCATCAAAAGATACTTGCTATGCAATCACCTTCCACAAAACACTGTTAACTGCTGCTTTCTCAGAGCTGTGAAGAAGAAATCAGGGCTCATTCTTACTCCCACCAAAACCACTGGCAAGTTCATTGCAACAGCCATGCCAGGACTTTTTCCTTCTTTTCCCATCAGACAATTTTCTGTTCAAATATTACTTTTAATCTTACTCCTCACATTCTTAAGAGCATTGCAGATTTTCTGCTTGCTTTCTGTTTTTAATGTGTAGTTTAGGAGAAGATGCATCAGCTTAATCTCACAAAAGGGATTCCTTTCTCACTGTGTTTTTCTGCCATTTTCCACAGCCATGTCAACAGTTGGTGGAAATTCAGAGGGAGCACCTTGTGTATTCCCCTTCATCTTCCTTGGGAATAAATACGAGTCCTGTACGAGTGCAGGCCGCAATGACGGCAAGCTGTGGTGCGCTTCTACCAGCAGCTACGACGACGACCGCAAGTGGGGTTTTTGTCCAGACCAAGGTAACACAGTCTGTCAGAGCAATACAATGGTAACAGCGTATTGACCACACTGATGACATCACACTTAATGATGATTTCATTCTCATACTTATCACTCCTGTCTGGTTACAGTACTTCTCCCCAGCACAAAATTTGAGCAAAACCCCTACATTTAAATGTGAGACTATTGTTAAAGAACAGAACTGCCTGAAACATTCAGATTTTCTAAAATTATAACAAAGTGTCTTTCCAAAACACAAAAATAAAAGACATTTGATAGATAAATAAGTAACATTTTTCTCATCACCATTTTTTCCTCCCAAGGCAGAAGTACTATAGTATTCCACTAGTATGTAATAATTATGCTCTGATATTGGCCAAATTAGGAATGTAAAAAATTAATACATTCATGACTGATATTGCCAAAGATGAAATACACACTTAAAAATGAGAGATACAGTATAACGTTTGTATGGTGAATACCAGTATTTTAAATTATTTTGGTTAATCTTCGTCCTTATTTGTAACATGGGTAAAATTAAATATAGCAAAAGGCTTTTTACACATTTGCAAACAAATGCTAGATTCAGGTTTCTCTTTTAGGAGGAAAATAACTGCCAAATTTTAGAGACTGTTTGAACATAATTGATAAAATGTCATCCTATGATAAAAGATTTTTTTTAACCTAACAATATTTGGTACAACAGATTCAGGTTCTGTCCACAGACACACAGATGTTCGGACCTGTTTATCACTTGCATGCCATTGCATGATGAAAAGTAAGATTTGAGGTCTAGATTTCAAGTTTAATTCTTCTGTGCTTAAAAGAAAATGTCTGATTTTATTTGCTACACTTCGTTTTTTCACAGAAGTATTAAGACAGTTGTCAAAATCACTTGCATGTGAGACAGCAGCAAACAGCTACGGAAGAGGTTTTAGAATCTCTCTAATGAAATGTCATTTCTGGCAATATGTATGACATTCACCATTGAAGGCTGTAAATACTAATTATGGTATTTATTATTGACCATTTTTGGTGGGTAGCAAGGAAAATAAAATTATAAGACTATGAATAACCTGTGTGGTACACTTCTACTGAGATGCAAGCAGCTAATAGTATCTTGCTGTATTATTTAGGATACAGTCTCTTCTTGGTTGCTGCTCATGAATTCGGCCATGCTATGGGATTAGAGCACTCTGAGGATCCAGGAGCTCTTATGGCCCCTATCTACACCTACACCAAGAACTTTCGGCTTTCTCAGGATGACATTAAAGGGATCCAGGAGCTATATGGTAAAGTTCTCTCTTCTCAGCAGAACTCATCAGAAAAGCATGCAGTACAGGTTCTGGGATTCAACTTGCAGTAAATTACATACTGCACAACACCACCAATGCCAGAAACATCCTCTGTTCCTTTCTCCCTGCTCTCTTCATGTTATTACTTCAATCAAATGTCACAATTTAAGGATGAGGGGTCACTAAATTTACTGAACTAACAGGAGCCCCAAAACTACTCATAACCAAACTGTTAGATGAAAATTTCTAATGCCTTTACTGGGACAATGAAATGCTGTGCTTTCCTCTAGCTTGAAATATCTGACATGGGTGCTTTTGGGTATTATTGTCTGCAGCACTCTGAGCTTCCCAGATTCCAACTCCCTGTAAGAGGGGAAGGATGTTGTTTCCTGTCCCAGCTTGGAAAGAGTTCACATTGCCTTCCCACAATAATTCAAGCTGTACTGTCACAATAACATTTGCAGAGAGTGTGTGGGAGCTGATATTTCAGCGTAAATTTATTTGGAAACCTGCTGGAGAAAAAGTGGATTTAAGTATTTTTATGTGGGTACATCTTTAAAATTTATTATTTTCTCCACAGATACTCTTAGTAAAATGCATAAGTATTATTAAGATTGAAGTTCCTTCCATGCATATATTTCCTACCTTGTAGAGGCACAAGTATACTACAGTCAATTAAGCAATTGAAGAAAATCTACATAATTTCTCTTTCTGTACTTTTCACTTTTCTACTGAGATATTTTCCTAATTGTAAGTGACTATATTCTACAACATACAACACCTTAGAAATGATAATAAGAATATACTAAAATGATTACCACAAGACACCTTTTTATCAAAAATCTGATTTGAATCTTCATTTTTACCTTGTTCTTAGCTGCTTTAATTAAGACTGGGAATTGAGACATGGGCAAGGTTAAGTGAATTTTCTAAGTTCATATGGCGTATCTTTGATATAGTTCAGAATTTAACCCAGTTTTCCCGAGGCACACTTCAAAACCTGAGACAAAACTATCTTCCTTGTCTCTTTATAACTGATATAACCCTTTACAAACTGCTTTCTATATAAAACAACTGTTCAAAAAAACCTTTGTTTTCTTCCACTATTATTATCTCAAATCAGCTACACTCCACTTTGCTTCATACAGTAAATCAACCTGTAAAAAAAGGCAAATGCCTCATAAGGCAATACAGCAGTAGCCAAATAATAAAACAAAACAAAATAAACCAGATGGCAAAGTGCATGTTCTGAAGAGCACATTTTGATTATTTATGAGGGCAGAAAGACCATACAAATGGCTCAAAATGCATCTTTGTAACTTGCAAACTATTGGCACTTCTAGAAAGATAAATCCACTTTGACATCTTTCTCAGCGGAGTTGCAGACAATTCTGAATAGAAGGACTTTGAAAGGCATTTCTCTTCTTTTTAGAAGCCAGTAAAATAAAAATTGTAATGTTAACATTTAAACCCAGTATAGTGGCTTCTGAATATCTTTCAAGTTAAACAGGCAGCTCAACATGGAAAGACACTCACACAGGCACAATGAGGCCACACAGCAGATTACGGCAGGACTGGAAGCTAAGGCCTTCTCAGCTGTTCTCGACCACCCTTCTTCTGAAAAGATTTTATTATAAGTTTTTTTGTCCTTTAAGCACTGCCTCCAAATTATTCCCCATCTAGAAATTATGGTAGTGAGTGTTTCCTATGTAACCTATGCAACACTGTATTTCAGTGTAACAGAATATCTCTGTTCACCATTACAGAAGTTTCGACTGATGTTGAACCTGGACCAGGGCCAGGCCCAGGGCCAGGCCCACGTCCAACCCTTGGACCTGTCACTCCAGAGCTCTGCAAGCATGACATTGTATTTGATGGAGTCGCACAAATTAGAGGAGAAACGTTTTTCTTCAAAGATAGGTAAGTGAGATAAGGTGCTTACCAATGGGGCCTCAGGTGGAGGAATCTGTCAGACCTATTCATCAAACTCTAGAAATTTAATAGCAGGCACAATCTCTGTCCTTTCTTCTGTGTGTTCAGAGACAGCAAAGTGTCCTAATCAACTCCTAACAGAAAGAGATGGCAAATTCTCATTTTATGGTTAAATAATAAGGCCTTCTTTACCACAAGGGCACACTGCTGGCTCATGGCCAATTTGGTTTCCACCAGGACCCCTAGGCCCTTTTTCACGAAGCTGCTTTCCAGTCTGTTGGCCCCCAGTATGTACTGGTGTTTGGGGTTGTTAGTCTCCAGGTGCAGGACCTTGAACTGGCCTTTGCTGAACTGCATGAGGTTCCTGTCATCCCATTTCTCCAGGGGTCAAGGGTCCCTCCGGATGGCAGCACAACCCTCTGGTGCATCAGCCACTCCTCCCAGCTCTGGGTCATCAGCAAATGTGCTGAGGGTGCACTCTGCCCCATCATCCTGATCATTACTGAAGATGTTAAACGGTCTTCTACCCAGTGCTGACTCCTGGAGTACACTGCTAGTTACTGGCCTCCAGCTATACTTCATAGCACTAACCACAGCCTCTAGGCCCAGCCAGTCAGCCAATTTTCAGTCCACCTCACTGTCTGCTTACCTCACTCATACTTCAACAGTGTCTCTATGAGAATCTTATTGGAAACAGGGTCAAAAACCTTTCTGACCTGTTCTCCCCTCATCTACCAAGCCAGTCCTTTCATCATAGGTTATCAGGTTGGTCAAGCATGACTTCCCATTTGAAAATCCAAGCTGATTACTCCCAACCACCTTCATGTCCAAGAGATTTTCTGTAATTAGAGATAGGCGAGATGATTATGCCATAAATTCACCTTTTCCTAGAGCTACTCTCAAACTTCTTTGAGAGTCTGGAATTTTCAACTTCAGTCATTATTTTAGGCAGTTTTGTGGTGGTTATTAATTTCTAGTTTCTGTCCTACACTGGGATTGCACAAGTCAAGATGCTATGACAACAACTGGGCTGCTGGTACTTCTAGCTAAAATCACGACAAGGGAATGACACAAGCCTCACAAAAAAAGCCTGTTCTCATGATATCTTCTGCCCAATTTTACGGATTGGAGAGCAAAAATTAACCCAGGTGTTAGCCCTGCTGACTTCTGTAGAGTCACATAAGGGTTGCTTAAAAGGGTGAAGTAGGTGGGAGACACATCCAAACTTCTAAATGCTTATGCAAACCAGATATGACCCCCAGAATCTTTAGAGATTTACCCATCTGTAATGTTAATCACAAAATTAGCAATGGAAGAGATGCATTAGCCAGTCTATTCCCTGCCAAAGAAGGATTCATTCCCTATAAAATATTTCCGGATGCCTTTTGTAGCAAAACCTACAAGGATTGTAACTGAGCAATGGAAATCCCATCACTTTCAGTGGAGTAGAGCTCTGGAGGCACTATCCTTCCTGATTTCATTTCATACAGTCTGCACTCTGGGGGAAAGCTTCAAATCTGACTGCAGGAAAATTTCCAATCTCAACTTCTAAAAACACTCCTCCAAAAAAGTAGTTCATCCAAAGCTAGTGGCAATAATCTCAGATGCCTCTTCCACCATGGAGACACTGTTTTAGCAAATCTTCAGTTTTAGTATAACTTTCATTATGATAGACTGATCCAAAGAGGATCTGGTCCTTTCCCATGTTCATAGAGATACAATCATGGAAATCTGTGAGCAAAGTCTGGTCCCTCAGTGGTTTAATCCAGTTTGAGTCCAAAATCATTAAATAACAGTATTATGTGACTCATGGCTGCTGTAATAACACATCAAGGACACTGATGATTTGGATAGGCTACATGTGTGCAAGGCCTCCGAGGCAAAAGACACAAAAGGCATTTTTGATGCAAAAGCAGGGACATTCCTGATCAAATGAGGTGGCTGCACAGCTGCAGCTCCCACTGCCTTTGCCAGGGCCTGTATTATCCAGCTGCTCAGAAATGAAGAGTATCTCCCAAGGAGTATGGGACTTGGCAGCACCATGTTGAGAGACACTAAAGCTCCTTTTTCCCTGCCATAAATCAATGCCCAATTTGAAATCATTTATCCTCAGTTACCCTGAACATTCCCCCAAAGTCGCTGAAAATCTAGGCCCACACACATTCACTGCGCATGCCTAAATCAAACACTGTCTGCTATCATATAGAAACATATACAAGCATCTGAAGCTGATGGAAGTATTACAACTCACCTGTTCATTGCTCCTTCCCAGATGTCAGCTGACATTTAAGAGGAAGCAGGAACCAACAAACAAGGTCGCCCTCACAAAACAGCAATTTAATAGTTATCTCCCGTGGGTGTAAAGTCCTGCCATTTCCTCCAGATTTAAATTATCAGCTAGAAGATATGAAGGATTTATTACAATGCTCCACAGTTTAACTCTACCCACCAGCTTTTCATATCAAAAAAATCATGGTCAGTTGGGTAATTTTGCAGGCTATGGTACACAGTAATTCCTTCAGTACCTTTTCTTCTAGTTCCCATCTATTTGATACCCAGAATAATGGTGCTTTGGGTTTGAAGTCTGACATCATCTTTATCACAGGCTTTGTGTTTTAACAATGCAGAAATTGGATATCAAACTTCTGGTTGTAAGAACATAATGTTCCCCATTTCTATTACAGCTGCTAGGGGCAAAAAGGGTTCTCTGAACATGCCTGTGGGGATACCTGTGATACCTTTTGTACTATTCCTCTTGGCCCTGTCAGTGGCAGGCTAAGATTCCTTACAATCCAGTGATCCCTAATGGCAAGAAACAGCCCTTTCTCGGCCATGAAATGGCCTTACAGAAAGCCAGCACTGGGCCCTTTCACCAACAAGCTGCACAGAGCTGGCCCCAACACACTGGCCTAACAGTTTGCCAAAACCGTTGCCCACTTTTGCAAGCATAGTCATCAGAGAGCTAAAGTATTCACCTCAGCTCAGTGCCTTCAAAAGGAAAAAGATTCTCACAGCAGTAGAAAACCCTTTCAAGTTCCACAGTGTTCACAGCACACTGATCCTCTTTTGCCCACTTGTGGGCCTTGGTTTTCAGCCAGACCTCCACCTGGCTTCTGCTTTTGTAAACTGGTAATCACGCAAGGCTTGATCCAACAAGGAACAATTTAAAATCTATTCCTAAATCAGCAAAGCAACTCAGTATTCTATATAATCCCAACAAAACAGAAGTATTTCATATTCAGATACAGTTGGTCAAAGAACTATGCAAGTGCCAAAACAATCTGTTCAAACTGACTCATGCTTTATCTAACATGCAGCAAAAGCAGACAATTGTTGAATTGTTTTGCTCTGGAATTGCTTTGACTGTCAGTTTTGCAGCTTTCCAAGTACCAGGCAAGCAGCATTATGACTCACTTTTGGAATTCAAAAAACAAATGTCTATCATGTGCCGTGTGACTTTCATGATTCATGAAAATGACCATAGCATCCAACTGTCATATTACACAAGCAAAAGGAGTAAATAGCAAAAAGGAGGTCAGATCAGATTAATTCTTTCAAAACGGTGTTTTTCCCTCCCCCCTCAAACCAAGGAAATAAAAGGGAATTACTGGAGGTGCTGTTGGTTATAGAGAACAGTTGAGCTTTTCCACTGGGCACAGAATCCTCCAAGCAACTGAGTGTCTGAGTGCAGCATTTACACAGATGTTTTTCTTCTGAAAGTGAACAAAAATTCAAACTTCTGATTTGGTCCCTTTACATAACTGCACGTAGCACTAGTAGTAATAATAATAATAACAGCAAATCTTGATTATATTGAAATATAATGTAAAATATTTACTTTTACAAAATATTAAATCAGTCTATAAACATAATATTAAAATTTAACCTGAATGAGTTAAAACATTTTAACATGTTCAAAGTGAAATGAGAAAGCCAAATAATTATTTTCACCATCTCCTCAATAAGATGAGTAGAAATAAAAATACCTCCTACCCGATTCAAAAACAGAAGAAAATTCAGCTTTGACAAAGTTTCCCTTTCCACAAGAAAACCTCACCATTTTAACAAGTACTTTGAAATGTGTGCTTTAATAAAAACTCGGTGTTCAAGTCTGTTGGCTCTGGAAAGTTTGGAATTCATGCAGATAGCAATTATTAGTGCTGACTCAGCCATAAATCAGGCCCAAATGTGATTGAGAATTCTGTAACTTGGATTTTTAAAGGAGCTACTTTTACGAATGCAGTGTTAGAAAGATCTGTTATATGGATTTCCATTTCATATAATATTGGATCAGCTTTTCTGTCTAAAAAGAGATGCATGAAACAAACGTTATTACCTTTTACAGTTTCATAAGAGTTTAAACACTGTCAAGAGCAAGAGTAATTAGCTAAATGCCTTATTCCTTGCCTCTTTTTTTAAATAAAAATTATGATGAGTTATGCTCAGAGATATTTCTGTACATGTTAAAAATACATATATATATGCAAAATGAGAGTAAGTTAACATATTACTATTTTCATTATTAGTACCAACTAATACATATTTTTAATTAAGAAACAGAAAAAACAACGCACTTGCCAGTTGTACTCTTCCTCATATCAAACACCATAGATTACCATAATTCCGTATGCAGCAACTAATCATACTTGCAAATGCATTTAAAAATGCTCTATTTGTCCAAAGCTAGCTCTGTTCACAGCCAAACTTCTGTGATAAAAATATAGCAATTTATTAAACGAATTTAGGTCTGCTCCTCCAAGTTTTCGGGAAAACCAAAATTCAGTTTCAGATCCTGGGTTTCTCAAAGGTATAATTATTCTAGGTAGAAATGGGTAATGATTATTTATAGTCTGAAAAAAAGTAAGATGCTAGTAGCACCTTGAGCTTCAGCAACACAATTATGGTAAAAACTGTTTGATCTGAGAATTTAATAGCTATAGTTTGGTGCAAGAGTGATTCCACCAGCCTGCTGATTTTTCATTTTATGACCATGGCAAAACTTTTGTTCTGTTGGGGAAAAAAGTTCTTCGCTCTATGGAGGAGGAAATAGTAGTGCCATTTTTAATACCAAAAGCCCTCTGCACAAAGCTCTACCATTTAAATATAATTACAGCTTTTTAAAGCTTAAATCAAATGATGATCCTACTTATACATAAAATAGCCAATAAATTACCCTTTGCATTTCTCTAATGAACATTTTTAGTGCTAGCAGTTTCTTTTACAGCCAAGCTCACTTCCAAGCAGTTTGATATACTGTTATTAAATTTGAACTTTTAGTCACTACAATAGTAATTGCAAGAGCAATTCACGGAATATAAATCTCTGCTTTTGTCAAACACTCATCTATCTGCTCCATACACAACAGCAGGAGAGCTCTAATAGTTTAAATGCCTTGTAAATGAGTTTATTTATATACTCGAAGCACAGAATACATTTTGCCCTGATGGAAAAAGCAACAGGAGCTCCAAAGCAATCAGTGCAATCAGTGCAAGCAATTTCACCTGCATGCAGCTTATTGTGCAACTCTTTGAGCAACATGCTTCTAAATGAATGATTTGGTTTTTCAGACACCGTAGGAAAACAGCCACAAGTGTGTGTTGCTGCTAACGTGTGTGTGTGCGCATGTGTGTATACGCACGCTTATGTGGCCTTTGCCAGAAATTATGAGAAACAGATGTGCCGGTGAATTAGTTCATTGTAAATCTCATACAATTTTCTGTTCTGCTCAGATTCATGTGGAGGACTGTAAACCCCCGAGGAAAACCCACAGGTCCTCTTCTTGTTGCTACATTCTGGCCTGATCTGCCAGAGAAAATTGATGCTGTCTATGAGGCCCCTCAGGACGAGAAGGCTGTATTTTTTGCAGGTATCAGTTTTAAGTTTTAAAATGTAAGTAGCCATTTGCATAAATGTTGCATTCAAGCTCAACTTCCTCCGAGTTGTAACTGGGCCAGAGAATGGCCTGCCTAAGAGACAGTGTAGCCAGCAGGTATGGGTGACAGATCTCAAAACATCCCATGCTGATGATTTTAGGACAAAGGCTGGGTCTGAAAGACTCTGAACAGCATTCAGCCTCCATTGCAACAAAGGGGAGCTATAAGCACCTAGAAAGATACACTCAACAATAAGCAAGACTAAACAATAGTCATCACTTAAAACAAAAAGCAACAACAGTGGGAGCTCTGTTCATCAGTCACTGCTGGTTTTCTTCTGTTTCCTCTCATTTTAAGCTATTGTCTCTGTACATGTTGCTTGAGAAGATTAGATCTTTTTCCCCTGCCATGTCTTTCCTTGTCTCCTCCTCTTTTGCCAAAGACTGACTTCTACTCTGGCTTCCAAGTATCTGCCATGGTGGCTTACCAGGCAGAGGATACAGGCAGCTGTCGAGCTGCCTCCATGGGAGAGGAGGATAACAGGAAGCATTATTCTGTCCGTCATAAGTCACACATATGGTTCAGCTGCACTGGCCACATTAGTGGAACTGGGAGGCTGTTTTCAACATGAAAAACTGAGCCAGCAAAAACTGGGCTCCAGTATCTACTAAAAGATGACTAAACATCTCCAATCATGTAAAAAACATATGGCCAGTGCTGCTGTACATTTTCTGTACAGGAGGGAAAAAAGTAATGATAATCTGTTCCACATGTCTCCAAGGCCATTTGCCTGAGTTTACATGGAGGGGGAAAAAAAAAAAAAAAAAAAAAAAAAAAAGCTTGAAAAAGTTTTATTTCAGGCAAGCCAAAACAGTTTAAATACTGCATATACTATATATAATCCTATTACATCTAAACCTCTCTCCCTCTCTTTATAATCTCCAGGAAAACCTACTTGATAGATAGATAGATAGATAGATAGATAGATACTATCAAACAAAGATCGGTTTGAAAGTTACATGAACCCCAACTGCCTTAAAATACCTACTCCTGAGACCCACCCTTTGCTCCCAAATGGCAAAATTGTAACTTCTCATGCTTACTTTCTTTCCCACTAGCACAGAATCAATGAATGTCCTTTCATGAATGAATCTTTCCATGGCTTTCAGTGAATCCCGTGAGGGTGTTTACTAAGTAAATTGTAATTCCATGTAAAGAATGTAGAATACTAGTACATCTTCCATTACTACATATTTGGAGAGACATTAGAAAACTCTGTATGACAATAAACAACAGAAACAGGAACTCTGGGCAAAAACTTTGTGTTAATCAATCAATAAAATCGCTCAACAAAACAAATGGAGGGTGAACATGAGCTTCTTCATTTGACCTTCAGGTGCCCATGCCTGGTTTCAGACCATCTTCATCATACAAAAAATTACAAATATTAACTATTTGTTTTAACATAACCCCAACTGTACTAAGACAGTGTCTGCCTCAAAGATGACACAGTTAAGAAGGGAGGAATCAAGAGCATGCTGAAGTGATGTCTTTTGCTAAGAGGCAAGCAACACTCAGGAGGCAAAAGCAGAAATTGTAGAGTACACCTGCACCCTAATCTAGTGCTTCACAGTTGGTAAAATACTAGAAAGACTGGTAGTACAGTTAGAGCAATAAAAAGTCACATAACAGAGCATAAAAGAAGAAATACTGCTCTGTATCTGATTAATAAACAGTGTGTGTTTGTTTTGTTTTCTTTCCTGCTTAGGAAATGAGTACTGGGTTTATACAGCCAGTAACTTGGACAGGGGCTATCCAAAGAAACTCACCAACCTGGGACTACCCCCTGATGTGCAGCGTGTTGATGCAGCTTTTAACTGGGGCAGAAACAAGAGGACGTACATTTTTGCTGGAGACAGATACTGGAAGTAAGATGCATTGAAGTGGTGCTGGTACGCTGTTTGCCAAGCTGTGTCTCTAGGGCTGAATGCACACTGTGGTGCAGGAGGCAGGAACCAAACACAGGGGGTTCAGCCTTTGAGAATACACAACGAGGGCTGCCAGGACAGCGCTGACAGCAGTGGCGAGTGAGGATGCTGGTCCATGGAGTATGGCTAGGAAAGTACTTCAATACAGCAGCAGGAAACTAGCATATATTTGAGAACACAGTTTGCAATGATGATGGTATCTGGGAGTCTCTGTCAGGCCACTCACCACTAACAACCCATCCCTCAACCCCTGTGTACCAACAACTGCCCCACGTCAGTCTCAGGCTCTTGAGAGGGGCAAGCTGTCCCTTCTGTCAGCTCACTATTGCTGGGAGAAAACGCTGAAAGGAATTCCTTAAAATGGGCTCATCTCCAATCACTTGAAGCCAAAGACTGACCAGATTGCCTTTGAAATTCTTTCGCTAAGCCATCGAGTTTGGAGGCACTGAATGTAAAAGAAACAGCAGTGTGACTGGCAAAGCATGCTGGGGATGACTGTAAATCCTTTCAACAGCTGATGTACCAGTCACTAACACATTTGCTCTACTAATAGAGTTGGCACTGAGGAGATCTGAACAAAACACAACAAGCATATCTGTTAATACTTTGGGAAAAATCTTAGCTTCAGTTCATTTTGACCATCTCTACAATCCTTTTCATGTTTGCAGTACATGCTCAGAGAAGTTTTTGTTGCAAAGAACACCACAAATGTGGTATTCCACAAATGCATGTAACTGTATTTGAACTAAGGTTCCTGTTCAAAGGACTGTATGAGAAGCAAAATATAACACAATGTAAACAACCGAACTCAGGCGACCTGCTGCCACACTCTATCCAGGAAAGATCTTGGACTCTTAGATTAGGAAGGAATGTCCTTAAAATGTCTCAAGGCTATAACTGTGGTAGAGATAAATATCCTACATTACACCTGATGAAGAATCTACTAGTTGCATTTAATAGAATTTCATTATCATAATTGGCAGGAAGATCTGGCACAAAAGATCATCTTAAAAACCAGAGGCACTTTAGTGCTTTGAGGAACTTTGAGTTACCTCTGTCTATCAGAATGGCATGAGAACAAAACAGAGACACTAACTCCTGCTTTCACCATCAGAGGTCTCTTTGAGGAACAGGACTTTACTGCAGGAATGCAGACATTACACAACAGGCTGAAAGTTGAACCATTCATTAACTGACAATTTAGAGGAAAGTTAAACATTAGAAACACCCACCAGAAATCTAAAAGATTCTCCAAGCTATAAGGGTTCCTTCTGAGAGATGCTCTATATAAAATATCAAAGGAGGTCTCAGTATAATTGAGTCCATTTTATGTGAACATTAATTTCATGTTATGATCAAACTGGATGAATGTCTTTATTATATCCTAATGGCTGTGGATTCCTGTAAGTAAATAAAATACCCTTTCACAATTGCCACTTGATCATAACTTTCAATTACTTTGAGGACAGTACTCTTCTCCATTATCTAAAGAAAAAAAAAAAACCCAACTTAAAAGCTAAAGAATGTTATTCATTTTTCAATGTCGTATTGTAGAGACCATCTTAAAACATTTGCAAGTAGTTCTAATACAGCCATCTGCAATACTTTGGATTCCTACCAAAACCTACAAACTATGAGTTAGCAAAGCTGCTAGTCTCCTCTGTACCAACTATTGTTTTTATTAATCTACTCCAGGGCCTCCAAGTAATTCATCACTCTAATCACAGACAGTATTTTTATCAAAGTACCTTATCAATTGTAGTCACTGCAGATGCATAATTTATTGTTAAGGAATCAAAATAAGCTTAAGTGATTTCTATCTGTGTAAAGAACCAAGCCAGCAGTTGACAAATATTTCAAGAAAAAATGCATCTCTGTTTAACACAGATGCTATAACCCTTAAGTATGTGGCTGGTTTATTTTATACAAGGACTCTGCCACACAGAATCAAAATAATCCTTCCTGTGCCGTTCTCACACTTACTTTAAATGGATTTTTTGGAAGTGTTCTCCTCTCCCTCCTTCCAGTCACAAGCTGTTTGTGCTATTATAACAAGATTGTTAAGCAAGGTGAAGAGGAGGTGGCTCAGATTCCACAGCTGAAGTTTTAAAGCTACCCAGTAGGGTACTAGATTTTCTTTAAATATCCAAGGAAAAAATAGTAAGTAATTTAAATTAATCATTTAAATTTATTTTGACCAACCTACTGCTCATTTGCACTGGTGTTACTTTGGAACTACTATCCAAGTAGTTCCATACAGGAATGAGGGAAAGGTAACCCAAGATACATACAGATATGGATAAATAGAAATAGAGAACATAAATGCTTCCCTCCCTCCAGTACTAGTCAAAGACGACCTCTCTGAAGTCCACTGCTCCTGAAGAGTTGCTGCTAGGGTGACTGAGGCCTCACATGCATTGGAAGTCTGGTTCAAACTATATCCCATGTCACTGCTCCTCAGGACATCTCCACGCCTCCTGCTCAGCACTGACTCCCATCTATGAATCAGAAAAATGGGGAAACCAGGCCACAGTCTCGCTCCTTCCATCTTCACTCTCAAGGACATTGCATCTCTGGGACATTTATTCCCTATATATGGGCAAGGGAGATCCTGGATCACTTGTTTGTTGGTGTGTAAAACTGGCTTTGCACAAATCTGTCTTTGCATTCTACAGTGGAAAGCACACAAATGAAACAACTGCTCATCTGTAGATGTGGATTCAGACAGATCCACTCACTTCTGAAGGGCACTGAAAACTAGATCCGACTTCTATGGAGTTAGGTGCATGTACACCAGCTGAGTCTTTCCTCTTTAAAGCATAGATTGTGAAAACCATTATGATTTTGGGGTTTCTTGACCCCGAAGAAAAGCATGTATTTTTAACTTGGCATTTATCTGTCGATCATCACTGAGAGAGAGACTGTGTGAAAATAACAGGGGTTTTTAATGAAATGTTAGGGAAAGTAATTAGTAATTTAATAGAAATCCAGCAATTACATGGACTACAAGCATATTTCAAATAAGATTTTTAAAAGATAGCCATTTCACATTAAAATCTGATACCTTCAGATGCTGGCTGCTGCCTGAAAAAAGTTACCTTTCCTAGAATTATGTTTGAAATTTTAAAGATACATTTCTAAAAAGGGTTTCGCTTAGAAAGTATATTTTCAATTCAGCAAGAATTGCATTTCCAAACGGAAAGACATAAAATTTTACAGGGTTTTAAAGGAGTCAGGAATAATTATAATGAAATAGAAACAATGTTAGAATCTCGGTTATTATATTTCTCTTTGATTGCTTTATATAGTCACATTTGCTGAGGACTTTCTGAAAAATTATGTTAAATTTTAACATTAAATACAGATTTGTAATGCAGGGATATAATTTTCTTCAGGTACAATGAAGAAAAGAAGAAAATGGAGCTTGCATCCCCTAAATTCATTGCTGACTCTTGGAATGGTGTTCCAGATAACCTCGATGCTGTCCTGGGTCTTGGTGACAGCGGTAAGCCATAATTCTGATTTAAGTCACTAACAAGCTCTCTTATTTGTCTGCTGTAAAACTTATTGGAGACTAATTTCTTGTGGTCCATGAGTAGGAGACAAATTCCCACCCAGCTTTGGAAACTACTGGTTCAAACAAACTTTTTTTTTCTCTTTATTTTCCCATTAAATATCAGTTGATAAATACCCTACTAATCACAGTTTAAACTCTGTAAAATGAAACATTTAGGGAATATGACCTCTCCTGAATATTTTTATCCAAGCAAATAATAATAATAGTTATGTTAGTTTCCCTTTTCATGGTCATTTAATTCAATCTGCTACTACTCTATTATTTATTTCCCTGATGCTGAACATTTTGCAAAGCTTAATAAGGCAAGAAACAGCTTTTATTAGCATCTTCCCCCTTTTTTCCTTTTCTTCTTTTTTAAAAAAAAGGCTATATACTGTCTTGTTTAGAAGCATCTCATTGTTTTCCATTGCTATGTTGTACACTTTTATGTCAAGATGTCCTAGAGGCTCAGATCTGGGTTCATGCTGGTTTTCCAACTTGGGGATGGGGAAAATTGGCTCTGTGAAGAATTCTCTTTCTAGTGTAGTTTGAGACAGAGACTAGAGCAATTCCTGCCACCCAATGCCTAATGCACAGAATGTCCTAACACCAGAAGGCATGACGGGGCCAGTCCCTATGGCTTGGAAATTTCCCAGCTTCTTGACAGGTCCATAGGTTCCTCAGCACCAGCATGCAGTCACAGTACCATTTCAGCATCAACCTGCTCTAGCACAGCCAGAACTTGAGTATGATAATCTTGAGCACAGGCACAAACGGGTTGTATTTTGCTCTTTTGTTTAACCACCTATCAACTGCAGCTGAGAGCCTGGCCCATGGTTTTAAGTGGCCTCATATTTTGCACAGATACACATAATGTCTGGAAGCACCACTGATATCACATGAGTCTTGACTCAATTACATTTTCAACATCTATCTTGCCAGCAAACATTTCTTACCAGAAAATTCTGGCTCACAAAATGGTAACCTGGCTGCAGGCTTCAATTAACAAGACCTCTCTTCTCCAGGAGAATGTATTTTTAATTAAACCTCTTTTGTTGTGTATAAATATTTTGGGAAATAAGTCTTCCAGTTCATTAAGCTTCATAATATCAAACAGACAAAAAAGCTTTGATTAAGAATTATGTGCTCCATAATCTGAGTATGCTTTTTTATTTACCTTCACAGGATACACCTACTTTTTCAAAGATCAGTACTATCTACAAATGGAAGACAAGAGTTTGAAGATTGTTAAAATTGGCAAGATAAATTCTGACTGGTTGGGTTGCTGAACTGTATGAGATATTAATAACCAAATATTTACTTTTTCGTTATATGCCTTATCTGTAATTAGAAATAGATCTGAATGCTAATTACTGGACCAGTCTGGTACTGGCACCAAAACATTAAGTACCAGTACTGTACACATCAGATAATTTAAGAGTGTTTGCCTCCTCAGTATACAAAAGATGTTTACGTATATATTCTGGTACAATTTTTCGGTTTTCATGCTATTCATAGTAATGCTAGTAACAGAACATCCATCGTTCTTTATTCCCTTGGTGCTTAAACAAAGCATTGAAACCATTGGAGACTGGATCATGCCCCTGTGCTATACACTTCCCATATAGGCTCAAATGAGATGTACCAGCAGTGCACTTTGATTTTTTTTTTTTTTAATTACAGCTCTGTTATAAATAGATGGTTTGTCTCGATGTTTTTCACCCTCTTGCGAGTTTGATCATTACTTCCATTTATTTACACAATAATACAGAAAGACTGTCATAGGCACAGGTTGCCTCAGGATTTGATTTGTATTGATGCATGATGGAATCATGGCAAGAAACTGTTAAAGTATTGTTTTAAAGTACTTTTTATTTTAATACCTTAGTTAAATTTAGCAATTTGCTTCATGCACTTTGTTACTACTATATAATTTGTTTATATGGACGGAATGACTCAGATTTTTGAAGTCAATGCGTTATACATAAAAGTCAAGTATTATTGTTTAACTTGTTTTATTTTTCTGTTCTTTATAATGTTGGGGTTTTGGTCGGTTAGGTTTTTTTGCTTATACATTGGGCAACAGAAAATGTTCTTTTCATAATCTGATGGAATGTTTCTCATTAAAAAAATAAAACAGAAAAGAATGTCCCACACATGAAGTGCCAATGATACAAATAAAATCAAATTACACTGTCAACACTTCTCATGGCCAGGCTGCCTTGTATCATTTGAAATTAGAAATTCAGTAGCATGTTACAGTGAAATACCTGTCAAAGGAAAGACAATATTAGCCCAGGATATAACTGTGTACTGGATTTATTTAGAAACCTAGGTTATTTTCTCTGTTAGTTCTAAGATGTTACTGCAGCAATTTACATTAAAGAGATTATATGGTCCACGCCTTCGCAAAGCCTGCTGCCTTCACAGAGCAGTTTACATGCCTGTCTATTACCCACGTTCTTTCTCCTTATCAGCAGGCTACCTCACCACAACCCAGACAGGAAGAGTCAGCACAGAACCAGCGCTATACATATTCTATAGGGAATGTAACCTTGAGAAACAGAGATGCAAAACCTTACTGCTGCCCATGAGATCAGATTGGCCATTTGGATCCATTGGCCAAGGATCTTACCCAGCTCCATGCACATGAAACGCTTTGTGAGACTCTATGGACTGCATCACACAAGTGGTCAACTCAGATCCTTCTCAACATCTCTCTCACATTGAGTCCGTGATGCCTAGAACTGGCTAGTAACCAACACCTGAGCCAATGATCAATTGGTTTCTTCTCCTGTCCTCTACAACTTCATGTTTACACTCAGTGCTTTCCTGTTCTAAGCAGAGGTTTTTTTACTGTGGTATTCTGAAAAGATACCGCTTCTAAAGTGGCTGCATTTGCCAAACCGTCTTTTCACTGTACACTATCCAGATATAACCTCCACTTTGGGAAACTGTTGCTTACTACAGACAATTCTCACCTGGATGAACCAGTTTTCACCTATGCCAAAAGAAAAGAAGGCTTATCCCCTTCCAAGCATCCTCGTTCTCTTCAGAAATCATTAATCACCTTCCCAATTAGTCCTGCACCAGAGTCAACACAATAACGCACAAAACAAAGTAGTTGTAATTGCAAAATGTTAGTGTTGCAGCTTTTACAGACACGTGGCAACCTTCTCAGAATTGCAGGATCTACTGAGCCACTGCAGGGATGTATGGTCTGTCCTGACCATAATCATCTTCCTATACTAGTGTTGAAAATATTCTGTAGCTTTAATGACTGCCAGGAGTTCCTTTTGAGTGTTGCAATAACTTCTCCCTAGAGAATTTAAGCTCTAACTGCTTTAAGCATCCTCAATAACCATACCCTCAAGATTTTTATGTTCTTCTGTCAATACTGCCCCAAACTGCATGCTCTAGCATCTGTATTTAATATGGAAGGGTTTTCAAAAAAAGATATACTAGGGGAACATTTGCAATGGGCCTTTTCAACTCTGAACCTGCTAAATCACATTTCTATTGATGACTGAAATAGTTTCCTTTTCATCTACAACTTACATGTATGTTTTGCAACACTGGCAAATCTACCAGCTTACCTTCTGTAATAATAAGACCATAATCCTACAAAACTCTGCACATCTGGTGGGTTTAAGGAGTTCTGCTCAGCTGCTTGTTTTGTTCTTGCCTGTGTAAATCCATTCTCCAATGACTACATCACTGACAGAAAACAAGAAATAAATTTTCTTTCCTTAAACCAACTCACAGTTCTTTGGATCCAGTTTCAGACTGGTAACCTTATCACAGGTCACTTGTAAACACATCTGTTTCTGTTCATGAACTGTAACATTTGCCAGGTTTTCACCTATGTATATCAGACAAGCTGAAGGAGTACACTGACCCTTCTCATTAACCTTTTACATTTGACCTGTGAAATGCCAAAAGTAACAAAATATGTCCTGAAAAGCTCTTTGGGTCTAATTCCACTTGCTGGTGGCCACTTTTAAAACCTCACTGTTGGAACCCAGAAACAACCTGCCCCATCTCCAGGATATCACCTAGTCATGATAACTGAGAAGAAACTTTAAAGTTACTTTAATGCATTTTCTGCAGTTAGGGATTGTTTTCTTTTTCCTATGGCCAAAACTCAGGCAATTGTACGTTTCCTCAATGATTCTGTACCTCTCCTTTCCTGTTTGTAATAAGTTAACCAATGAGATGGAAAGCCCTTGCCTGAGCAGCATTGCAGCTCTGCCTGTACCTGTCCACGTCCCCCACCAATCCATCCCACTGACTTGCCTCCCTGTTTGGCTTTGGACCTGTCCCAACACTATGGACTTTTCTGGTGATCTCTGGACTCCTGGCTGAACCAGATTACCCTCCCCAGCCCAGTTCTTTTCACCTCTCTTGGCCACTGCGAGACTGTGCCCTTGTCAGTGAGGCCACTGCCCTTGCCTTTCCTGCCCTCAACATGTTTCTCCTAAGACATTTTCAGAACTGAATCAAGATTTTTACCCACCTTCTTTACAGAGAAAGAAACAAAGGCCAAAAGTGTGTTTATCTCAAAGTCATATAAAAACCAGTGCAAAATGCTATCAAACCGTTACGTAACTTGTTCTACAGTTTTATTAAACTGAAGTCAGGTTCACTTAGGACTTTTTGGCATCAGGGTAGAGTTGCACACATGCTGCCCAGGGGCTTGTTGCAACTTGGAGAGAGCTCAGACACTCTTGCTCCTTTTGGTGAAGGAAATTTTCTACCCGTTATGAGCAGGACAGGCTGTACACACCCAGCAGGGCAGTTCCAATCCAAGGGAGTAAAGGGCAGTGGTTTACTAACCGCTCTGTCACAATACATAAAAGGCAGCCAAGGCTATAATGAAATGCCATAGTTTAAATACTTAATAGACACAGCAGCCTGAACTGTGAATCATGCTTAACAGTTTGTGTCTCACTAACACTCTGTATTTGTTAAAAATACATTTTCTTCCTGCTATTCTGTCATGATTTTACAAAGCAGCAGTTACCCATAAATTTAAGCAATTGACTGTAACTATACTATTCTTTAAATCAGGAGGAAGTAGGTCCTTTGGGCCCATTTTGGACAAATAATTTCTATTTACAAACTCAGACATGCATGTTTTTAGCAGCAAAGACTAGGTGGATGAACATTCTTCTGCTTTTGGAACAGATGAAGCCAACAAATGAGCAGACATTGGCTCCGTGGGATCACTGCACATGCAGAGATTTATACCTGCAAGGGGAAAAGACTTGTTCCAGACTGCTTATGTAAAATGCTCACAAGAACTAAGGTATTTCAACGTAGGGAACTGTAGTAAGGACAAAAACATAAAACCGGAACAAATCCCCCAAAACAACAACAAAACCAACAACTCTGAGACTCTGACAGAGAAACAGCAGAGACAGGCAGAACTGGAGGCATCTCAAAAGCTGCCAGCAAGGTTGCTGCATACCGAGCCTGTCAGTCACATGCTCTTACTTCTGGCATTGCCTTTTAAAATGGAAGTGTGAGCAAAATGGCATCTTAGGGTAAATTGTCCAGTTCTGAGATTTACACTTGCACACTAACAGCCATGATCTCATGCACAACTAGCCAGGAAGCCACGTCGACTGCAACAGCAATTCTTTACCTCCAGAAATAATATGCCTCAAATTTTCTAGGTATGTGATATTAAGTATAAACAAGATAATTCAACAACATTCATTCATTCTCATCCTTACACTAAAAATGTTTTTTAATAAGATCTCCAATTAGTCTTTTCTTAATTGAGACAAATATTAAGAAACCCTGTTATTATCTCGGAACTCTTTAATATAATGGAAAAAGACATGGAATGAACCACTGCCTAGAAAAAAACAGAATCTGAAAAAATGCATGCTTTATTAGTGGTAAAAACAATAAACCTATGTACCAGGCTTCCAAAGGAAGTGAGAGGTGTTTTTTTCCGGTTTGTTTGTTTGGGGGGGTTAAGTCCTTGGATCAAGACTCCCTGCTTTTTTGAAGAATACCCTTTACTCAGACATATTATTCCTGCTGTTAATACTGCATATTCGGGAAAAAAGTCCTGGCTTGGACCAAGTGGGGATTGGATTAAGTGAACCAATGCCTCCTTCTAGCTTTGAACTGTCTTAGGCTATGAAATTAATTTATATAATTTTAAGAAGCATATGCAATAGCTTTTTTAAATTATGTATTAAATATATGCCTGCATGTGTACACACATATACACACAGAAAGAAATAGCTCATGGCTATATTACAATATCTTATTTAATATTAAGGATTTCATATGAATGTTAGAATAGAATAGAATATTTGTTTGAAGGGACCTACAACGATCATCTAGTCCAACTGCCTGAATGCTAATCAACCCTAACCTGCTTGGCAGATCACACCAGTTTTTCCCTTCTCCATAGAATATGCCACATTCTGAGCAAAGGACAATACGGTGAGATAAAAGTACAAGTATTCAGTCTGCACAGGTGTTCTTCCTTGGTAGCACTAGTGGAGATAGCAGTCAAGCATTTCTGAATAATCAGTATTTGTGCTGTTGTTCAAATAAGCAGTATTGGTTTAATTGCTCAAATGATAAGTAATTTCTCCATAGCTGCTATAGCTGAATGAGTGACCGTTCAACAGATCATAGCAGGTTGGTTGGCGTAGCCAGTGCTGGGAGGGCTGGATCCATACTGCCTGCCAATATAATCCCTGGATCACTCTTTCACCTCTTTTCGCAAACCCCCAAACTCCTAGCATACTTCTAAAGTTCAGCTTCAGCCAGCTTCACCACGCGCAGGCTCAGACTCCACCAGACAACCAACAAGCCACTCTGAAAACAGGAGATAAGAATAAACGGCCTCACATCACTACAAGTCTGCATTTCTCTTGCTAACCCTGCTGCAGACTCTGCACAATGAACCAGAGGGTGACAACAGAAAACTGTTGAACTTCCAGCTGTCTGTTACTGCCCAGTGCTTTCCTCTGGGACTTCTCAGAACTTCTCCCAAGAGACTAACTCGCTTTGCTGTTAAGAATTTGCTAGCATTGCCAAAATAAACTTAAAATTGTAAGAGCATAATTGTTTTAATTTACATTAGCCTGAAGCTTGGCAGTCTGTCCCTGGAGTTATTTGGAGGTGGTCTCCCCTTCCAAAAAGGCAGGAATACACAATGTTAAGCTATCCAAGTGAGCTTGTTTTTGTGTCTCTAACCACTGCTCTGCCCTTGGACTGCTTCACAGCTTTATTCTGTCTTCCCTTACAGCAGCCATAATACTGCTGCCAAAAGGGCTGAAGCTAGAAAGCAGTTTCACATTCTGCAGTTGGGTGACAGGCAACAATGAAGACCCAGCACCTCTGCTGCACAAAGCTTCTAATCATCACTAGCCAAAGAATTAGGAAATTTAACCACAGGTCTCCCATCCAGTGTCACATCATACAGTTGGTTAAGCCTCGGAGACATTATTTCTTCTGTGGCTGCACTTCCAAGAGACGATTCTGGCCACTGCCTCTCTCCATCGCTCTCCTTTTCAAGTCCCTTAATTTGACTTAGGTGGGATCCCACTGCAGCAGAGTTCACTGCTACAGGACAGCATCTGACTATTGTATCAGGCAAACCAAGTTGAAGTAATTTGCCAATAGGAAAGTCCTGCATGCAAAATGAAGACAATCAGTCTGCTTTCCCCCTGTGGTCAATGCATTAACTGTTGAACCTAGTCCTCTAAAGAGAGAGACTGATTTCTCACTATTTGAAGACTTAGCAAGGCTCATTAAATTTTTGCATTTGCATGCTTTTCCATGAAGAAACATTTCCTTTTCAAGACCATGGACAATTCTCTTGTTCAACAGCTCAAAAGTATGAAGTAGGAGGACCTACCCTGAAAATACTTTTTCTGTTTCCCATGTGGTCAGAGAGACTTCTATTTATGCCTTTTTAAAATCCTCATTTGTAGGACTTTGTAGGACTGTCTTCTTCATGAATAATGCCCTTCATCACTTCTTACTTTTAGATGCCTTCCTATGTAGTACCATGCAGCACTGTCTCAGTCCTCTCTATCTTGTTTTATATCACTGATTATGTGTGTATAATTATGGTTGGATTCTATGCTCAAATAAGTAAATTCCAGTTCCTCGTACTTTCATGCAGTATTTTTGAATCTACAAACATCCTGAAGCTAAAAGGGAATAAGTTTCCAACCCAAAAGGTAGGGCACCTGCCTAACAGATCCTCAGCTTTCAGGTTTTGCTTTGGCTTTTGCTTCAAGCAAGTCCTTTGAGGAAATGCATACAATATCAAAGCACTCCTGGCCTTTACAGATTTTGTTTTGGTTTCACGGCAGTTTTATCACCCCTTTACTCTTTTGTTCTTTCAGCTTTGTTTCTTACATAAACAACTAGACACTGGGACCAAAAAAAAAGAAATTGGCAGGGAGGAGTTAGCCATTACCTGTAAATCATCAGTTCAAACCCACTCTAGGAAACAAGACCATGTCACCTTCAGATATTTTTGTCTATATACACTCTTTATTTTTGCATGCAAATTCTGTACTATGGACAGAAAAAATGGGAAATATCAGACAGCAGAAGTTCTGTGTTTGTTTTGCTGTAATTTTTTAATGAAACCATGAGCTTAAATAGGGCTTTCTCATTTAAATCTCAGCACCCCCTTCTCTGGTAATATGTCTGCCACACAGACTCTTCTTTTCTACTTTTGATTTCAAGTTCAGAATAAGGGAGTTTCATCTGTATGTATTCAAGCCAGAGAGGCCACATAAGAATTCTAATGACAACTGTTTCATTATATATTTATCCTAATAAATATGTGTAGATATTTATGTATTTTATAGTTGCATAAAATACTGTATACTGCATTACGCAGAAGTTCACAGTTGAGAGTGGACATTTGGTATGTAATGCATGGAAAACTGACAGAGAGACTTGTCCCTATGTCAGAGGTCCTAATGTCTAGAATAAACAAGACACAAAGAAACTGGAGAATTGTGGCAGAAACTGGAGAAATGAGGTAGAATAGAGTGAGATATCTACTCTGTCTAGATCTCACAGAAAACCTGTTGCGGGCTTAGGAAATCAACAGCACATCAGCATTTAGGCCATATTTTCTAAAATATTTAGGAGCCAAAAAAATTGCAAATGAGCCTAAACTAGACCAAGGTAACTACCTCCTACGTAACCCCATGGAGCATTTTTAAGAAGGCCCAGCAGGTGTCTAGCCACATCATTTGACCATGTTGGTTTTGGCAAGACTTCAAAACAAGGTTATTTTACATCCTTCTAAAAACTATTTTCTCTTCAGGGTAAACTGATGCTTATCACAATAGGGTCAAGCTCTCAGCAAGTATTCCTCAGTTTGTCTACTATAAACACAGCCCATCTTGCCATGTAGCAAACATGTTTTTCTGAAAGATAAGCATTTAATGAAAAAAAAATAGCAAATATAAACACTCAAAATTTACAAAATCCTCATATGAATCTGGAAACAAATGAAGTTGTTAAAGAAGTGATAACTCCAAATTTCCTATTCAGGATCTGAATCTGTATTTCTTCTTCACGCAGGAATCCCCATTGAGTTTTGTGGGTAAGAATGTATTAAAGAGCTGATTCACCTTTCCCAATGTTTTGGATTGAGGTGTACACACTTCCAAACAAAGATGACAACATTAGGCACAAGCAGATTTTAGCAGGGAAATGAAGAATAAAATCTCAAATTTAAAGCAATATTAACATTTCGCCACAGGTCCCTTAGTCTCTCCAATTGTAGACATAACTATGCACTCGTACACCAATCCAATTTGAAAGATGCTCACAGATGGCATTCTTATCAGGTTACCTCCAGTACAATAAATACAATTGATTTTTCCACTGTGTTAGCAATTCTTCACATTAAATTATTGAAAGCCACACTCACCAATACATGCAGAAAGCTATTAAATATTAATTGCTCATAATGCTCTAAGATCTTTAGTCCCCCACGAAATAGACACTGCAGTGGATTTTAGCCTGTTGAAAGCTTTCAGCATGCTAGAGCTAATAATCAAACCGTGCAAAAGCACTTCAATAGTTTTCACAAGATACTATGACAGGAAACACAACTAGACAGGCAGGGTAAAACTCTGCAGGCAAATTCTTGTCCAGAAAAAGTGGGAAGCTTGCCTGGCCAATCTGATATCCTTTTGTGGTCTTGTCTATATCATTATTATCCCAACTGCTAGCTCCTTATCTGACACCCTTCAGTAAAGGTAGCAATAAGAGAAGTTCTGGACACATTTTTTTCAGTTGTGCAGTACTAACCTCCCACAACATAAAAGAAATATTTTTTTCTTCCCCTTACTGAAACCACATTTTCCACCAAGCCAGACCCCTGCATTTAGGACTGTATGTCAGAAGTTCAATTTTCTGGACAAAAAAAAAAAAAAACAACAAAAAAACACAGAAAAAAAAAATTAAAAAAAAGAACACTGGCTGCAAAGGTGGCCCAGAAAACTGGCCAAGGAAGCCTCCATAAGCTGATGATGCCAACAGCCAACAGCTGATGCCAACAGCCACTGTGGGTTCCCCAGGCTGCACAAGGGCAAGGACCCCATCTTGGTAACTCTGCTGCTTTCACAGAGAAGAAGCAAACCCACCATTTTTGAGAAAAGGATTCCATACATTTGTTCCCAACTCTCCCTAAGAATATGATGGCTCTGTGCCACCATCCCTCCAAACCACACAGATGTCTGCAAGCAGGCTCAGAGTTACAGCACACCTAGCACCCAAGCTTGGTCCAGCCATGGCCTCCACCAGTGCTATGTTGGCTAGAGAGAGCCATACAGTGGGCAACCCCAAGAAAGAAACGCTGTGTAACTCATTCTGCTGCTGGACCACCATCAGAAAAGCACCTTGAAAGCTAGCTGAGCATAACTGCCAACTGGTACTGCATAATTAACTTTCCCAGTGGAGACTATTTCTCCCATGACCTTCTTGGAAAGCTTACAAACCTGAATGTCCCAGCATCCTTTACACAAGTGTGACAAAATACACTGGAGACGCAGTGCTACATAAAAACTATTTGCACACACTAAATGAGTTCAGAAAACTTATTTGCACTGTTTGACAGAATGCGCACCCCCAGCATTTAAGCCTGGATTCAATTAGGGGAAAAATCCCATAACTAGATTCAGGAATGTGAAAAGTTCCTGAAAACACAGGAAAGAATACTCCTAAAATAGAAAGCTCTGCGGATTCTGAAACCTCACAGGCCCTCTGTGCATGAAAAATTAAAATATTTCTTTTAAAATAATTCTAGTCCTTGAAAAGTTCTGTTCCATAAATTCTAGCCATGCAAAACTGGATGTGGTCTCTGAAAATTAAAACTAACATCATAATAAATATTGCTAATATATATTATGTTTCTAGAGCACACTGGCAGCTTTTATTGTTCCTGAGGAACATGGGGAATTTTTCTTTTATGAAGTGGTCTAGAGTCAAGGGAACACATTCTTTCTCACCTTTTTAAACTTTACAGATAAACAGCAAGCCTAATTCACCTTATCCTTCTTCAGAATATTTCATTCCTCCTCATTAGTATTTTAATCACTGCTGGAAAAGGCTATGCTCTGTGGATCCTGAAGGTCTTAAGAACCACATGTAACGACATCCATTTAGGTGCTCGTTTTTGAAATTAACTTCAGGTTTTTTCATGTGTTGAACTGGTCCTAGTTTCTCTACTTAAAAAATTAAAGCTGATTCACACTTTGTCTGGAAGTGTACCATGAATCCTAACTAAATACTTTGATATACAAGTGCAAAGATCTCCTGAAGCCATGAAAGAATCCAGACTTCCAGCTCCATATCCCTTCCTCAGCACAATACAGCCCCATAAGAGAACCACCTTCCTACATTTCCTAATAAAAATTTTATGAAAAAAAGAGGCCCTCTTGAGTTTCACACTCTTTGTGGGAATACATTCTAGTTTTTCAAAAGTGAAAAATCACCGAAAACAGACCAATGGGAAATGCACTGTTGTCTTCAGGTATATCTGGAATGCCATGATTAGCAAACTATTCAGAATTTCTATTCCATTTTCTCATTCTTGGATTTCTCCAAAACTTTTGATATGGTTCCCCACAGCCTCTGTCTAGATAAAATGATAGTTACGGTCTAGACAAGTGGTCTGTGTGGTGGGTGGGGAACTGGCTGACAGGCTGCACCCAGAGGGTGGTGGGAAATAGCTCCTTTTCAAACGGGCAACCTGTCACAAGTGGGGTCCCCCGGGGATCGATATTGGGCCCAACGCTGTTTAATATCTCCATAAGTGATCCGGATGATGGGATCACAAGCGTACCCTGATGAACTTTGCTGATGATACCAAACTGAGCGGGGAAGTGGACACTTCGGAAGGGAGAGCCACCCTGCAGGAAAACCTGAATAGGCTGGAAGAGCAGCTTACAAGAACCTTATGAAGGTTCAGTGAGGACAAGGGTAAGGTCTTGCACCTGGGGAAGCATCATCCAGGAGTGCAGCACAGGCTGGGATCTGCTCTGTGGAAAGGGACCTGGGGGTCCTGGTGGACAACAAGCTCGATCAGAGTGACCAGCGAGCTGCTGCGGCAGAGAAAGCCAACGGGATGCTGGGCTGCATCAACAAGGGCATCGGCAGATGAGATAAAGAAGACATCATCCCACTCTACTGTGCACTTGTCAGGCTGCACCTGGAATACTGTGTTCAGTTTTGGTCCCCGGTGTACAAAAAGGATGTGGACAGGCTGGAGAGGGTCCAGAGAAGGGCCACAAAGATGATCAAAGGGCTGAGCAGCCTGCCATGTAAGGAAAGGCTGAGAGAATTGTGTTTGTTGAGCCTTGAGAAGAGAGGGGTTAGGGGAGACCTTATCACCATGTTGCAGTATTTAAAGGGTGGCTACAAAGAAGATGGAGACTGCCTTTTTACAAGGGATCACATGGAAAAGATGAGGGGTAATGGGTACGAGTTACTCCTGGGGATATCCCGATTGGACACAAGAGGAAAATGTTTCACAATGGAACAATCAGCCACTGGAATAATCCCCCCAGGGAAGTGGTGGATTCACCAACATTGGACACTTTAAGATTCAGCTGGACAGGGTGTGGGCCCATCTTGTCTAGACCGTGCTTTCACCAGAAAGGCTAACTTGATCCTTGAGGTCCCTTCCAAACTGGTGTTCTATGAGTCTATGATTCATTGAGAAGATACATGAGTAAAATTAACTGCAGTGGGTAAAGAAGTAGCTCCCAGAAAGGAAGACACTGTTTTAATACCTGTATCTTCATAGAAGATGCAGCTGCCTTGTTTGTCAATGCTAAAATTCTTAAGAATCATATTTAAATAACTGAGTATGACCTGAATAACTGTGTCATGAGCTGAGCTGCTGTAGACACCACATGGCACACTGTGAAAATGCCAAAGAAGTCTCTGCAGAAATTATGCTGGAAATAATATAACCAAAGTTCATGAGACTTGCACAGTCCTACTTTCTCCTTTGTTTGGAAACAGGCTGCATACTCACTAGACCCCTATGTACAATCCCAAGGTAGGCAGCTTATTCAGAAGGGCATTTATGAAATGCGTATGCAAACTAGAAGTGTTCCTGAAGTTCAAGGAGAGAAAAGCCTTTGCAGTGGCAAGAGGTGGCTTTACAATAATCGATGGGTTCAGAGCAAACTGAGGGAGAGCTACTGCAGTTGACACAGCATTGCTTCTAGTTTGATTTTATTTCCAGAGTCAGCAAACAGGCTGTCATACACAAACATTTGAAAAGAAAGAGCAATTCTGAAATACTTCACTTTAGGTAAGGTTTTCAGATAAACTAGACTATCGAGTCCAGTAACCGGACAAACAATGCCACTTGCAGGCTAAAATGAATCACTACACCAGCCACCCTGTGGAGCTAGTTCAGTGAGAACTCATGAAAAGCGCCTTCATCAAGCCCAAACCCACTCCTCCCCCACAGCAAAAACACAGCCCCAGAACAAGCCTGTGTACCAAAGGCAGCACAGAAAATAGCTGTATCCCTCTGAGTCCACCATGCAGAGCAAGAGGCTTGCCAAGCAGGAGGCTTGCAGGATTTTGTTCCCTTTGTGTTGGTTATTTTGGGGTAATACCAAGCTATTCAGAAAGATAAGGGGTATTTAAAACATCAAAAGGAAAGCATATTTTGTTGGGAATAAGTGTGAAAATGCATTTACAAAGGCATTTCTTTAAAGAGAGGGAGAACCATTGTACTGTATTCCATGACTCCCGTATATACTCCACTATATATTCTCTGTACTTACTGAGGGGAAGCTTTTTCCTCAAGTTTGTCTGTCCCTCCCTCCTCCCCATGTCCCTCAGGCTCTGCATTTTAGTGACTATCCCTTCAAACCAAAGAAGAAAGTCATCCAAAGCTGCACAGTCTTCAGCCAGGGGAGGGTGGGGAGTGATTGAGAGGGTTCAAGGCATTTCCTCATTGTAGGAGGTGAGTCCCCCACAGCAATTCCTGCCAGTCTGAAGAGCAAAGACCGTCTTTATAGCAGCACAGTGTGCTGCCAGTAAACCTCTGCTCTGGCCCACGTCTCAGCAGTATCTCAGCCATGCACTATTTATATTCCAACCCATTATCTGTATTTTTTTCCAGACATGCACATTGTTAAATTCTTTGTTCTTTAAAATGATACCACCTTTAACTGGTCACCTTACTGCAATTCTCTAGTATAATTCAACACATGAAACTGTTTATTTAATTCTAGAATTCCCTTTGCAAAGTCATTTTTTAGAGATTTTAGCATGGGACTAGCATGTCAACTTCTCAGCTCAGAGAATGAGAAATCAGGCAGGCCTTAGCTCTACAAATAAAAGGTATGGCACAATTATGGCATCACGGTGAAAACACAGTCTGAAATATCTTTTTGTGCGTGAGAATAGAGTAGATACAGTGAGAAATCCTGCTAATTAGGAACGATGATTGCTGCACACTCACACCCCTAACACAGGTTTTTGGAGAATGACAGAGGAGGAAGAGCAGAGCAATCGGGTCTCAGATTAACAATTAAAGTACAGAGCTACCAGCCAATAATTTCACAGCATTAACCAAAAGGTATAGAGGCCATAAGTGAGAAAGACCATAGAAAAAGAGCAAGGGAAGTGGTAGAGTAAAGGGGTATCTGAGATAAGCAGCCATGTGGTTCATCTCCACAGAGATTATGGCTCTGTTTCACTCTTGAGAAGCCAGCACTGGTCTCGTCTCCCCCATGTCATCCCACCCTATACATCACTCAGCACTCACTATCAGATCCTGAAGGGCAGCAACACAAAGCTACACTTTGAGTCCAAAATTTATTCTTCTCAATCAAACAGCTTTCACAGCTGCTACTGCACTCAGGCAGGTACCAAAGCTTCAAGTATCATGGAAATATTAACAAAGTATTGACAGTATAATAAATATTCGAGCAGCTCAAAATTCCGAGATGAACTACCTTGTCAATAGAGGGGCAAAGCAGAGGTCTTCCTTCTGCTATTATTTGCGAGTGCGGGGTGGGGTTGTGTGTGTGTCACCAGAAGAGGAATAATCATAGACAAGGTAACAGATAAATTATTACTATAGACAGAACCAGTGAATCCCATTCCAGCACTTGGGCATGTTTCACACAACTATGGAGAGTTATCAGGATATAAAATCAATTCAAAACATAGACTCTGCTTCTGGTAGGCTCTTTACTGCAGCAGATGTTTGTCAATAAACAGAAATTTAACTGTGCCTCGATGGCATTTCATTATCTGGAGCTGAAGAATACCACTAAATACTTCACATTTATATAGATTAATCTATTCTCCCTTACTGTCTAATATCCATCACGATCTAATCTATATTGTCAAGATCTCCCCATTTCCCTAATGGGACGGGTGCATGCTATTAACATGAACAGGTTTTATCTCTATCACAGCACTGGTGGCTGTTTACAAACGCACTTTTACTTTACCAAAATGCAAGATTCTCTTGTTTATTAGGGGAAAAAAATATTGACCTAGAATTAAACACAACGGCATTGCATTATGGATAAAGAAGGGATATTCTTTTCTTCCTTCCTATTTGCACAGCACTTTAAAATAATTCAGTCTTCATGCTGACTTTGGGGAAGGGAGGGTTAGAGTGAAGGACCCCCTCTCCCCCATTTCAACATCAATGTGGTACATAAAATTCTGATTGTGCATATGCTCAGTATTGCTTCTGTAGCTTTCACTCTTGAAGGAACATGATGATAATTTGGCCTGATCTCCTTAAATGTCCCCTCAAATTTAAGCCACTGATTACTACATCTATCACAGTCACTTTTAGATAGGCAACAACCCTTGATTTAAAGGCTATAAACAACGGAAAATTTACCACATCCAATGACTGTCTTTTTAAGTAGTTCTGTTTCCACAATGCCATGAATGACAGCTTATTTTTCATCCAACGTGAAGGATATGAGGAAACCACAGGACATGACTGGGTTCCAAATCATGCTGTTTACGAACTATGTGCAAACATACAAACCCTGGTAGCTGAGGGTCTATCCAAAGCCCTGTATCAGACCTCCAGAGCCCAAGAATTACGTTGTTTATACATGTGCACAAGAATTTCATATCCAATATAGAATACGCTTTCAACAAATTTGTCCATAACACTCTTTACCCTTCAAGACTATTGACTGCACATGTTTCTTAAAATGTGCTTCACATTAGTTCATTGATGGCAACACTATTTTATAATATTCACTAACTCAGGCTAACCCTGGTGTCCTAAGCAGAAGCTAGAACTACTTGGTCTTCCTAGAATCAAAGCATTCGACAAGGTTAACCACATTTTCACAAGTCAAATTAGAATACATTAAATGATGCAAATATTATTATTTTTTTAAAGTGTTTTCACCACATTACTGTGTCCATCTTTTCAGGCAAAGACTGTATGAGGTCTGGACTTGTCAACCCCCAGTGAGACTCAGAGTCAAGAAAATGATTCCTCATTAGAGGAAGAAGTAAAAAGAAGCTCTTGCTTTCATCAACTCGCAGTATTACATGTGATCAACAGGCAGTGGAATAAAGAACTTTAAAACAGACGGACTGTCAATTACTCCATATTAATTCCTGTTGATATTATCAGTTACATCATTTCCCCACAGCAAAACCTACTTTCAGCCTTTACAAGGCTTCTGATGCAAAGCAATAAAATGAATGAGAAATAACACAGTTACACACAACTCGATTTACACTTTTTTTCTTATCATTATTTGGGAAGTCAGCAGCATTTTCTTCCCAAAGTCTACCCCAGATTTACTCTAAAAAACGACAACAAAAAGCTGTTTTCATTAAGTGCATTATAGCCAAGCAACAGAGACAGACAAGCAATTTCCTGAAGAGCTGAGCACAAATACAAATACAGACTACTGGCATGGGTTTCGTCAGTCTAAATATTTTCAATCAAAGCAGCTCTGTATGCAATTAAAAATAAAATCAGAATAAATCTAAACATTTTAACATCAGGCAACATCCATTCTAAAATAAATAAATAAAAAATAATTTTTAATCACATGTTCTTAAAAGTCAACTGGATGGCAACAGGAAACCACATAGAAAAACTCACTGGAATTCAGACAATGGGATTGTGTTTCCCAGCATACATATTTTTTGTAATTAAAACCTATTAGTCTTGCATCTCGGTACTAAGGAGTAGCTTAAGAGGTTTATGTAACAATAACAACACTTTCTACATCAAGGCACATTATAAACATGAAGTAATTAATTCATCAGGCACTTCTGGGAACTGGGGAGTTTGCTGTGGAACTGAGGAGTCTGAGCTGCCACAGGAAGAGGCACCAGATCCAGAACGTCACCTTCTCTGCAGAACTGCAGAGCAACCACAGGCATCTGCTAATCCCTCCCCCTCAAAGTCTTGTATGGTGAGCAACAGGCAGGGCAGGGTCGAAGAAAGCATGACTGTACTCCTCATAATTATGGAGCTTCTTAATTTTGGTGCTATTATGGGCAGCTAGTGGTAGACTACTAGTGCTAGCCCAAAAGCCAGCAGCTCTCCAATCCAGCAGCACTAAAGAATCTAGCTGGTGTCACGACTCTGCCTTTGTAGAATGAGTAGAAACAACAGAATACAGTCTCCCTTTCAGAAAGACAAGGTCAGAGTACTCAGCATTCAGAGTTATTAATAGAAATTGTACAATTATTTATTGGACTTCTCTCCAGAAAACATGATAGTTACTTCTGCACTTGCAGCATTCTGTTCTAGGGTATTACATCAGCCATTCCCAAATGGCTAAGGCAAGCAAGCCGGAATACAACAGCGTAGCCCAAAAGGGCAATTAGCTTTATCTTTATTTCAGTAAGACTTCAACCCTAGCTGTACCAAAGATCTGCTCAGTGGCATTTAAGCAGACCACTGTGTCACAGGACATTGGTAATTCTTCACAATGCTTTTTCTCTTTAATGAGCACAACAAGCTGGAACGCTGTTGCACAACTGTGCATGCTACAATCCCTGGCCTTTTATCTTGAAGTTCTTTAAACATGTTTATTCTCCCCTCAGAAGCATTTAAACTTGGCCACAATCTTTGTGCTCAACCATGCTATGACACAGCCTCTTTATTTTAAGCTATCCAAGCATATTCAGAGGTCTTGACATTCAATTCAACTTACTCATGCAAGGACAGAATGTTTACTTTGAGATAGAGAACAGGAAGATGAAATCTCATAAAATAACCAAAGAATTCTCCGATGCTTCCATTATTCCTTCATTAAACTACTTTATTCTATGACATTATCTCCAAGGGAGATGTGCCTTAGGTCTGTGTAAAAGCAAGAAACTTTGCTGTCATGGATAAGCATTGTGATCGCCAGTTTTAACCACAGCGAAACAGATCTCCTAAACCAGCTTGAGAATCAGTCCAACCTCACCCAATAAACCACCAGCAGACTTAAGAACACTGCAACTCTAGCCTTTTTCTAGTCCGTGCAAAACTAAGCAATCACCACAGCACTCAATATAACACAGGTAGTAATATTATTATTATTATACTACTTCCTTACAATGTTCCCGTTTGGCAAGAAGGAGGAGAAAAAGAGGGCTCTGCATAACAGATAACAGTTCTCACCTGAGAAACTAACAAAAGCTCTCAGCTGTTATGTGGAGAAAGCAGTACAAAAGCATAAGCAGAAGATAAAACTGATGTGCAGGCTCTGCCTTTTATTCTGAAAATATTGTTCAAGTGGTATTTCTACAAAGGATGGAATCACAAACTGGGCCTGTTACACTCTATCCTTTTTACTTGTCTTCCCACTTGGTTCCTACATTGGCCCTCAAGAGATGCAAACGAAACATGTTGAAATGACCACGAAGGAAAACCAGTTATATTTGCAAACGTTTGTTGAAATAATTACAGATACATTTTCAGACTTTCAAGGCACTAGGCCTGATTTCTTGGGAAACTAACAGTGATGACTAGGAGAGTTAGTAGAGTTATTGAGAAAGATTTCAGACAAGGTCAATGCTGGCCTTGCATTTAGGAAAGGAAGTCCTTTGACACCAGAGACAGCTAGCACTGAAACACAACTGGCAGCAAAGCATTAACACCTCCAGCATCCAACTTCAATGCATTAGGGGTTACACTAACCCTTGCCAACCTCTGAGCAGAGTTCTAAGTGATACTTCAGGGTAAAGTGAGTGGATAAAAACACTATCATGGAAGAGGTGAATAGAAAGCATTCTTATGGAAAATCTTAAATGCTTTCTACTAAGGAGTGATAAGTACTCAGAAATAAATCTTGTGCCATACCATATCTGCTAAGAGAGAAGCTATAAAAACTGGAGCAAGACATAAACCAAGGAAGAGGCAAAATGAGCTTACTAGCACCCTTTTGAAGGTTTTGGCTTCCTCACTTCTCTCTTATTTTCAAAACTTGAATGTACATAAAAACATTGTGAAAAACAGTTCTCTAAGACATTCTTGCTCTATGGCCACAAATGGCAATCCGACAAGCACAGAGAGAGGTTTCAGAGATTTTATTCCATATCTCACAGCCTAAACTGTGTTTTAGCCTGCTTGTAGGATTTACCACTGTGGTGAGAATACATTTTTTAAAGAAAAGGCAAACACTGCTATTTACATAGAAAACACATTTCCCTGCCTACTGAAACACAAGCTCTTAAGAAAAGTGTTTACTGAGATTTAAGTGTAATAAAGCAGTGGTTCAGTAGATTTCAGGTATTCATGGCAGCACATTTTCCTTCAGAGGTTCTTTGTTTTGCTATCGTTCTTGACATTTCATATAGTACGTTATGAGCTTTTGCAGAGGAACAGCACTTTTACCAGGGCAGCAAATTGCAGGGCTGGAGGAGGTTGATGCTAAACATTATTAAAAGATCTTCCTTTCCAAAATAAGAAATGAATGCAAAGGCATAAAATCATCTGGAAGCACAAATCCTTTAGAAAAACATCAGAAATAAATGAGGGATATTCTGATTTTTAATAAGAAAGTCACCTGTGCACCTCTCTGTTAGCTCTACTTACTATATGGGTCTTCGATGTTCAGATGGAACACTGCACCGTGATTTAACAAGACAGTACACATAGTTTAGAAAACTTTCCAGATTTCTGTCATTTATATGTCAAAACACTCCAGCTGCCATGGCTAGAGCATGCTTGTCCAATACCAATTCCAAGGATTTCTAAGCCTCCATACCAAAATCAAAATCAGATTTTATTTAAAATACAGGCATTAACATTCACTTTTGTAGCAACACTGAGACTAACATTACTTTTAAATCCTGATAATGGCAGCTTCTGGAAATGATTTGTTGCTCTGCCTCTCCAGCCCATTTGGTGACTGCTTTGATATATAAATTGTTAGCAGATCTATACACTCTGAAATTCTTCAGAGCAAAAGACATGCTTCTTGTTTGACTTCAGAACTGTCAGAGGCATCTCCCAAATATCAATACATTTTAAAACAGATTTATGTTGGGGTAAATCTCCACAAATCTCCACAGGTCTTTTTTGGTTTGTTTTTGTGGACTTTTTTCTATCTTTCTTTCTTTCTATTGGTTTCTCCCCATCTACTGTCACTTTTCAATTGCCACAACAGAGGTGCACTGTATTTATTTGTAACTTCTTTCATGGATCACACGATCCATTTTAATGGCACACATCTTTTCAAATTACCTTCCTTTGTTCAATTAACATACTTTATCTTATGTTCACTTTCTGCCAAAATCCCTAGGCTATTCAAACGTTCTTCACTCTGCATGTTTTCTTTGTACACAGCAATGAAGCTAGCAGTTTCCTTAAAATTTCAAGTTAATAAATCCCTGAGTAATTAATTGACATAAAGTGTCTATACTGAACTATTGGACTGCCAGGGTGAGGACTGGCTCTGCATAATTTAGCCTTCCAAAAATCCCAGATCCTTAGTTTTGGAAACTCTTGTATTTACCAAATACTTCCTGATAAAGTGGCCTGATCCTCTTCCTGCTGAAATCAGTGGCGGAACTGCCACTGACCTCAATAAGAACAAGGTTCCAATGCCACTAACCTAAGGCTTTATTATTTCCAATTATTTTGGTACAAATTACAGACATTAAGAAATGTGTCTCCACCTCAAAATTAAATCATTTGGGTGTGCAGCAGTAGATAAAACCACTTTGCACTGATAGCACTTTCTGTTTCAATGCATTTTACAATTGATTATGCCTTTCAAACCCTTCAGTGAGATAACTGCATCATACTAGAGACCAGAAAACCAGCACAGAGTTGCTGTCATTTGCCCAGTGAAGCATGGGTGACATCCCAACACCCAGCCCCTGCAGGTCCATGCCCCTCTGCTGCTGGGAAGAAGTGAGCTCACAAGTCTCTGTAACTAATCACCATGTCTCTTTATGAGAACGGAGCTACAGCTCCATAATCCTTTATTAACATCTGCATTTGTGATCTCATTCCACAGAAGAAAAAGAGGTTATAGTTTCATTGTTCAAGGCCCAATCCCAGTCTGCTGAACCTGCTTCGCTTGTCAGTATCCAAAGGCTTCTCCAAGCCAGCTGGGTAGAGCTTAGGCAGTGTTTCTAATCCTAAAGCATGCTTCCAGACTCAAACCTTCTTTGAAATAGGGACTTCCAAGGTTTGGGCAAAGCACCTGTAATCAGCATTTGAAATTTCCCTGTTACATGCATGCTCTTCCTCAGAGCTTCCCCTGCCTTTTGGCTTGCCACCAACTTTGGCTACAGTTAGCAGAAAAAGCAGAATGTTTATTCTTAATGCACAACCAGCAGCAGGTCCCTGAAAACCACCAAGTTATATCAAGCCTTTTTCCTTAGTGTTCACTCCTTTTTTGCAAGACTGTCATTGTTTCCACTCTTCCTGCCCTTTTTCTCTAAAAAAATATTTCTTTTAACCTGTACTCCAATTCTCACAATACATCCATATCACAATACTATGTGCTTCACAGCAAAATTCTAGGCTGTTCCCTATGTCATACCTACCTTATCTGTGAGTACCTGTGTAGAAGAGACACTGCCACGGTCTTCCTGGGTCCTGACTGCCCAACAGTAAGAATACCTGGTCTTGCTTTGAATTACCTAGCTTCCTCACCATCAGCAACAAATCTGCAGCATTTCAAAAGACAGTGCGGTTCAGGGCAGATTCTGTTAGCATTAACTGAGCTCCCCCACCTGAATTTTGCTGCTCTCCTTACAATCTTGCAGCCACACCTGTCTTATTAAAGGCATTAGGATGGCTTCAGTGTTAACACTTAAAAAGGCATCAAGAAACTTCTTTGAACAAAGCAGCTATCTTTTAACACTACAGAATGGACAATCTTTAGTCATGTCCAGACTTACGTCAAAACACAGAGTAAAATTAACTTTGTGGGTTGACACAACCCATGCTGTGTCCTGGGCTTCCCACTGTTTTTGTTCAGTCAGTGATACCACTGAATATTCAGCTTTCTACTAAAGCAAGTCCGTGATGATTTTCTCATCCTACCCACTGTAAGAAGCTCATAGAGTTCAACAGAATTATCTAAAGTTGGAGGACATATTCCTACAGTTGCTAGATAAAAAAGGTTTATTGCCTGCCTTCATTTCCACCTTGAATTATAGTTACCAATGTCTCACTTTCCTCAGATACCTAAGCTGAGTCACAGTTAGTGAGTTGGTTGGAAATGCCTCACTTGCTCTTGCTTTTTTGCTCCCGACTCTTCTTTATTTCTTGCAAATATATAAAAAGAATTTGCCTGTCTGCATACTTGCTCTCCTACTATTGTGGTGTATTTAAAACTTATGACAAAAATATGACTCAAGTATCTTTCTGACATATGGATGGAGTTCTGGAGGGCGCATAGTTGTGGTAAGAAGGGTTTGTTTTCCTTAGCTGGAAACACATGAGTTATACATTACCATGAGGCATGTCATATTTACAATTGAATTTGCCCTATTAAGACTTTCATACCCTCGGATGCATAGCAGAACTGGGCTGCATCTGCCAATGAAGTTAGGAGACATTAATGAAGCACACAGAACTCTGCTGCTGTCCACAGGAAAGCTGATGGTAAACCAACAGACACAGTCACAAGGTTTTGTTATATAATTTTGGTCTTAACTAAAATAGCCAAAATGCCTGACTGTACTGAGAGAATCTCTGTGAAGGAGCTTCTGTTTACAGTGGAGCTCCCAGTGTAGGAACTACTGACTGTGGCAAGACACCCCTTAAAACCCTTTGGCTTTGGAGCTGAGAAAACACAGTGAAGAGGCCATAGACCCTGTCTGGTGATTAAGAAAGGAATGGGGCAGACTCTAATTTCACTTAGAGAAAGAAAGATAAAGCTTTTCTCCCAAAAACTTCAATCTGCATCTCTTCCAAGCTCCACCCGTTACCCAGTCACACTCCTGTTTGCATTACAGTTGCAGTAGCACAGGAGAACTGGTGCTACGCTGAAGGACAACTCTGCCCTTGCGCTGGTGCAGCCCCTGCAGACACCAGTGGTGAGGAGGGCATGGAGGTGAATTGTGAAGGTTGTTACAGGCAAGACAATATAAAAATAAATAAGCTAAGGGTATCCCTACTTTCTAACAGCTCCCTTCTACCTCAGGCCTGAGGTAATCAGAGACTGGGCAAGGGGCCAGGCAAGACTGAATCTCTGCAGCCGAAGACTGCTGAAGTTGTTGAAAGACAATATAAAGGTGTTTTTGTCTCCGCTATCTCAGACAGCCCCACAACACCATTCAGATTGTAGAAAGAGCCTCAAGAGTGATGGACTTGTCTTATTATTTAAAGGATATATTGGAAGTCACATCATTTGAGGCTCTTACACTCAGCTGGATGCTGTACTAACAGCTTGAGCAAATGCCTCAGTGCGCTGCTAGAGACTTTGGGCATTTATTTACTTTTCATATTAAGACACAGTGAAAACATTCTTCAGAGGCCATACTATAACGTAAATTATTAAGAATTTGTTCTAATACTGACAGCTTAAAAATTGCATGGGTTCAGTCATGGAACTTTAGGGCTGGAAGGCATCCAGCTCCTTCAAACACGGGAGCTGGAATGAACTCAGGTAACGTCAACAGACATAAAATAATTTAGTATACTGAACCAGTTTTTATTTTTTCTTTCCCTTATTTCTTATTCCATTTAAAACTCCTGAAATTATTACTATACTATGTAAAAGAGAAACTATTTAAGAGAGACAATGGATGTGAAAGTGTATAAATCTATTTAAAAATATAATAGTATACTAATAAATTATAAAATTGTCTACACAAATAGAGAAATCACAGTGCTAATGGCAGTTTCCCATACTGACATTATCACTACAAAAAGGCTTAAAGTTGTGGTCCTTGTATTTAGATGAAATAACATTGTATTTAAAGGGGGGGTTCAAGAGAAGAGATGCTTTAATTGAAGCAAAGGATTAAAGTTAAGAAATGGAAAATTCTGATTACCAAAGAAACAGTTTCACTATGAGGAAGAAATAAACATACACAACAACCTTTAGGCTATGGGAAATTCTCCCAAAGAGTATGCTGAAAATTGCATTATTTGAGGCACTTGACATTCATCTGAATTTAATACTTGTAAGTGTACCATGAATAAAACACTTGCACTTGTAGTGGGGGGAATCATATAAATAACTTTTCCACATCTAGTTTCTACTGACAATAGGATCTACAGTGGCATGAAACGAACAGAGCCTAGCCTAAACTTCCCATAAAACAAAAGAAAAGGAGTCACATTATTTTGTATAGATCAGTGTGTGTATATATATATATATGAGTTATCTGACAGCAAGCTGCTTTTTATGACATTTTGCGGTAAGGTACTGATCACTTTAACAGAGGCTGGATAAAGATGACTAGGGATTTATCGCCCTCTTGTGAATAGGAAAAAAGTTGCAATCTTTCAGAAGAACGTGCAGTTGTTGCTGCTACTGAAGAATCCTGTAGTAAAAGCACATCTGTACAATTACTAAATAAATTTGAATTACCAAAGGTAGAACCACTGGTTACTGTAATCATCTATAAGAATTTTATCAGAAAAGGATAAATTGGAAAATTAAAAATAATTCAAATTAAAATCAGACCAAACAAGATTATTTTCCCATTTAAGCAGGAAGACAGCAATCTAACTTCCACAAAATCACGGCCTACAGCACTGATGTCAGATGGCACAGACTAGCTCAAAGGTGTGTGGACCCTCCCTCCCTGTTTGCAGCCCCAAAATCTCCTTCAATTGCAAAGGGAACAGGAGGGTGAACCATCTATTTTTGCCATGCAGGAGAAGAGGTGGCATTTCAGCTGCAATGAATAATCATGGGTCTAAGTCTAACTATGTTTGCAGACCCCAGTGAAGTTCCCAGAGTCAGGACTAGGTGTGTCTTGGTCCAGCACTCCACAGCAGCTCCAGAATTAAACAGGCTAACTCCACACTGGGAAGCCTTCAGACCTCTACTGAGTTATTTTTAAGGATCTTCCTCTTTGTGGCACTTCTTTCTTCCCTGCTGCTCTGCACCCACTCAGGGTATTGCTGCCCCTTTCCTTTTCCCTCTCTCTCTCTACTGTCCCTCTCCTTTCACAAGAGACCACTGAAATCATGGTAAAAGCCATAAAATATTCAGGCAAAGCCACCATCCCTCATTTCAGAAAAATCCGAAGATGAGAGAAAGCAAGGGTCAGCACCAGCTCTTGGACACCAGAGTTTCCATTTCACACCTTGCCCTAAGTCTCTGGCCAGCTACATCATCCCTTCCCTCTGCTTTGCCCTTCATACACCCTTTACTAACATCTCGGGGGCTGGACTAAATGATCTTAAGAGAATCTTTCCAACATAAACAATTCTGTGATTTCTTACTCCCACACGCTTCTTGATGTCCCCTCATAAGATAAAGTGGCCACTATCCACTACTAGCTTCTTCTTAGGCTCAGTCTATCACATAAGTGTAGTCTTCCCCAGGCAGGCACAGGCCCTTCCTGGGTGCATGCACAGCACATCCACTGTGTTAATACAAATTAATTCTGTTCTTCTATCACCACATCTAATAACAAGATGGCTTTCTCCTGTGTCTCTTCAACAAAGAAACTTTACCCAAACTCTCTCCTGAGATTATTATCAAGCTGTAATATCAAGAAGCCAAGTACCATTTGATCATGAATAACAGAGGACTCTCATTATGAGAAGCAAGAATAACACTGTCTTACAGTAATATGAGAGCTTCTGTCTTGGTTATGCTGCCTTCCCTAATTTATAATAAACAAAGCATAAATCCTATCCAAATGAAGGCAGCACCAAGTCCTACTAGCAAAACATAATAACCATTTCCACAAAAAGCTATGTGTTAATACCACTTAGCATAATAAATATTTAAAACAGTACTGCAGTAAAGAATACAAATGCACCTATGTCTTTCCTGTTCTTAATAAACACAGCTTTATAGCTACTATATTTAAATGCAATTAGTTCCATATATTTCCAGCTTAATAAGAAATAATACATATTCATTTCTGCTCATTAACAGTCCGTATATAACTCTTAGCTAATGAACATTCAATTATGTTCCCTGAATACATTGTGGGATAAATTCTCTTTTTGTTGCTCATATCAGTTCACTTCAATTCAGTTGCTTCTAATTAAAATTCTTTTGCCTCATGTAGACAAAACTGGGTTTTTTGGAGTCCCTGGAGACTTCTTTAAGAGTTCTGTTTTATCTTTATGTACAGTCAGCTCCCTAATTAATGCTTTAAATAGGGTAAACTTTACTGAGACTCCTGGGTTCAGTTCAAAGGAAAAAAAAACCAGTTAATTTTATATCTCATTCTCACACAATTCACTGGAGCCTCTCTTTTTCTTGTAAATCTACTTTTTTCTTTTGTTTTCAAGTGAATTCAATAATCAAGGAAGGTGCCAGTTTGAGACCACTGGGAGTTGGAGATCTCCCATCATCAGTCTAGAGCTTTCCTTACCCAAAGAAACAGAAGATAAATTCTTGTCAAGTTGTCCAGTTCTGCAGCCAGCTCAGGTGAGGAACTTTAACAGGAGGATTCTCCAAGGGGACATACCCAGTGGATTCCTTGAGATAATACTACCTTTATTTTCACTCAGCATCAGCAAGACCCAATGCTATTTTTTCCTAATTTGTTAACAAAGCTAGCTCAGCAATCTATCTACCTGCCTAGGACCAAAAATCTAACACAAGTCCTACTTACTCCACTGGTACTAACAACATACAAGCTAAGCATTTATTTAAGTGACTCCCTTTGTGGAGGTCATTATCAGGCATGACATGCCAACTGAAGTGACCAGGTTCTTGCCTCTGACTTTACTTGCCTTCTGTCTGTTAAGCAGTGTCAAGAGAAAGGAATTCAGCAGAAGCAGCTTCAGGAAACTCTTAGCATGAGGTTGTCCTCTCTGGTGCAGCACCCTAGGACATATTCTTGGACTATTTTACCTATACCAATGGGCTGGATTCTCATACTTAACAGACTGGGGACAGCAACTTTCCTCTAATAAAAACAGCTAGAAACAACTCTCAGGTGGAGCAAAGCACTTGGAAACTTACCAGGCAAACACTGTGTGAACCCTATGTGCACCATTACAAGGGATATAACACTAGCACAGAAAGTCTAACACTTAGGGAAGAAGGGAAAGAGGCAGAGAAAGGAATTTCTGTAAGAGGAAACATCTAGGAATACCCAGGAGAAAGCTTAGCTTTAGGGGTGTTTCTGTTCTATTTAACACTAAATGAAAACTCCAAGACACATGTATCTCTGCAGCTGTCTTAGAAGAAAAGAGGAAGTTTGGGTTTGTGTATACACATGTGTGCCTGCTTGGATGGATACATCTATGCTAGTCAGCACATCCTCCAGTCCACAAGTACCTGAGCACTGACCAGTTCAAAACTGCTTTTCTTGTTTGAAGCCACACTAAAACTCTAAATTCTACTGAGGGATGTGCAGAGCTAGATTCCCAGCAGACTGAAATGGATCGATGGAGCCCTAACAAATTACACCATGTGTTATCCAGCTCATTGAACATTCCCATGGATGGCACTTTTTATTCAATGCTAAAAAGATATTAGTTCTAAAGACTGTTAAGTAATGCTTGTTTCAGTTACCATCTATAATCAGATCTCTTTTTTTCCCCAAGGTCTGCCATTTAATTTGTCCTTTATCAGTACAGATCTTGAAACACTACAGGGCAATTTTAATTCCTCTTTCACAGTACGTATTTTGGCTACGATGGCAGCTGATATTGTCTGCACAACAGAGCATGCTTATCCCTGTAGACTTCAAGGAGACAACTATGTCCACGCTGCTTAGCGCTAAGCCTGTATCCCCTCAGAGCCTCACACAATGCCTTTCTGATTCTGAGACACAGCTATGTTAGTGGCTTTTTAGTTCAAAATACCTGTGGCGGCCTACCACAGCACCATTTACATAGCATGATACTAAGGCTGTATGTTGCATAGCCAAGGCACAAAGACTTTGAGGGTATATGGCTTACCAGGATAACACTGGAAGACTGTCCCAGGTGAAGAAAAACAAACTTGATGTGACTTGCATTACACTTCTTGGCTGCACTGGTCCCTGGAGAAAACATGCTGTCAGCTGTGCCCAGATTTCCTCTTGGAAGACATTAGTCGGCATCATTCCAGGAGGGAAGTGGAGACTGAACCAGCATCAGGGCACCATGGCCTGGAAAGAAACAAAGAAATAAGTTAAACTGACAATGGAAACATATTGGAAATCTATTTCTGTTCTCATACCCATTTTGTACCTGTAGTTCACATATAATATCACAGAAGGAAAGAGGAAAATCAGCATGGTACTTCAAATGAAGAAGTTTTGTAGCTAGTCCCTGAGGAAAGGTTGTTTTTCCTACAAGTGGTTAACAGATGCTGCCCTAACTTTTCTGTGCAGCAGTATTACACGTCTGTGGCCACGAGATGGCGGATTTTTGTCAAATGAAATCAGGGAGCAATTCAAACACAAAGCAGGTTTTCAGTTTCTGTATCAAAAAATGACTTTGTGAGCATGTTTTATAAAGGCAAGACAAGCAGCCCTAATAAGAATAATTAAATAGGGAAAGGGCAACTTCTTTTACCTTCTGGTTCAGCTAGGAAGATTTTAAAAGAACAGATTTTAAAAAAATGTTTGCAAGGATTTCATATTCTGCAGTATATAATTTTGTCTACACAACATTTTATAGAATTGATATATACTGGAATTACTTTGAAATTACTATAGCTTTATTAAAATCATTATCATATGTTGGAGTATATTTTTACAATTGTTGGGAAGAGTAAACTATCCTAAAGGCAGCTATGATGGGCAAAGGTCTTAATCCAATTTAAACTGTATATGTAATTAATATTAAAAACTATAAACCTGTGTCTGTTTATATGAGAGAAGAATCCCCATCTTGCACTATGGAAATGTTTACTGGGTTTTCATATATCTCTAATATGATTCACCTGGACCGTGGCAGCTACACCTGCTCCAGAGCCACTATTTTTACAGTCTCTAGGAAGAATCAAGACAATGTAGGGTAAAGCTCTTCAGGGAAAGCATACATCTTTCCAGTGACCTGCAGAACTAAAGCCTTAGCTTCAACCTAGAAAAATAATTTGCAGCAAGCTAATGCTACTGTTCCCTCAATACCTGTCTCTAGCACCATATGCACCTTCTGGTGAAGGAAAGATACTGAGGTGATTCCAGACATGTTTCACAAAAGCTCGGTGGCATTATCTGTTAGTGGACCATTGATCGAGGTTCATTTACAATAGAGTCACAGACTAAAAAGCAATTGTTATTCAAAAGAGATGCTGGCATCAATTTAGACAAAAGAATTACATGTGATCACACCTTCTCATGTGTTCTGAACATTAAAACTATTTTTGCACTGTGTCTGTATCTTGCTGCCTGCAATGTTAAGCCTTTTTGATGGTGCTATGGCTAATCAGCCTTAGAAGACTAAAATATTTATAATCAGTATCATTGTTTTTAACAAAGGTACAAGTCACCAGAAACATTCTCCTACATAATAAAAGCATCATGTCTGTAAAGCCAGATGTTTTAGTATTTCCCAGTTCTAGAGATAAGATCACTATCACCACTTGATAAGGACAAATGCAGTGGTTTTTAGAGCCCTGTATTGTAAATGACAAGTAATTGTTCAGAAATGGGTCTGTTATCATGAATCACAGTGTGAGTCACAGTGTCAGGCTAGCGACAAAAAGGAGAGACTACTTGGATTTACAAATATTATGTGTTAGACACAAATTAATTCTTCCTGCCCACTCAAGTAGCACTGGTCAGTCCTCCTAGGGAGTAGTATATCCGGCTTGGGTACTTCAAGAAAGGTGTGGACTCACTGGAGAAAGGCCAGAGGAAAGCATTAAGAATGCTCAGATATCTGGAAACTACAACCTGGGAGCGAAAACCTGAAAACACTAGATTGTTTAGTGAAGGCTTGAGAGAATCACAGCACTATACAAGCTTGCAAAAAGTAGCTGCAAAGAGGAAAGCCAGCATGGATATAAATTGCAATGAGAAAGACTCTGCTCAGATACAGAAAAAATTGTTTCATGATAGTACCAGAGAAGTGCTGGAATGGGTCAGCTAGAGAAGTCATGGGGTTTTAAGAAGAGCTTGTACAATCATCCGTCAAGAACGACGGAGGTAGAATTGATCTTTCTCCTCTGGAGTTCCCCCCAGCCTTACTTGCTGTGACAACTGTGCTGATCTGGTTTGTACCCAGCTCTCGGGTTTTCCAGAGCACAGTGCTGGTTGCAAGGACTGGCAATCACAGGGCAACCCTGGAAACCAGCCAAGGGAAATCCTACACTCCTCAAGCTTCCATTATACACTGGCTTCAGTTAGCCCAAATATATCATTACGGTTACTCCTTAAGCACCTGCAGTTGCAAAACACAAATAATAATTTGCTCATAATTAAGTTTTATTAATTCCGATGCTATCTCTGTGGAAGCAGTCACGTCAAACTGGGAACTGAACTATGAGACCTTTGTAATTATTTTTGTTACAGCAATACAAACAGTCCAGCAACATACAGACTAATGTTGTGTTAGAGAGTACCAATATTTTTGTGTGAAGGACAGATATGCGAATGGGAAAAGCACCATAACAAAACAGTGTCTGACCCAGTATCGCATATGAGGCCAGGAGCCAGCGCTCTCTGGGCTCACCCCCACCGTTGCAGGGGAGGGCCGTGAGAACCTAAAAGCCTGTTTCCTCAATATGGTCAGGCTGAAACTTCCTTTTGGGTTGAAACCAGAAGCAGCGGCGTCGCGTCCGAAGGCGCTGGCGGACGGCGCGTTTCACAGCACTGCCGGGCCGCGGCTGGCCCTGCCCGGGAGCGCCCCCGGGAACCCCGCGCGGAGGGAAAGGCTGCGGGGGGGTCTCTGGACCTCACCTACGCAAGGCCAGAATGCCCGTATCAGCCTCCTGCAGCGGGGGGAACACATCCTTCTCCTAGGAACGGCTTCAGCCGCAAGCCGTGACCGCGTTTGCCACCCTCCTCCCTCAGATAACAGACCGCGCTGCTCCTGAGCGGCCGGGGCGTGTAATAACCCACGCAGCTGCGATTCCGCCCGGCGCTGGGGTGTTTATAGCAGCCATACGTGGCTACGGGCAGCGCGGAGCTACCGCGGCGGGGGAGGAGAGGGTGGGCAGGGCTCCCGGGGCTGCCTGGCCACCGCGGTGGGCAGGAGCCCCCAGCACCACCCTCGGGCCTCCGCCTGGCAGCTGCCGCCTCAGCCCCGGCGCCTCAGGAGACCCGCGGCGCCGCCGCCAGACCAGGGCAGCCCGGCCCGCCCTCACCTGCCCTGAGGGGGCCCGCCCGAGGCGGGGCTCCCCGCGGTGGGCAGGACCGGCCGAGGCGGGCCGGGCAGGGCAAGGCAGGGGTGCTGCGGCCCCCCGGCTCCGCCGGCGGCTCATGCGCAATCGCCCGGAGCGGCGGCGGCGGGAGCATGGCGCCGCGGGTGCTGCCGCTGCCCAGGCAGCAGTCCTTCCGCCCACCCACCGTCCCCAACCCTTTCGTCCACCCGGGGCGCCTGGGCGCCGGGGACAAGCTGCGGGTAAGGCTGTGGCGGCGCGGGGGTGAGCGGGCGCCGGGGCCGGGCTGGGGCTGCCCGGTGTCGGGCTGCGCATCGGTGCGGACGGGAGCCCAGCCGGCAGAGCGGCGGGGCAGGCGGCCACCCCCCGCCGTGCCGCCCCGGGCGCGGCTTTCTGCCAGCTTGTCTGAACCAGCGCTGCTTCCTCAGCCAAGGGATTACCACCCGCGCGGCGTGAAGGTCGACGGCCGTTTACAAAGACCCCCTTCCGATGGGAGAGGGCGCCGGTGTGGCGACAGACTGTTTAAAACTGCCGCTTGCTCTGCCGGGGCCGGGACCGCACCCCTGCCCGGCGGGCGCGGCCGTCCGGGGGCCTACCCTGCCGCCCCACCGCCCAGCCGCCAGCGGGCAGAGCGACCCTGGCACCCGGTTAAACACCGGCAGCTCCTGCCTTTGCCAGGAAGAGGCGTCTAGTAAGAATACGGCATAGTCTGCTTCCTGATCTAGTCTAGTGATAGAGCAGAAAGCGAATAGGTTATGTAAATGGGCACAGCAAACGTGCAGAAGGTGCTCAGCATAAAAAGGTCACTGTTTTTTGAAACCAAGTTCTTCAGGCCATCGCTGTTGAGTCCACAAACTGCGTGCTTGCTCTACACGCACGGAGGCTTATCGCCTTCAAACCTAATCTACTAACACAAGATTTCCAACAAGTCTCTGAAAAAATTTGTAAGATCGTTACAGATAGCACATTACTCCTAGAGGAAACGGGAGTCCAGTTTGACTCTGGTTTGCATCCTGTTTGAATCGCAAGAATGAAATATCATCCATCTATCCGTCGTGTCAGATGCCTCAGCTCTAGAGTGAAGATGATGACAACTTGTCTCTGATACGATAAGCTAAACCAGAAACTTTTTACAGTAGTCCTGTTTCAGATGCTTATCTCACTTTAATCTAATTTTAAACCTAGGCTGGGGGGCGGGGGGGGGCAGCGGAGAGTTAATCTCTTGGTTCCATACTGCAGTGTGGACAACAAACAAGGTATCCCCAGTTCCACTGGGTTACTGACTGGTGTCACTGGGTGAATTGAATTAGGCTGAATGCTGTCCCAGTACAGCTTGCATACAAGCACACACAAGACTTAGAGGATACTTTTACAATTAAGAAAGCAAACAGTATTTCTGGGCTTCGATTTTTAAAACATTCTCTTTAAAAATTGAGCTGATGAACCAAATATGAACTGTCATCTCAATGAGGACTGTCAGGACATCAGTGTGTAGGTGAACTTACAGCATTTTCTGATTGTTATAAATATCTGAGGCTGATGGGCAACTAAATATTTTGTTTCATATTACTCTTCCTCAAGTTATAAACAATGTTTACCCTGAAGGTAACTGGGTGGAGGAAATCTGAGAAACCTGGAAAACAATTTCAAATCCTTTTATCCTCTATGTTTTACTAGCAGCCTGAAACACATTTCATGTGCATCTGAATCAGTAGCTGTAGGCATGAACCCCGAGGTAAGGAAACCAGTTTCTTAATGAGGTTCCAGAAATGGACAGCTTTCTCAGCTGGCTGCTCTTTCTAGAGGATGCACAGACTCCTTGCAAAAGCTTGCAATTTTAAGCTACGGTTACCATTTTAGCTATAACAAATAATCCTGCTTTTTTCCTCCAGGAGGAAGGGATGAAAAACGTGGTATGTCTTAAAGCAAGATATACTCCATACATAACTCCACAATGCACCTGGAAGGAAAAGCACCCGGCTGGCTCAGGGCCCAGTGCTAGGGAGCTTTGAAGCAAAATTGCAGTAGTCACAGCATTTTAAAACAGAAAGACACGGGAGAGACAACCTTTCTGTATTGTGTGTTGTTTCTTTTCTTTTTCCCCTTAGAGTCATAGAGACTAGAATACTTCCTACTGACTGCTTTACCCTGTAAATGTCTGCTCTTCTCTTGCCCAGCACTGCATGACAGACCAGCTGGGAATCAGAGCCTTACCTTCCTCCTGCTCTATACTATTCCTTTAACATACACTGATAAAAACAGATACAGTTTCAAAACCCTCTCTGGGACCCCAAAGATGGATTTTCATATGTTGTTCAGCTCCTTGAATGTAAAGGCTGTTGGAGCTTGAAAGTGAGACAGGCTAGCTATTTGCATGTCATTCAGCTTCAAATACAAAAAGAGGCTGTAGCCAGACTGAAAAGTGGAGTGAGAAGATTTTACAATTTTTTGGTGGTCCTTGTGTTGCTGATAGTTTACCAGCCAATAAGATTTTTGTCTTTCTTTAGAATGTGCAAAACAAGGATCAGTTGTGCTGTGCTAAACAACCGCATATGCCAAACAAGATTTTAAGATAGTTGTTCAAACACTTCTGTTTTCCATCCTCTGACTGAAGCTGGCTGCAATTCATTGTTGGGATTTTTTCTTTTTTTTTTAGTTTTAGTTCTGTTCATCCTGATTGCTCACTTGCCCTCCTAACTGCTGAACTGCAAAGCACAAATACTAGTTAAGTCATTACTAGATTCCACTTTATTCAGAAGAGATGCTCAGCGGATTTATGTAATGGTGAGCTATGTGATGGCACAACCAGCATGCTAAAAGTGGTATTTTTAACCCTGTGCTTGGAAGCAAGCAGCTAGGCTGCCTGGCAGAGCTGTGACATACTCTGGACCCTCGTGGAAGACCCTGTCTTGCTTATGCATGTACTACTCTGGGAGACAGTCCATCTGATCACAATTTTCAGATTCAGTTTCAGTTCAGTTGGAGTTGGGCTTCATTCTGGTCCCCAGCCTGCTCTTCTGCTGCTTCCTAGATAACTCGTCAGCAGCTGAAGTTGAACACAATTTCAAACTGAATTCTGTGGTTTCCTGACAGACCTGCTTTTCCCCTTCCCCAGTTGCTGCCATTAGTGAGTGTACAGTCCCGTGTACTGCTCCGGGGTCAGCCAGCAGTGGGAGCGTGACCAGGACTGCAAGGACTGCTGCAGTGATGCACTATGCAGTTACTGCAGACACCTTAAATAGAAGGGACACTGGTGATTCCAAATGTGGGAAAAGGCTCTTTGAATGACAGAATAATTCTGTCTTTGTGATTACTGTATACAGAAGCTGGAGTGACCCTTAGTAGTTACTAAACTTTGAACCTGTATTTCCTTCTGTATGTTTTTCTATATGTTTTCTTTTCTAACCTACCTTGACCCTTCTCCTCTCTGTCCTTTTCTTACCCTACTCTGCAGCTGATGGAGCAGAAATCAACTGCCTCATTACACAGTGACCTAGAAAGCCAATAGCTTGCATCAGCAAATCAGTGCCACCTGTGCATCTGCCTAAAATAGATTAATGAATTTATTAAAGTTTTGAGGAAGGGATTGTTTTGCTTTTGCTATTGCATCCTTTATTTTTCATTGTAGGTCAGTGCATATATATTTTTATTTTTCATAAAGAAAAGAGTTATTTTAAGCCAAAACACACTGATTTATGCTTATGCTGCCCATTCTGGATAAGTGAATGCAGCTGAAATGTTGAGCTGGGACTATAGATCATAGTACAAGAGGATGCATATATAGAAAAAAAGACACACCTGAATTTGGGAGACAAGCAAGGAGTCTTGGTTTAACTTACTACCTAACTTTTTCAGATTCGCCACAACTGGCGCCAAAGAGAGCAGGAGCAGTAGATCTCCAAGGCTAAATCTGTCATACCCAGCTACTGAACCCGTTGCTGTGATCCAGAGCAGTCCTTTTCCTGTTGTCCATGAAGTTATGGCTAAAATTCCATAGCTAGTTATATACAACTGTTATATAAAAGAAGGAAATAATCATACCTGAATGTTCAGATCTCTCCTGGAAACATGTTATATGGCAGTGCTTCCAGAACAGAAACATCAACACAGTGTTGCTAAGTTGATAAGCTTCTCATGCTTATCCCAGTATATAATGTGTATCCATTATCATGTGTGGTCTGTTGCCACTGTGCCTTTTGTAACACAGAACTGAGTCCCGAAGGCCCAAAATTCCTGTTAATCCTTGTCAGTATCACAGTTCAGAGCCAGAGGCCAGAGCCTCTCCTGAACATTGGTAAGAGGACATTATGTGAAGATATAAAGGATCTGATGGGGAGGGAAAGGACCGTGTTGATGAAAGGTAGATTAGAACCAGCCTACTATATCAAAAAAATGGATAAATAATACTCAAAGATGCTTATATTCCAAATGTACTACAAACACTTGTTCCTTTTTAAAGAGGTAGATTAAAATCCACTATGTTGCTTAATAGTCATAGCTCAAGTTTGCAACTATTTTGTAAATCTTACTTCTAATTTAAAGCCTTGCTTTTTCTGTTACAGTAAGTAGCCATTGCTAAAGAGCTGACTAGAAAAGCTGATTTTGAGAGAGGAACGCTGTTGTTCAGTAAAATAGTAAAGCATAACAAATAGTAAGCTCATGAGCATAAGTTAAACTAGCCTAACTCCCCTTCAGTAACTTCTACCATACTTTGGAATGGTGGAGCTGTCAGTCTGTGACCAGTGACGCACTCTATATAAGTTCTAAGGGACTTTTAGAAACATAGCCCAAATAAAATAAAATAAAAAATCACTATTACAATTCTGCTTGGGTGTGTATTGTTTTGTGCATATGTATGCACACAGAGCTGATCCTCATCAGTGAGTGGTAGCTGAGCTGGATTAGATGCCATAAGGAGTTGAAGCCTACCAGGAACCTTAGGCTGCGACTTCCGCAGGCTAACACTGCTTGCCTGCCTCCCAGGCCTGTGCTTGCTCAAGCTGCGTAGTGCTGTGTGGCGCCACAAAGGCCAGCCTTCGGGATATAGTTTATAACCTAATTTACTGGGATAAAACAATTAAAGAGTTTCTTCCTGCTCTGCCCTGCATCCCAGCTGCCTGTTAACAGCCATGTGCCAATACACCTGTTTCCTGGAGCTGTGCACAAAAAAATACAAGCTAAAAATTCCTTAGTGGGGGCAGGGGATGACATTTGAGGATTATTTGCAACCAGGGCATGGTAGTGTTTCTCCTTCCCTTCACTCCCCTTACAAATGTACATGAAGAACTGAAGTGAACAGGCTTGGATCTGTTTTATACTGGTTTTGCTACCTGGCTTGGCTGTCTATGAATGTGGCAGAACTCTCTCAATAGTTTCTTTTGCTTCAAGTTAAAGCAAGTTAAAGTTTCCTGATTGTGGGGAGGAAAGGGGACTAAGCTTTCTCAATTTATTCTTAAAAATTCAAGGAAGCCCTAGCACAGAGGTTAATACCCAAGATGTTTCAAACAGGAAGCAACAAGTTAATCTTCATAATCAGAAAGGTTTTGGTCTGAGTTTGCAGGGGGCGGTGAGCAAACCACTTCCAAAGGCAATGAGCCAAGAGCTGCTACAGCAGCTTCAGCAGTGCTGGAAAGTCTGAGCCTTTGCCTTAAGCCACAGGTTCAGTTTTACGGAAAACTCCATTTTGCTTCAGTCTCATCTAGGGGAAATGAAGTTGTGTTGCATTCACACTACTCCAAGCAGTAGTAGTGAGGATGACTTGCAGCAGTAGTGTGAGTCAACACAAGATTTGTCATTTTGAAAGGGCAGGAGTACATTTTAGTCATCATAACAATTCCTATGGCTTCTAGACAGGTAGCTGGTGACAGAAGGCTCCATAGTGGAGATCTGTACCAGCTGGGCAGACTCGTCTGAGCTGGTTGTATGCTGCAGACCAAGTCTAACATAAACTAAAGCAGCAAACCGTGTTTACCCTCTGTCTGACAACATTCAAGCCAAAAACTCGAATACACCGATGTTCCAGTTATACCTGAAATGGGAACCCAAAAGTGAAAATGAAATGCTGTGAATGACTGACTTCCCATATGAACACTGGAATAATTAATGCTTTCCTTACTGAATCACATAGCAGTAATGTTAGTATTTTAAAGTCCATCTAATGTAAGTACACAGATAGCAGTGTCATTCCTGTTTATACCATTTCTTAAGATTCTTTCCCCTCTCTTTTTCCAGACTGTTCTTCAGGGGATTATTTTGCTACCCCTCCGTGCCATATGCATTGCATTCATTATACTGCTAGCATGGCTGTTTGCATCAATCGCAACTTTCCGTCACCCTGGAAAAGGATCTGTGCCACTTAAAGGATGGAGAAGGTAAAAAGTGACCAATATTTGTGAAAACTGTGCTTTTTTTTTTTTTTTTTTTAATAACACAAAGCGAGGGGCTAAAGATTTTTTTTTTCCCCCCTACTCTTCTTTCTGCCTTTTGATTAAAGAGGAGTCCTCAGTCAAATCTTAGTTTTACCCATTTAGGTGAAGTAACTTTTTGAAGAGTACAGCAATAGTGGAGAGAGTTACAAAGAGTTACAGCAATAGTGGAGCTTTTTAAATAGGTAGATTTTCAATTGTCTTGAGGCTAAAACGAATCTGTATAAAAATCTTTATAAACTATTTATAAGCCAGGACTTATTTTAGTAATAATACTGATAGGAATATTTGAGAAAAGAAACTCATTAGGAAAAGTGTTTGGTAATGTTACATACGCTGAGTTTCTGTGTAGCCTTTGTCATTGCTGCTATGCTATAATTTGTGACAAAATTAGCTTTGACAGCTCCTCAGCTGTCAACTCTCTCAGCTATGTTGCCCTTGAAGAAGTATTTTACAGCTGCCTCTGCGGGTTCTGGGTTTCAGTCACTCAGCTTCTGACCTCAGAGTAATGAAGTCCCCTCCTAGCTGCAGTGCATTGCAGCTGCACGCAGGAGGAGGGGACACAGGAAGGGAATTCTAACAAGGCCAAGAGATTACGGAAAGTCCTATGAAGGCAATATGTACCCTGCTCAGGGAACATGTTCCAGTAAGGGAATATTGTCATTTAATCTTACTTGTTTAAAACTGATAGTAAAAGAATAGTATCAGAGTTACCTAAGTTCTTATAGAGAGGACACTGAATCTGCTAATTACCCACCCACCCCTCAAAATAGTGTTATGCTACAATGTTATAAAATATGGCAAGAGAAATAGCGTACCTGGGTTTAGCAAGGTGCTGTACATTGCCTTATCTTTAAAATTATAATGTGGTTTCAACATGAAAAGGTGATGTTCCCTTCCCTACTTCTACTGCTTCCCCTTCAGCCCTATGCTCTCCCGGTGAGTAGTATTGCTACCCTGTGCCTGGCCCCAGTGCTGGTGAGAACTAGGAAATCTTTTATGGGCATTTCTTTTAAAGTACAAAAGAAATACTAACTGTAAGATGGATGTTATTTTTGTGTTTGTTTACAAGGAGGATGATCCAGACAACCCTCGCATGCCTAACTCGTACCTTGTTCTTCGTAATGGGTTTCCAAGTTAAAGTAAAGGGGAAAATAGCAAGTCTACTGGAAGCCCCAATCTTTGTTGCAGCTCCTCATTCAAGCTTTTTTGATGCCATTATTTCTGCCCTAACTGGAATGCCATCAATAGTGTCTAGAGCAGAGAACCTGTCAACTCCGGTATTTGGCAGTAAGTATTTGTGAAAAAAAAAATGTTTTGAGTCAGCAATTTGACATGAGGCCAAAAATCTTATATCTGTAAGGGATTTAGGGGCAGACTTTTTTAAATCCTTAGATTCCACAGATACTGACAGATCATTTCCAGTGAAATATCTGTGACAAGTTATCTTTCTGAATTGCTCAATATATCTAGAAGTATGCTGTTTCTTTTCAGATATGGAATATAATATCACTTTACATTTTCTTTGTACCCAAAGCATGTTTCATAACTGCTCAGGCTAGAAGCTTTCACTTAAAATTCTCCCAGTAGGTAGCTTGAGAAATCTGTTCGACTGCTGTCTTTTAACAGTGTGGCCCACAAATGTAGAACATGGATTAGTGAAGGTTATTTCAAAACAGACCCAAAGTACAGCAGTCTGGAAAATACCGTATTTATAAGTTTAAACTTGCAGGCACTGTTACAGTTGGTTTTTTTAATGGAAGTCAAACCAAGAAAGAATAAAAGAGAAGTTACTCAAAAAGAAAGTGCAGAGAATGAGAAAGATTAGATGACTCATGCTTCTATTATTTTCTCCTCCTTTTGGCACAAAAAGAACCCCTGTTTGCATTATTACTAGAATCAGCTGTAGACTTTCTGCTGGCTGTACAGTAACCCAAAACTAAACACAGCAGGCAACATAGAAAAGTGTCATTGTAGGAAACAAACGAACTGATAATATATTGATCTTCTCTTAAAAGTTCAGGAGTGGGACATAGAAAATAATTCTTCCCCAAGTTTCTCATCGCATCTTAATAGGTCCACACATTCTGATGTAGACTTCTGATTAAATGAGGGTTTTTTATTTTCTGTAATTACACAGAAGCTGCCCGTGCTTTGTAATTGAAAAGGGACATCTTCAGCATAGGCTCAAACTACTTGTTGGTTGCAGTCTGCATGAGTTAGGCCTGAGTGTGGCCCATGAGCAGAGACCCGATCAGGTCTTTTCCTTAGAATTGTGTGGAAGTGCCCAGTGAAAAATAACAGCAATATTGGTAGAATGTGTTTGGCTGAATTTGACATGTTTATACCCACTGCAAATCTCAGCTGGCAGTGTAGGTATGTCTTCTATGTCTTCCCCTTTTGCAGAATGAGGACAATAATAACATTCTTCTTATCTATTTAGTCTGAAAGCTGTTTGTGCAGAGTCTGTCTCTTAACAAAAATTTGTTATTCTCATACTACAAGGGAGCCTTGAACTCATGTGTTTTCTAAGGACTAGTACAAGACAAATAAAAATGTTTATCTCTTTCACAGCAATTTTAAGTTCCCTTCAGCCCGTTTCAGTTTCTCGTCAGGACCCTGATTCACGGAAGAATACAGTCATCGAGATAACTAAGCGAGCATTATCAAGAGGCCAGTGGCCACAGGTAATAAATATACTACTATTCTTTTGTCATGTGTTCATATTCCATATTCACTGTGCATCATAATATCACAAGTGCCCAGCTGAATAGGATTCTGTTGATGTATGAAGATGAAGTCAGCTCTCAGGTATATGACTGGTTTAGGAAAGGAAGACAAGAGGCTGGTGCCCAGTAAGAGTTTTGTCGTGACAAATGCATCAGTTAAAATCCAGCCAGTACCAATTGCTGTTCCAGATGCAGATGCTGTTGACTTTCTCTTTTCCCTATTCAGGTCTTAACATGCTGTCGTCAGCATAGCAGATGACTTGCATTGGTATATGTGAATCAGTACTCTCAAGTTAGCTCATGTGTGAGAAGCTGTGTTACAAAGGTGTACTCACAACAGCTAGGGGATGAGCAGTGGATGAGATGGGTGACCCAGGCTGTCCAAGCTCCGGCATGAACAGTACTTAAGCTTAAAACATCACTTTCACATGTGGAGAATAGCTGAGGTGAAGCTCAGTTCACTCTTTAGGTTAATAATGCACTAAACCCAAGACTTTTAGATTGGTCTGAACTGTGGAAAGATTTTAACATGGAAGCAATAGTTACTGATTCTGCACAGTGTTTCCCATGGTCATTCCTCAGCAGCAGGCTGCTATTGCACTTCTAGGCCTTGGATGGCTTTCCATCCCAAAGAGCTAATGAGGCAGGGGTTGCTCAGGAGGGAGAAAAGTGTTGAGGCAGCAGTTCTGCTGCTTTTACAACAGGGAGACGGCTGGGATGGAAATCTACATCCTTTGCAAGAAGAAAGACCTGGAGCACTTGTGAACCTACTGGCATCTCATTTGGCAGTGCCTCTCTGCTTTCTTCTGTTGCATTGACTCTGCCCTCATGTTGCCTTCACATACTACGAATACAGTATCATTGCCACGCTGCTGGACAAATACAGTCAGTGACACAAGACCTTTCTCCAAAGATATCCTGTGCAGATTTGTGTACAAACTCATGCTTTGTGTTTTGAATTAGTTCTTGACTTTTTTTCTTAGGGGTTAATTTACTTTAAAACTCAAAGAAGTGACTGGTTCAGTAGCTAAAGTCACAAGATCTCTTTAGTCATAGTTGGATACCTTCTAAATGACTAAGAAAAGTTAACTTTTCCTTCACTTTTGTTCCAGTGAATGGCTCTTGAGGAAAGTTAAAAGAGGCATGTGAAAATACAGACTTCAGTAGCAGGATCTCTATGACAGCTAGACCTGAATGCACTGCTCTACTCTCTGAATAGTCTCTAGAAACAGAATTTTGAAGTAGAGAAGACCAACACTTGCTACTTTTTTTGAAATGGCATTATTTAGACATTTCATGCATCATTTTTACCAAGCAAGCACTTTACAGAAAGCTTTTTAGTTAGTGTTTAGGCTACTTTAATTTGACTCATAAATGCATTTTTCTTAGCTGCCATAAATATTTTTAGAGCCTCCAATATTTTTTTCAATTTGTCAGTTTTATGCTGGATTTTATATATGCACGTGAAAGCTAGGAAGGGTTTCTTTTTTGTAATACTGTTCTTACAAACGATACTGATGCTTGTGATTTGCTAAACTGTTGTGGATGAAGTGATTCCAGCAAAGCCCTGGTAGACCCAGTCACTGCTGAAAACAGCATGGGGAGCAAAGGGGAATTGTCTCTACACCAATACTGCACTTGGGATAAAAACTAGATATGTATGATGGCATAAATAGTCTGTGAGTCAAGTAATCTGGGAATCTGCAAGACTGAGTCAGCTGTATAAGTGGGGGTGTCACTGGGTGATTCCTAGTCCTGTGCTCTGGTCACACCTTCCTCCTACTCTTTTTTTTTTTTTTTTTTTTTTTTGTGAGAAACTTGACCACAAGATCGTGTCTGTCATATCCTCTTCAGAGTGCCTGGGCTGCATTCTCTTAGCCCAATAGAAAAGAAAGAGTAGCTGAATTCCCCCTTCCCTCCCCTTAAAACCAAAACACAACAGGCTGGGCAGCACTTGTGCTTATTAATAGCGTGACTTTCAGATTAGTGCTCTCCCAACCCTGTACCAAAACAAAGGGGAAGGAGGGAATGATTACTTGCTCTTTGGTCAGTCACTAATATGTTTTCTGGGGCTTATAACATATGCTAAGCAGAAACATCCATTTTTGTGTCCGTAGCACCAGCGAAAAATTTCTGATTACAGAATGCATGGTTGAGAACTAACTGTGAATCTGTATGTGCAGCTGTCCCTCTCACACCTTGGAACAGGCTGTGTCTCCTGCGTGTGACCCAGTGATGCCCTCTTTCATCTCGCCTTGACCTGTTCATTCAGACTGAAGTGGGAGCACACCCTGAACACTCTTTTGATCCAGACCAGTTCTTGTGCTGAGTGTTTTTTGGAATACTGCTTATGATCCCATAGGGATATGAGAAACACAAAGCTTCCTTGTTCCACAGGGGGCCGGATTCAGCGTGTCACACTGCAGCTCACAGGGCACCTACTCTAGTGTCTTTCAGACACGGATTCAGAAACCTCCTGGGTATTTGGTGTCTGAATCACTCAGGTTCAGAGGCTATGTAGTGGTGTGCAATGCCTTCAGAGCTCTGCATCACAGATGCACATTTGCTGCTACCCCTCAAGCTGTGATCTGCTCATCACAGCTGGCATCTCGCTCACGTTGATAGCATCTGTGCCTGGAAACACCCGAGTACCTTATGCACTTCATGTCAGCCCAGACTCCTGATGCTTATACACTTGCAGTTCATTGAGGAGCTGCCGGCAGAGGAACAATTCTCATATCGTTACCAACACTAAACATTTCAAGTGAAACACTTAAAGCCTTTTGTACCAAATTTCTGAACTGATAAAGGCCTTTCCCTAGAACTCCTCACTTAGAAAGCATTTGTTTCCAAATCAAGATGGACCAGGTTAATATTACTGTGAGAATCCTTCACTTATTTGTTAATTTACTTTTGAAACAGTGATGATATTCTTGTGATACAGTGTAACATGTCACAGAACTTGCATAAAAAGTCAGCCTTTACGTAACTGATGCTGAAGTATAAACTTTTCTATGAAATGTGAGTGTATATATGTATTTCTCTCTCTTTAAATCCAAGATACTGATTTTTCCAGAAGGCACCTGCACAAACCGATCTTGCCTGATCACATTTAAACAAGGTGAGAGATTTTGTCGCATCGTTGTTGGAAATAATGTATATTAATTTGGTAGTTCTAGTAAGGCCAATACTTCTGCAGGTACATAATCCACAACAGCACTGTAGTAATGTTTTACATCATTAAAGTTTCAGTGGCACTAAACTCACTATTTTACAGTAGTCAGTTTACTTTTCTGATTTTTGGTATTTTGTTGGATGCAGAATATCTATGATGTATACGTTGGTTGGTTGGGGTTTTTTCTGGGTCAGTTTTCATCTAATTTATTTACCCAGAAACTTAACTGTGATTATTATGAGATGAACTACCAAAATACATGCCACTTACTATGTTCTTTCAGCTCAACTTACACTCATGCCATCTTAGATTCCTGTAAATTTTGCCATGCAAGACTTAGCAACCAAGTTATGAAATCTCTTTGCATAGTGCTTAGCAAGTCAGGCCAATACATGATTTTTAACACAGAAAGGTACTTGAACGCATCACTGATCATTAGACTGTTGTGCTGCACTTCAATTAACGCCATGTTGCTCTCCTTTCTTACTTTCTTACAATGTCTTGGGTAGCAAAGTTACAAAACCAGTATTACATGCTCAGATCCATATCACTTAAGAAGACGATCAAAACAGAGAAGGGTTGGGAAATGCTCAACAGCCTTGTGAGCATCTAATCCTTTGAAACGAATGCTAATCAATGGGGAGATAATACACAGAAAATGAATTTGAACAGTTCAAGAATCTTAGACAGCTTTCTCCTTGGAGACTAACCCTTTTCTGCCCTGACATCTTGCTAGTTGTGCTGCTGATTCAAAAAACAAAACAAACCAAAACAACAACAAAAACCCCAAAACAACAACAGAAAAACACAACAAAAAGAACACTTCCTATTCTTCTTACCCTTTTAAAAAATTCTCCTTCCAGATACCATGTCTTACATTATTTACTTAAAACTCCCAACTGCTGTATTAATCTTAGTCTTAACAATCAATTCTAATTTGTGGTTGCAGGTGCCTTTGTTCCACAAGTCCCTGTACAACCTGTGTTGCTCCGATACCCCAACAAGCTGGTAAGCAGAACATTCTTCTGTCACTAGTAAAATATGGAAGTTGAAGTCCTGACTTAAATGGTACCTATAATAATTATTTTGCATTGTCACTGAAGAATCTGTTGTCTTGAGCTTTAGCATTGGAGAGCTCCTGGAAGCAACCAGGCTTCCCAAGCGTCACCACTGTGTAGTTGCTATTCTGATCGTGAAAAACTTACTGCTGGGCTTCTTAGTTAAAGAGGGAACACAGGAAAGTATTGCAGCGGAAGTTAGAAACTTCCTGCAAAGCCACAGAGCCTGTACTTTGAAGTCTAAAATGCACACAACTTCCCTACTGGTCATCATTTTTTGTTTAAGCACGAAATGCAAAGGGGCTTGCAAAGCTTCTGAACAAAAGCAAAGCTGAGCCATGCAGAAGCTCCACCACCCCCTCCTTCAGGCACCTCAGGAAGGCAGCTTTGCAGATGGTTCTTTTCATGCAACTTTCCCTTGTTTTGTCCAGTAAATGTTTACACTTTCTGCCAAGTTGAGGGGTACAGATGTATGTCTCTGCTTCACTGACAGGTGTAATGCTGGGACATGAGTCTAGCAACTTGTTAACTTTTTTTAAACTATCTGGTCATCCAACAAATCCAGAAAAGACCAAACTTTTAATTCCTAATGGTTTTTAAGATGAAAAACAAGTGATTGTTATTGTTGTTGTTGTTATTTACAAAGATTCCTTTGTAAAATCCTTTTACAAATCAATTTCAAAACTGAAGTGAACCACTAAAGGGAACTGATGTCTTATTTCTCTGATAGGATTTAAGGATCTGCAGTATACATTGTAAAAATTATATATAAAAAGTAATAAACATAGAATAAGGAAAAAAAAAGCAAAGCAAAAAAGCAAAGAAAAAGCATGATAGATTACCTATGCAGAAATGTCCTTAAAAACTAAATCAAACATATCTATGAGGGTGCCTTTCTAAAATCACTAGTGAGGTCATCTGAAAAAGTTTTACTAGATTATTTTTTTCCTACTTCTGTTGTTTGCATCAGAATCAATGATTTAAAATATTTAAGTAACTGTATAAATTTTATTCCCAATTGATATTTTCAAAAGTCTGCCATGTTTATTTCCAAACTTTTAAGGCAAGAAATCCTAGTCGCCTCAACACCTTTATTTATTTTCACTACAGGATGATAAAACCATCATCTGCTTTTACTAAACTTGTGCCTGTTTTATTTTGTAACTTACCTGCTCCCTAACTTTCATCTGATTTTGTCATACATTTCTGTGTTTTATTTCTTTTCTCAGGATACTGTGACCTGGACATGGCAGGGCTATTCATTGTAAGTTTCTTAATCCTACTGAAAATTACATACAGAATTTTCTTCCCCCATTGCTAAACAGTCTGCCAAACAGATTCAGCTAAGCCAAGACACATGTTCTTCTAGATCTGTTTTTATGAGGGGGAAATACTTGGGAATAATGTTGTCATGCAGCAGATTTCATATCTGAATGGCTAGAGGAAGGGTTTGCAAATGGGGAAGCATTATTTCCCTCTATCACTGTTTTGTTTAATTTTCTCCTGTTTTGCATGTTACACTAGAGCAAAAGAAAGATTTTAAATTCTTTTGCTTTGGGAAACAATTATAGTCATCAAAACCCATAGAAGTTTACAGTTTCCTACATAGTATACAAACAAGAAGAAATAAATGTTGTTTTATCCCCTCTGTTTATTCATTCCTCCATCTCATTGGAAGTTATATGAGAGTAAATGAAGAAGGTGGGCAAAACAAGTATTAATTTTCCCCATTCAACTATCTAGGATTCTTCTTTATGTTTTTATTTTTGCCTGACTCAACAAAAGCAATTCTTTTGAGATTCCAGTGAAGAGGCTATATATAGTATCTGACATTGAAGTAATGAAATACTGAAAAATATTTCAATGAACCAATTAGGCAATGGATCTGTGTTTATTTCTCAACACAGGTGGCCTTCTAGTATGCTAAAATATTTTATTAAGTATTAAAAAAACCTTTACAGCTGCACTCAAAATATGTGTGAAAAATACTTTTCACCTTATAAACATCCATTAAAATGTGGATTTGCAGAATCCATAGACCACATTTTCATGTGAAATACGTAGTGTAAGTACAGTAGTACTGATTTACTAAGTGACTAAAATTTTTAATTTTGAAACATGACTGAACTAGTGGAGCAGCTCATAAGGACCTTTTAAGCCGTCATTAGTTAATCCTAGCCACTGCACACTTACAGAGTGGACATTATGAAAGCTGACCTAGATGAAAATGCCTATCTGTTTCCCGAGAATTTTTTGCTATTATTATTACTGGTGTTACAGTTATCAGCATATTGAGAGTAATGAACATGGCAAATTCAGTAGCATACTACAGAATTCCCCTACGAAAGATTAATGCTGGAAGACTGAAAAGGAGTTATGTCTTCAGTTACAAGAGATTGTATAAGAATAGGTGAAGAAAGAAATTAAATCGGAGGTATTCCTGTGGAAGGGAGGAGGCTGCCCTTTCACTAAAAATTGAGAAATGCTCTAAGCTTGGTGTCTGGATGATGAAGGCTCAAATCGAAACCTGTGAGAAGATGAAAGGAACAGCTTGGTAAAATCACAGGAAGAGAAAAGATGGACGGAGTAGAATCTAGAGATTCTTAACAAAAATAACTGGAACCAGGAGAAGAACATCCCCCACACAAACCTGCAGGTCACAAAATGCAGAACTGTCACAATCTTTCTCAAACTTCCTGGATATTGCAGCCAGGATGGGACAGTACCAGTCTCCTTCTCAGAAACCTCCTGACCCAATTTCTTCTTTCACTTACTACTTTTTACTTCTGTGCCTTACTGGGAGGAATACATAATGTTATGTGTTAGAAAATCAAGTGTTAAGAGTGGATTCCTAAAGAAAGTAGAAGGAATCCCTTAGCTGTTCTCCTGCCTTTTCCTTTTCTCTTTTTTATTTTGTCCAAAACAAGAACAGAAGAAAGATTGATTGAAGGTTTTCTGTTGTAACTTGCCTGATTTAAAGTAAAGAGCAAATGTGCATTTCTGCTTAAAAATCACAGTGAAAAGAACAAGTCAGAAGTGGAAGTGATTATGCTTATCCTCTTTTGCAGTTTCTTCCTCCCCCTACCTGTTGATACTAAAATTTGTGACTTTTTTTAAAAGCACTCACGGTCCCGAACATACTGACACTTCATTAACACATTTGTGTAAACACTACTCTAATTTGCAAATACCAACAAATCCTTGTTTTAGTTCTGCAGAAGGAAGTTACTGGTCCCATTTTGCAGATGAGAGAATAAAAAATAAAGTAAAGCTACTTCTCAGAATCAGAGCTCTTAAAGCTTTGAAATACAGTAGGTATTCACCTCTTTAAAGATCAAGTAACATACAGACATGGTGCTGGCCAAAGAACTGTAGAGTGTTGTTAGTAAGGGTGACAACAGACAATAAGTTGCCTGCCCAATGAGTAAGCAGCAGGTATATACAGAAGCCCCATAGGAAAAATGTTGAAAGCAACATTTCAGGAAACGTCACTGCAGGTACATAAAAACCTCGCCCAATATTGGCTGTGTTTTTGTCAATGCTTTAAAAAGTTTAATCTACCTATGTGCAAATACTTTGTTTTTAAATAAGTAAAATGTGGTTTTCTTCCTCTTTCTCTTTGCCTGCAGAAAAGAGCTGTGCGTTATGACACTGTGTCAGCTGTTCACAAGAGTAGAAGTTGAGGTAAGAATGAGAAATATTTTTGTACCAAGATTCAGCAACCACTGAATATAAATGCATTATTCACATTATTAGTCACTGTCAGTGAATAATAAACAAATGTCTTAGAAACAAGAACAGAATCATGGTGAGTAATATATTTAGATTTGTTGCCCATATTTATGTAGCACTTAATCTGATGAGTTCCTAAAAGAAAGGTGTCAGAAATGCCTTTATTTTTAAAGCATTGTAAAATCATTGCATATTATCACCACATGCATTTTACAGATGTTAAAACTAAGAATTATAATATGTTCTGTTAAAGGTAACAACTTCTTTTTCCCACCTTCTTATTTCCCTGCTGACTTCAAAGTTTCGTTTTCTTCCTCACCGTCTTCCCAGACTGAACTCTAAAAGGTTTCTACAACTAAGAGCTTACTTAAGGACTCTAGTACTTGTACTGAGCCTTGTATAATGAACCGGTTCCCTTGATCATCAAAATCAGCTACGCACCACAAAGACAGATGAATGACAACTGAAAGAACATGCACACTTCATAATACTAGTACACATACTCTAACTGCTCCCTGTCAAGGAGTCAACATTCAGAACACAGTAGTGAAGAGCCAGATAACTGAGGTGCCATCAGTTTGTTTAAGTGTTGTACTTCACATTCCTTACCACACCACAAAGGATTGTCAGCGTGGACTAAGATGGTTTAGGGACCTGAGGAATGGGAGAAATTCAGACAGGTTTTGCTGTTTATTTGCAAAACACAGAATTTAGCAAAGCTTTGGCTTTGTGAATGCAAGCAGTGTTGCTAGTACTAACAATTAGCAATATGGCCTTTGTTGTGAAACAATGAAATTCATTTTAAAGGAGCACCTTGTAACTGTACAGTACATGCAGTAGACACGTATTTTTAGGTGTAGTAAAGGGCTAATTCTCCTAATGATTTTGTACAGAAGGACATATTTATGTGATTTATATGTGTGGGAGCAAGAAATAGTTAATGTAGCCCTCCCAGTAAAAGATTTGTTTTCCCCTACTTCAGAACAGAATTCAAACTTGCCTTTAGAAGGCAGGTTTCTTTATTAGAAAATAAATTTCATGTTCCAAAAGATGAAACTGAAACATGAAAATACATGCAGCTTTCAGAGCAGCATGTGTCCCCAAAGTGGAACTAATTTCTTAGCATCAATGCAGAAGTCCTTCCATTTCTAAAAAGAGAAGAGGCAAATTTTCCTGGGAAGGAGGGAATCAGACTACTCCTTTTAGGAATGGGCATTTCTGTCGCTGTCCCATACTGTGAGCAAGTAGCCTCTCCACTCCCATCAGTCTTGTGCTGCCTCTGCCTGCTGTGCACCAGCAGCAATGTACTCCTGTAGTCCAAGGGAGTGTGTGTGCGTGTCCAGTCATATTTTAACAAACTCTGGATATTGAAGATTAAACAGTGAACCTGGCAGTGCGGCTTAGGGCTGCAAAAGAATACAGCATTTGGCAAATTCTGTAAGAAGAGACACTAGGTCAGAAGCAGATCAGAGAAGAATTTTCACTACTGAAAGAGCTGTGAAGAATTTTTCTTACAGGACTGCAATTTGACAGGGAAGGTGTACTGACTAGCCTTCACCAGATAAGCAGGTGGGTGTGTGTGAGATCATGCATGCCACCTCAGGAGGCCAAGAAACCAAATTCTTCATCCCCAGCTGTGGTTTCTGGCAAACTGGTTTTATGAATAATTGTAGGTAGGTTTTTTGAAGGGGACAGAGGTGTTGTTTAACCTGCCAGGAATTTAGGTTGCTGTTTGAGCAAAACCTTAGCCTCAAATGATGTAATAACCATGACCATGACCCATGTTTGCATAGATAAACTTCTCAGAGTTATAACTTCATCTCACCCAGTGATGACACAGTTTCCTGTGTCTGTACAGTGTGCCTGTGCTTCCTCGATTTAAGAGTTATGTGGCTCTGAAGGGAAGTTGTAATAGGCAGGGACATATGTCAGACCTTGAACAGAGCTGGCAACTGCTTACGGAAGGAATGAAATCTCAAACCTTCATGTGAACATCTGGACCCCTGCTGTCCTTAAAGGGTAGAAAACTTTTAGGTATAAACAGAAAATTGTTGTGGCTATCTGACATACAACTGATTCCATAAACTTACTGGTTTTAATCATAAAGAGGCAGTGTTCCTTAAAAACAAACATAAAAAGGCTGTTGAGGATGGACTGCATATATATGAGACAGTAACCACTAAATTAGTGCATCACCAGCAACTGCAGTATAACTGAAGAAACATATTAACACATAATTAGCAACTGTGTCTTTCAATGAACCATGAGCAACACCTTACACTTAATCTAGAATTGGTGTATTCTTAGATTTAAGGGCAAGATTGCAGGGCGGGGAGTAGCAGAACTCAGATGAATGATAACCAAAACTGAGAAAAGGCATGATAAACAGAGCTGCAAGCAGACGCTGTACACTGAAGTGTAAAGAACAAAATACTCTTCCACACACATTACTTTGCAAACAAACAGATGCTGATTCATGCTATGTTAGATAATAATTCATCTATAGTACATTTTTAGTGTAATGCTACTTCAACTTCTTACATATTAACACTGAATAAATCCTCAACTGTAAATGTATTGCCATTTAGATATCTGGAGTGTTTTCTACGTTTGGGAGGATAGGGGTTTTTGGGGGGGGCGAGGTTGTTACTCTCTGCTTGGAGTTCCAAAATTTTACAGTATTTGTATCTGGTTAGTGCTCTAATTACAATTCAGAACTAAGATTACTTAACATTTTTATCATGGAGGAAAAACTCACAGGAAACCTATTAGTCACATGCTGACAGATAATAGGTACAAGGTGGAACTGCAGTGTGTATTTAAAAATGTTAAAAATCTTACATACACTGTTCCAGTACATAACATCACCTATAAAGGATCTTTGAAAAAGACTGTACAATATTTCAGACTCCCATTCTTACCAATGTAGCATTTATTTTCTAACTAAGTATGCATTTATCATACTTTCCTTCTTCGGGGAGCTGATTTTTCATATTAAAGCAGCTTCTACCAATCTTTAAGATGTAGTTTTGGACTAAATCTCGTTTGTGTGGCTAGGGCAGAAGAGCCAGGTTTCTAAGGCGGTTGAGACCTCTAGTGTCCAGTTCCTTTATTGCATGGCTAATTTTTTTCTTCTGTTTTTCCCCCATTCCAAATAACAAGAAATTGTTCATGTTGCTAATAAAGTAGTGACTATTGAATTGATTGGATAACTCATCTCTTTCAGTTTCTGCCTGTTCATGTTCCTACTGAGGAAGAAAAGAATGATCCCTTTCTTTTTGCCAACAGAGTCCGACAAACCATGGCAACGTATGTAATCGGTCATGGATAAAATCTTTGAGAACTTTTCTTTTATATCCAGCAATTCCATATATATCCTAGCCATAAAGTACAATTTAGTCAAGTCCCAGGTACTCATATAGGAATTGCTCTAGAATTTCACTAAGAGGTGTCAAATTCCTATACTAAAACACCCTGATTGTTTTTACATGGAGCATAAAGAAGGTTGTCTTACACTGGAACATAGTATGTTCAATTCATGAAAAGCTGGAATAAATTTCTCCCTTACTTGCCTGGCAAGAATAAGTAGGTGGTTTGTTCTCCAGGGTTACTGGGCTGCATTTACAAGACTGTAAATCTTAAAACATCATGACACTGCCATAATGTAGTTTCACAGCGTGGTTTCACAAACTGACATGTATTGCTTTATCCTACTTGCAGCAGTGCAAGAATGAATTACCATTTGTTTTGTATATTAGCACTAAAGTCAAACTGAGACAGAGAAGGGAAACAGTCAACTAAAAGTAATTTTAATACAAGAAACTGATTTTTCTTTTTCCTTAATTTTTTTTCAGTGCTTTGAACGTGCCAGTCACTGATCACACTTTTGAAGACTGCCGACTGATGATTTCAGCAGGACAGCTGACTTTACCCATGGAAGCTGGGCTGGTGGAGTTCACTAAAATCAGCAAGAAACTCAAGTAAGGGCAGCTTAGCTGTTGGTAGCATAATTACTGCAGTGCTGCAGGTGTTGATGGTCATCTACAAAAGGATAAATTACCTGACAATTGACTTGGGCCATGTGTAATTGTCCTGGTTAAACCATGACAGTAATATAGTGTATTTATGTATACAACCTATATACATAAACTATATGGAAATCAGAGATTAGGAAAACCCCAGTAAGAACTAATCCCAAGTAATTTATGTGGGCAGTGTTACAAGAGGAAAAATGCATTTTTCTAATCTTTTATAGATTTATCTCACCAAAAGGTGAGGAAGGTACAGCAATACCTACTTTAGGCACTCGATGGTAATCTTGGCGCCCAATTTAAATTGCTTTTGTGGAAGTGCACAGGCAGTTTGTGGTAGGAAGTAAAAAAACCTTCTTTCCAGACCAAGACTTCAGCCGCTGGTTTACTGTTCTTAGTTATATTGTGTAGGCATGTTTCGCTAGTGGTGTTGACTGTTTCTGTCTGGATACAGTGGAATTTGAGGACTGAACCACTTAATCATGCAATAACTCCATCAAATAACCTGGCATGGCTGTGGTCAAATCTGAAGTATGTGCGCAGTGAATCTCGGCTTATTACATGTGTGCTATATATCCATTTATAGCACTCTGTCTGGAACAATCGTCAATAGTTACATGGCAATCCTAATTATTCCTACTGAGGGGCAGTGGTGTATTTCTGCAAAGAGATCAGCTACTTCTCAGGCTGTAGCAATACTAGCGTTTGGGTAGAGAGTTAGCTAATAGAGCTGAGATCTATTAAGGAAATACTCACCCTAGAGCATGATGCAGCAAAATAATGCTGCATCTGAAGTTATGGTACTGAAAAGCTCTCTGCTAGACTCGCCTAGTACCTAGCACAGATGATTCTAGTTTGGGAAGTTACTCTAAGGAAGTCTGATAGACCCAAGCATAGAACTGCCTGCTTTTAATATTAATAACGGGGGGGAGCAGTCCTTAATTGCTAATTTTGTATAAAATATCAGGTTGGAAGTACAGCATTTCTAATGCTGTACACACATGCTCTGTTTGGCTATTTTTTGTCTTTGAACACTGTAATAACTCCTACTGAAATTCCATCTGTCCAAGATCTGCTGTATAGAAATATCTCCTCTCCCTCATGTTTGCATAGCCTAAAATGGAATCATGTCAGAGAGCAGTTGGATACCTTTGCTGCTATTGCAAGTGCTTCCAAAGGGGGAAGAATTGGAATTGAGGAGTTTGCAGAGTACTTGAAGCTGCCTATTTCAGATGTCCTCAAAGAGCTGTTTCTACTCTTTGACAGGGTGAGTAGTTGGTTAACTGACTTATTGACAATATTTTGTTAAAACTCACATCCCAAAAGGATATTTAATTCATTATGTCCAGCTTAGTAAATGGTTCTTGGTTAACAATTCTTGTAGGAAAGAGAGGTGACTGTTACAGTTTCCTCCTTAAGTTTTGATGGAAAAAGGTTGGTCACTTTGTAGCTTGTGAGATAACAGCCATCTCTTGGAGCAAGTTGCTGCACCACCATCAGATGATAATCTTCGTGCTGGTAATGGCTGAATATTTCCTTTTGCCTACCCCAGATTTTGAGTTTATGTACAATCTGACAGCTTAATTTAGTGATGAAGTTGTAAGTAGATCATTTAAGACACATTGAAGGTGACTAGAGTGTATGTTCCTGCTGTGTTTGTGAAGGGTGATATTAGACATTATAAGGACTCCTCTTGCCTATCTCCAGCCCTAAAGGAGGCTATGTATTAATTTGATCATTTAGGCTTTCCCCCATAGTCAGTGGTGATCTCTCCCATTTTCTACTTCTCTCTGAAGATGAGAAAAATTGCTCTGTGGATGTGTCCCTCTGACTATAGCAGAAGCATTAGTGACTAGAGCATAACATAGAATTCATCTTACTTCTAGACAACCTATGTGTGCTACAATGCAAGCAGCACATTGTACTTCAAGTGCTTTTGAACTGGAGTACGTTTCTTATTGCAGGAGCTCTCCCAACTCAGCATCACTCTTCCTGATCAAGTTAGCTTTAGCAGTACGCCAGTCCTTGGGAAGTCATTGCGTTGTACATGCTTTTAACAGATTAAAACTGTTTCAGGATTTTTCCAGATAAAAAGGTTTCACAAGCTCTAAAATAGAGAAGAGTCAAATTTATTTCCTTAATTGCAGAATGCATTGAAGCTCTAGTAAAGCTAGGTAATCATCCTTTCTTCATTCTTGCCTGGGGATCTTGGACCATTGGCTCCTGTGAACATGTAAGCTGAGTCCTGAAGCACAGTACATACAAAAAAAATATGGTATGGCAACCAAAATAATTAAGGGCAATCAAGGCTCCTTTCACTTTCCCTATCTGGCACAACAGCATCAGTGACTAGAATTAGCAATGTAATGCTGAATTCAGTAGAAGGTTGAAGGCATAAAAGATTGGAAGAACAAACAAGACCCTAGTAAGCTTGCACTGCATTCATCTTTAAAGGAGACCAGTTTAACTGAGGAACAGTCACATTAATGTGGCAGGGCTCTTTTCAAATTGCTTCAGTTATGAGCACGAGTATTTTGAGACTTCTGCTCTGTGGCTTTAAGCCTCATCATTGGCATTTTTTTCTAAAAAGATTCCTCAAATCACATAAAGCTATCTATGCAATAAAGAAAAAAAAGAAATAGAGGCATAGCAACAATTGACAGAAACTACTGAGACCTGAGATAACTGGCAGCTGGAGACATGCACAGACGTGATCAAGTCTAAGCATGCAGATAAGCTGTGTTTTGCCCACGCCCAGCTCAGACACAATACGGCTTCGGAGAGTTACAGAAGTGCTGGATCTCTGAGTAACTGCCTTCAAAAAATCTTCGTAATGTTCCTTGTTAAAGCTTTGCTGAGTGGAGGAAGTGGTAGTGGTCGTGGAGGGAGCCTTGTACGTGGCCTTGGAGGTCTCCTAACAGGAGGAGGACATGGAGGGAATCTTGGAGGACTTGTTGGAGGTCTTGTCAATCTTATAAGTGAAGCAGCAGCTCAATATAACCCGGAGCCACCTCCACCTCCTCACAATCATTTCACGAATGTGGAAGCTTATGAGAGTGAGGAGATCAGACAGTTCCGTCGCCTTTTTGTCCAGCTGGCTGGAGATGATATGGAAGTGTGTGCCACAGAGCTACGGGACATCCTGAACAAAGTCATTTCCAGACATCAAGACCTGAAGACAGATGGCTTCAGCTTAGACACATGCCGTAGCATGGTGGCCGTCATGGACAGTGATACAAATGGCAAACTGGGCTTTGAAGAGTTCAAGTATCTGTGGAACAACATCAAGAAATGGCAATGTGTGTACAAGCAGTATGATACTGATCAGTCAGGCACTGTTGGGAGAGCTCAGCTGCCAGGCGCCTTGAAGGCTGCAGGGTTCCACCTGCACGAACAACTCTTCCAGGTAATTGTGCGCAGATACGCTGACGAGGACGGTAGCATGGATTTCAACAACTTCATTAGCTGCTTGGTACGAATGGACAGCATGTTCCGGACCTTCAAGTCCCTGGACCGAGATGGAAATGGACAGATCAAAATGACTATTGAAGACTGGCTGCAGCTGACCATGTATTCGTGAAGGCACAGCAGAGAAGAATAAGCTTTGTCTGGAAGATATACATGGAAGACTACAATCCTGTACTGTAGAACTGTAGTCTCTTCCTTATTCTAAGGCAGAGGTAGCGAGTGGTAGATAGTTCAGCTTTAAGTGTTATGATTCCTCTTGTGCATGCATTAGCCTGCTTTTCTGAAGGGTTTGTGTAATTTGTCAGTTGAACAGCTGCATAAGTCTGTCTCAGAAAACTCTCTACACTCTGAAGTGAGGGAATGTGTTGAAGGATCAAAGCTTAGTTACTTCTTCACATAAAGTGGCTTGTATATGATTATAACAATTATATAAAAAGCTCGTAAGTTTGGTGTTGATGGTACTGTTTTGATTTGTCGGCATTCGCTAAGCTGGAATAAAGCTCTGTTTGCCTGAAGGCAATCACTAGTAAAGAGAGTTGTGCAGTTATTTCTAAGAAGGGGAAAAACATGAGAGTTGCAATAACTATAATGATCAATGAATTTACGTAATCATATTTCATTTCCTTCCTACTTCTGCTTTTTCATGCTTGTCTGCTGAAGCAAAACCTGAGTGGTATTGTCAGCTCTACCTGCTGGCTAGGACAAAATTGAAGACTTATATAAGGCTACTTTTACAACCTTCTTCGCCTTCCCACAATTCTATTAACTAGTCTTTTCTCTCTTTACTTCAAGCCTTATTATAGTTATAATGAAAACATCTTAAAATACTGCATTTATATTTAGAGAAGCTTGCTGTAATAATGCAGTCACATAGCAGCCAGCCAGCCAAAATCAACTTCTGACTGAGTTAAATTTTATCAGGGTGCAGTGTCTCACTCAAGCTAGTTATGCAGTTCTGTCTAGATGTCAACTTCTGAGTAAAAGAAGAAGGAATAACATGAACTGTCAAAGGTACATTTCTTTGAATTAAGGATTACACAGTTGATGAAAACAGCTCTTGCACTGCAATATAACAAGGCTGATTTCTCAGCAGGGCTCTGCTGCTTTAAAAGAAAATTGTCCAGGGTGTGTGCTAGCTGACTGGAATGTGAAAGGATGAGTTGAGCAGCACAGCCTTGTACTACAGGCAGTCTCCAGATGTAAGAGTCCACCCCTCCCCAGGGAGACATCAGTGACTAATTGAAAAATACCACACAATACCTGCAGGGCATCTGAATGCTAATGGAGTACTGTGGTTTGGCTTTGTTTCTAAATTTCCATAGCTTTGATTTCTAAGTCTTGCAGTTACACTTGGCAAATAGTATTTTCCAAACTGATGAAATCTCCTCCCTGGTATACTTGCAGAAGCCTTTTACTTGCAACTTAGGAAGGAGTAACTTACAACCTTTGCCAAGACTTTTTTCCTCCTGCACTTTGTTTAATACCAAACTGGGTGACAGAAACAGTAAAAATATTTGTATTGGCCCAAATGGTAATGAAAGAGGTCAGTTCCTTCCTAATGGCATTCACCCCCCTCCCAGTTATTCAGTGGGAAAGCACAGAGTTATCCACAGTGGCATCTGGTCTCTGAGCAATAGAAAAGTGAACGTGAGGGAGAGTGTGATACCTCCAGGTAAGCATCATCCTAGCAGGTTTGTTTCAGAATTTCCCTTTCTGACTAGTTAGAACTTGCATGTAGCAACAGACGGTGGGAATTCTGCGGTTATAGCAATAGCCTCTTACATGATGAGCCTGGATATGAACATGAGAGGTGCATCTGCAGTCCCTCTCCAAATGGTCCAGTTGTAGCTTCTCTGTGGTAGCCCTCCCTGTAAGTGACTCAGGGTTTACTTAGCTAAACACAACCGACTACCGCACACACATACACACTTGATTTTTCCCACTGCCTCACATAGTGAGAAAAACGTTTTGAGGCAGTAGTACTTTAGACTTTATTGATTGCATCTGTCTTGCAGTCCTTGTGCAACTCTACGTGGAGATTGCTTATAACAATGCAAACTTTCTTGTTTCCCAAAGTGTAAGATTTACTGTATTGTATAAAAAACCAATAAAACCCTAGTTACCATAGCATGTATAGTGAAAACAGCAGCAGAAAACTAGTTTCTTTAAAGAAAACAAGGGTTGTTGAGGTTACACTATGTTTTGATTATTTTATGTAATGTAAATACAAATACCTAAATATTTATGTTCTACTTTGCTATTTAGAGAATTGGAGCTCAGCTCTCATGTTGCTTCCTTGAAGTATTCTTGGTTGCACAGGCTGCAAACACAGCTAGGTATGTGTAGAAAGACTATTGCAAGTGCTTGTTTGCAGTGGTACTACACAAGCACTGAAGGTTTTCCTGCATTTTCAGTTTAACTCCCATCTCTTTTTCCAGGCAACAACCCTATCATTTCTCCTTTACCAAAATGCCAGAGCATTTGGAAGTTAGCCAGCATCCTAGGGTTTAGTAGAGCTAGTCACAACATGATCTTGCAAGTATAGTAACTTTATTTCCTACTCAAAGGGCTGTTCTGTGTATCAGATTGCACTCAGTTTTGGTTACTGGGTTTTAGCACTTTAGTGAAAGTAATATGACCCTTATTAGCTCTTGTCATTTTTCCATGTGCAGCCACAGCTGTGTTAACTTATGTCAGAAGTTGTTTTGTAATGAGACTATTTTATTTAAAGTTTACTTCCCAATTCTTTTCCTGTGATACATATTCTTAACTTTAAAAATAAATTTTAAAAAATATTCTAGTCACATCAAACAATCCTTTGCTAAGAACACTGTCTATAAAACTGTCCAAAAATAATACTCCATGGAACTTTGAACAATTATTATCTACACTCTTGCCTCAGTTGTTTTAAAAATTTAGGTTTATAATGGTACATTTTAAAGTTAGATGTTATCTCTATTATGAGAACTACGATGTAGCCAAAATATTTAGTCAAACTCTGCAGTATAATGAGAGCACAGATTTATAAATAAAACAGCATTTATGAGAGAACATTGTCCTTTTCTAATGATTAAAACCTGTCAAAAGTTATATCTGTGAGACATACTTGAAAGTAACTGAAGGACTATTCATATCTCTGCTAAAAAGTTTCACTGAAATTCACAGGTTTTTAAAGTACGAGATCTTCAAAGGTTGCATGTCTTCAAAAAAGATTGGTTAGACCATTGATATAAAGAAAATAACAGTTGTCTGCTCAAAACAGTCTTGGATTGGTTTTGAAGGCTAAATAAAATTCTATCTTAACAGTTTTAAACACTGTCAAATGTATAGCTTGATAAAGAAGAGTTAGTACTGAACACATTATTACACATATTTTAATCAAGAACTCTCTTAAAACCTAAAATTCAGTAGCAAAAATCCCTATTTCATAGAACTCAAGATTTTCAAGCACTCTGTAGAGCAGCCTTAGCATTTCTCTACTGGCAAGCTCCATATTCCACGATTCAGCAGCAGAAAACCAAGAACAGAAAGGTTAAGGTTGGTATGCTCAAGTGGGCATTAGAAGTTGGTAGGGGAGCCAGAAATAGAATCTAGATCTGGCTGTTCACTCCAGATTTAGCCAGGAGACCACCCCTCTCCTGCTTGGCTGAAAAAGTTTTGTGCTGTTCTCAGACTTAGGGAGTCCACTTCTAAAAAAATCTTTTTCTTCTTGAAATGTGCAACACATTATATCCACAAAGGGAACTCTGCTTTACGCTTTTGTTTCCTTGTAAAATGTTTTTGATGAATGCCCTTATTGTGAATGTTCCAAACTATGAGCTACTAGTCATCTCTGCTGTGCTTTCATTAACTACTCTATGTCCCACCACCTAACGCTTATATGTGGCTTTTCTCCAGACAGGATGTTTTCCAAAACCTTCAAGAAACTTTCAGTATGGTCACAGGAACAGTACTGACTTAAGCATAAATGTCAACAGGCATCTGCCATTTTCCCTATCTGCAAATATAATGCAGTTTACATAGAATTAATCACAAATCCCATCAAAGCAAGCTTCAAGTGTTTTGTTGATGTAGCTTTGTAGCTAACACATTGAAATGTTGGTTCAGATCAGAACTGGAACTATCAGAGAGGCTGTTACAATTTAATTCATTGCATTCCTGGCTTAAAAGGTAGGACAGTGTATTGGCTTCAGAACAGCATGTAGGGCAATGCTTTTGCTTCAAAGAGAGGCTTAAGTTAGACCATGTAGATTTACTGCATCATCAGGCTGTACTTTTGCTGGCATATATTTTATTGCTGAAGGTTCTTTGGAAGAATTAACGCAGGGCAACAGCCTCACTGTTGGCCTATTTATTCTAGGATGTTGCTGGTCCTACATGAACTGTTACAATTACCTTAAACACATGTATTCCAATTCTTGTTAGAGGCTTCTTGGAGGTCATACACTAAAGAAAAACTTGTAATTTGTTTTAAATATTTTTTGTTTGGGTGTTGATAAGATAGAAATTCATACCCAATTTCTAGCTATTGAAAGTATGTGTATTGCTACTTCAGCCCTAGTAGTACATATATTTAATGAGCTCTTAGTATTTTTTCCAGGAAGAACAAATACCTCTAGTGTTGTAAACTGTCTTAGTGCATGTTGTATAGTTGATCTATACAACAGCTTTTGAAGTGATTTGCAATATTAACTGTAACTACTGCCATGCATATTTTGATTACAGAATGGAGATGGCACCATCGACTTCAGAGAATACGTAATTGGTTTGTCTATTCTTTGTAACCCAGCCAACACAGAAGAGACTATTCGCATGGCATTTAAGGTAAGTTCAATTTAGTGTAAATCTACAAACCTGACAAATCAAGACTGACTGTAAATCTGTTAGCTTTCAAATCATAAGTTTATAGCTTCAATCTGTTATGCAAATGTGAGTAATACTCTTAAACCAATTGACATTTAGGGTGTGAAGGGGAGGGGGAGAATTGCAGGCATCATAGAAAAGGGTTTCAAAAGCCATGTGAAGGCACTAATGAATATGTAACTTGGCAGGCCAACTCTAAAAATGATTCAGCAGCACATGCATTTTTTTCGCCTGAGGTTTTTTCAGCTGTGATTCTTCAATGTCACAAGCAGACAATAGATGGAGCAATATCCTCTTGTGGGTCAAGCGCTCAGTAGAGTCACTGTGCTAACAAAGAGGAGGAGGGGGGTAAATCAAGAAGGGCTATTCAAGACTGGCACATCCAAAATTGGGCCGCATCTAAGATCTATTGGCTTGTACTATGGTGTCCTGATAGTACAAGCAGGCTGTATATGACCAGCAAGGCCCAGGTGAGTCCTTCAATAGAAAAATGCTTCAGTGACTTTTTTAGTAGATCTTTGAAACAGATTCAGTTATTTTACCCACTAATCTGTTCTAATGAACCATATCAAACAGTATATTGAGAGATGGATCATGTTCATCTTAAACTGGGTAATTTTTAGTACTGATGCATACTCAGGAAGTACCAGAATTTTTATGGCAATCCATTATACCCACTGGCTGCCTTACAGATAAGAGCTGCAGCTGTTCAAAGTGATTTGTGCTTTTTCAGGGATGTTTTATCATTACAGATTCCTGTGAAGAAGCAAACCTAGCAGCTATTGTTGCTGTTTCACTATTTTGTTTTCTAGACTATAGTCTTCAGTATCTTAACAGTTGTGCTGATTATAAAATTAGTAATTTGTTTTTATGCCCAGTTTCAGCTGGTAAAAACCTGTTTCAGTCTGAAATGGAACTATGGGTTTTTCCTGTTGCTACTTGGTTTATTTGCCACTAAATGTTCTTTCCCTTTGCAATGGGAAAGTTTGCCTGTAGCAAGTACTTAAGAATTACAGCCATCCATCCTTGTATTTCTCAAGGGGTTGATTCATAGCAGATGCTTACTGTCACTGCACCGGGAAGGATGGAATGATCAGTGTACATCTATTGCCTGCATTCCAGTCACCAAAATTCCTTGTTAATTACAATAATTCCTTAGTAGGTGACCAATCACGTATACCAGTATTTAGGTATTTTACATCAGAGCATAAACTATGGCAAATTAAATCTGATGGCAGATGTGCCATAACTTAATGAAAATGAAGACTAAAACCTAAAACGTTCCAGTATAGAGTGGCTGAATCCAGTAGACCCTCATCATAGCTCATGGTGACAATAAACATAAACCTTTGTTTATGTTTTGTTTTTATCAGTCTTGTATGAGTTTTATTACTGAACTAATGCTGTGAGGTTTGTTTGTTGTTGCAGAGTGTTCTAATCCCAACTACAGCATGTACATTGCTCTGCTAAGTGTCTGCTTAGTCTTATTCCAGGGAAAACACATAAAATCTTTTGCAAGAGAGAGTAGCTGAAATGCAGCCAGTCTCTTCAAATCTCAGGCATTGTTTGCAGATCACCTCTTGAATACTAGAAATCTGATATGGGTGGCTGATGTGCACAGAAGGTTCCAAGGCAAACTGATACTGAAGTATTTCTATACGTTATGTCTTTTCCAGCTCTTTGACGTGGATGAGGATGGCACTATAACAGAAGATGAGTTTGCTTGTATCATTCAGTCAGCCCTGGGGGTGCCTGAGCTTGATGTTTCTATGCTCTTTAAAGAAATAGATGCAGACGAAACCGGGAAGCTGTCCTATGGTAAGTTACATCCTTTTGTAACGAAGAGCACTCTAATAGTCATATTGACAGTGAGAGTTTCCTATCTTTTTTTCTCCCTGAAAATATCTGGTGGTTTCTGGGTAAAACTGTTGAAGCACAGACCTAGATACTTTGTGGGATATGCCTGAGATGCTTCAGAGGAAAGTAACTGGAGATCAGCTTCAGTAAAAGGAGCAGGCACTGAAATGTTCTCTGATCTGTTGTTGCACTATAGTATCTGTATCACTTGTATTTTTCAGATGAGTTCAAGGACTTTGCACTGAAGCATCCAGAATATGCCAAGTTGTTTACTACGTACCTAGAGCTACAGAGATACCAGTTAGATATGTTGGAGGAGGATGACAGCGAGTCACCTGAAGTCAAACACAGTCCGGTTAGAAAGACAACAATCCCAGTCTCAGAAACACCAATTGCAAGAAATAAAGTCTGTCCTGAAGGCAATGAAGAGGATAACTTGAGTACCTCTGACAAAAAGGATGACTGAGAAGAGTTAAAGAATCCAGCTCTTGAATTCTACAGGATTTTTTTCCCTAACTATTCATAAGCACAATTGCTATAGAATAGAGATGGAAGTTACAATTAAAAAAAAGATTTCTTCTTGTACTTTCATAGCAGGAGGAATAGAGATGGACGTTACAATTAAAAAAAAAAAAAAGGTTTCTTTTTGTACTTTCATAGCAGGAGGAGTTATTCCTGTTTGAGTGTAAGGGAAAAACCACTGTAACTATTCTGTCCTTGATGTCAGTATCACAATACTGGGAATGTTTTTCACTGTCTTCCAAGTTCAAGCTTCCACAAAAGTAACAGATGTGCTAAGAGGGGTAAGAGGCTCCAGCACTGCAGTGTTCTCTCAATGGAGACTGAGAAATCCTCTTGTGTAAGAACAAGTGGAATTTTTGGTGCTGCTCAATTCCTCTACATCCCCAACATGTCTTAAGGGAAAAAATGATGCCAGAGTGTTTTAATTTGCAATATCCCTTAGCCTTTCTCAAGTTTCTGAGAGACACAAATGAGTTACAAGAAGCTGGTTGTTCTCTTTTAGCTGTCCTTAGATTTTGCTTCGCTGCTTGTGAACTGTAAAGCCTAAGCTTCTGAACAAGACATGCTGATTCACTGATGTTAACAGAAACAGCTTCAGGCTTAAAGGCTAGTTAAGGATGGAAATGACTGTACTTCTAACAACAAAAACTAATTGGAATTCCCAGATAGCAGCTCACAGTCTACAGGAAAATGCGGACAATAAGACCCAAGAATTGATAGACTTATTTCAAAATAAACAGAATGTTGTTTACAGTAACAACTGTTCAGGATCACATTAGAAGGAACATTTTGAATTTCAGCATTTTTTTATTCTAGTAATTATCAACAGAGGAATGTGACCTTGCTCTGCAAAACTTAAGAGGCAAATAGGCTGTCAAGCCATAGTTCTAGTAATTAGTATCTACTCTAAAGTTGTCTCCTAGAAATTATATTTGCATTACTGTGCCATTACTCAATGTGTTCTTAGGGTCTGATTCAAAACCAATCTCTTTCCAGTCTATGATTTGAGTATGTTTTGCCTCAGTCCCCTCTAGTGCACTGGAAACTGGGCCTTTACCTTTTTCCATCCCTCATCTGAATACACTTTATAGAATATTTAAAATATTATTTACACAAAAAGTATTTACACAAATTCTTCTAAATAAAAACTTGGAAGGGGTGGAGTGAGAGGGCATACTGAGATGAGCAAAGTCTAGAATTTCTAGAACCAAAAATAACCAATTTTCAGCAGGTTTTCATATGTGAAATGGTAACCTCTGCCTCTAAGTTATTGCTTGTATTGTCTGGCTGCAAGTTCATTGCCATGTTTAATCTTTCTGTGTTTATAATGGTGCCTATCCTGATGTTTCATGTGCTTAAAATAAACCTATATTTTTGAAAGACTTCACCTGAACAGCTAAGTCTTTTTAGTAGAGTGGGAAGGGTACTCTCTCTACATTAAGGGGCTGGGGGGATTTCCAGGAAATCATCCTTATGATGTTTTACCTCGATAAACACAATACAACCTGAAGTTGGCATTTTTAGTTCTGAGTGTGATGGCACTTTTCTTTATGGTAAGGCTAGGAAAGTAGGACAGGACTGATGCTCTTCCAAAGAGCTACTTCTGTTGACTTCCTCAGCAAGAGGAGATATAATACAAAGAAGATTTGCGGGTATGGGGAGGGACACCTCCCTGTTCTAACAGAAAATAAGGCTTCACCATTTACAGGTATAATTAGTGACCTCAAGCACAGTTGAGAAGTAACAATCATGGCTTTGTGTAATATAAACATTAGGAGAGGATTTTCTTTCGCTTTAGAGAAGAAGCAGGAGTTACCCTGACCTAGCTGCATAATTAGCTGGAATATATGTTAATTCCTTGGCAAGGATGCTTTTACCTAGCACGTTAACTGAAGTCCTCAGCTTTTCAACCAGTAATCTTTTCAAAGATTACTTCTATTCCAACCAGTAAGCAAAAGATGGGTGGGCAAAGATGCCAAAGATAACCACTTCAAGGTCTTGGAATGCCAAGGGTGTCTTACACATGCTCCTGTTGAATCCAGCCACATTCAACAACTGGAGCACTATGTTGCCCAATAGCATAGCATATTTAGGACTAATGATTTTATAAAAACCTGCAAGTCATACAAGCACTTTGCAATTAAAGCTAAAAATATTGTGTATATAAATGTACATATCCCAGTAGTTTAAGGAGGAAAGGCCACAAATGGGTTTGGTATGTAGCAGTGATTCAACTATGCCCTGAAAAGAAATCAGCTAAATGTTAGAGACACTAACTTAATATACACACATCTGCTTGATGTGCGGGAAGGGAATACATTAATTTCTAGGCATCATTGTGCCTCAGGGAGCTTTTAAAAGGACCAAACTAAAAGCAGTCTGCAATAAACGGGCATTACATTAAGTGACAGAGCAGGAACTAAACAGAAGAAGAAGGTTAAAAATACTAAACAGAAAATGGTCCTCATTGAGGGATAACACCCTTCTGAGACTTCCTGAGGTTCTCAAGTCTACAGGCTGCTTAAGGATTATTTTGAGTCCTGCACAGTAGAGCTAGTAGGAAGGTATCTTTGGTCCCATGTCACTGTAGGAAACATCATTTATTTAATCAGTACTTCTCTGTCATGCTATAACATGGATTTGATGATAAATCCTTCACAGATACCAAAATAAGACACTGTAAAGTATATAGAAACTCCAGCAATCTTAACTGAACAAGGGTGAAAATCAGAAGAGGACAAGTCTGTTACAAGAGGAAAACACAACTAATTCTCAAGAACAGAGGCTCATGGGCTGCTGTTTTTCATGTTTTCTGAAAACTGTGTACATACACTACAAATAAATCTCATTTACATTTTTTAAAAGCTAGCTCCTGTTTCTGAATACATGAAAGGCAATGGCAAGCCACCTAGAAAAGGGGACCTTCCCTGTTCACCCTGGAAAAAGGAAGATACTAATACTGTTAATCCTGATCAATTTGTTTAAGGAAGATGAACCAACAGGGTCTCCACTGGCCACACCAGAGTTTGGTTTTGGAGAGAAAGATCTTCTGATCCAAGAAAATTAAAACTGTATTTGTACTTCCTTTGCTGTATCAGTGGCACTGCCTAAAAAATTGCAGAAACAGAGATAACACATCCAGATTTCATGTCAGATCACACTGCTACAAGATCTGGTCCTAAACTGCCAAAACCACATAATTCCTGGCTGGTTGCTGTCCATCAGTTGAACTATGAGGACCAGTAACACTTCAATGGAAAGCATCCAGGAAATGGATCTGTCTTCACAGTCAGTAGCTGTGCAGCATCAGTCAGAGGTACCAAGCCAGGTACCAGTGGCTGCTGCTTCTGAGCATTGCAATGTTCCTGTGGGTGTTACCTCCTCTTCCTCATCAGCTTGCTCCATAACACAGAGGGGAAAAAAAGTTCAGTGATTCCCGAATGGTTTGCAAGGGAAATTTTGCAAGATAGCTGTGTGTTCTACCTCTTCAACCCCTCTCAAGAACTCAGCAGGACTAAGAGCCCTGGGAGTCCAAAGAAGGGGGGTGGTGTGTGACAGGTCTAATGACCGTTCATAGGACTGCTGCCCAGGGTAAGGGCTGCTTGGCCACATCTGTCGTCTGCCTAGCAATTCCCATCTAAAACAAAGTGTTCCCTGGGTATCAGAAACCTGAGAAACATTTGAGGTCTTTTTTCCTATGGTGGTCAGCACACCAGGGCCCTATTCCTGGGTAATTCCTCAGGCACTATGCCAGTGCAAATAAATACGCCTTTCTGCCTGAGCAGGCTTCTGGTGGTGTTTGCATACATGCCAAGGGCTACTCAGAATGCACGGATGTGGAAAATCAGAGTCTGAAGCTTAGAAACTAAATGTAAAAAATGTCACTACATAGAAAAACACACTCACACTCCTCTGTGGACAGCCTGCCTGTGAACTGTTTGACCACAGCCTTCAACAAGGAAAGCAGCTTGAGATTTCACGCTGAGAATTACATAGCTCTCACTCTCAGAATGCCACAGGAAAAAATTTAAAATTAATTTTAAAGAAAGGCTTGGGAGGTTTGTAGTTACACTCTGAATGATTTGCTAGGAAGGTTGGACTCTGGTCGGTGGCCTTTGGCTTACATTTTTCCTATTGCTTTTGCACCCCTTGGAACAGCCTACCTTTCTTTCTACTTTCTCCCTCCACATTTCCAGCTAAAACATAGCTACCACCATTAAAAGATGTATTCCACAATGATTAAAATTAAGAAATTGTAAGATTAAAACATACAGATTACCGAGTTAGGTGCGATTCAGGTGGCACATGCAGTCTTGAGGTAACTACTTTTACTGGTCTGCAGTAAGAGCAAACTTGTCAAAGGTTGCAAGGGATTTTAATGACATTTAATTAATTAATTTTCAATCTTTACTCAATGAAATAACATTTGTTAGACTGACTAGCAGTAGGGAGACGTTTGTCAGCAGTGCTTAAGTTGGCAGACTCTCTGTTACTATACATAGCCAGAGAGGCAGAAAGTAAACATCTTATAGGATTAGCCGCTATGTTCATAGCTGAGATGAAATTTGAACATTTCATTAGTATAAGATTGATTCTGACATTTCATAAAGCCAAAATGCAAACAAAAAAATGTGTCTGATATAAATACAGTATGCAGCACTTACTCAGATAAAGTTCAAGAAGCGCAGCAGGTTTAGTGCCATGACAAAGGAAATACAGAAGGGTCATTTAAGGACCCAACTTCTGCTAAGCACTTAAGTGTATGCTTAATCCTGTGGGCATCAACCAGATACTTTGTACTTATTAAAAGCACACAATAATACTAATAATTAGAAAACAGGAAAAATTTCCATGGCTAGTCATTAATGGTGGTAAGCATTACACCACCCTCACCAAGAAAAACAATATCACAATTGATTAAATTTAATTAAAGTTTTCATTTATTGTGCCATCCTCTTAGTTTAAGATATTCTGCAACAACCACAGCTTGACTGTGAGACTTCAGAGACACATGGCAATTTTATGATAGGAAATACTTCATTACCTTAGCTAGGCACTACCTACCATTGTTGTTTTTTAAACCCCCCATGCTGCAACAGGTATAAAGTAAATATATGCCCCTCCTCTATTCTCACATCATAATTGTTCTATGTTTTCATGTTATTACATGCTTTAATGTGCTGAAGGTAAATCAATGATATTAACGTTTTTCATCAGTTAATTTTTATTAGACTATCTACAGTCTATTGAAAATGTTCTTTAGCATGTTACAATGAGGTTTAAGCGAGGCTCATCTCTAAAGCTACGCCTGCATGCACATTGCTTTGTTCCAAACAGGGCATAGGTAAGAGCATGTTTCCCTAGTTACTAGAAGTCTCCTTGAGCATGTTATCTCTTGAGGTTGCACAATGGTTGCATGAGACTTAATTTAGTAGTGTAATAGTACTACAACAGGAACCATTCAAACAAGTCATGGGTTTTATAAAGGAGACTGGGGAATTTGTATTTTCTAGGAATTGCGAGCAAAAGTGAGGCATTTTAAGAATGCTACTTAGTTGATTTTTCCTTGTGAATTTGGTATTAGCAAGAATACCCAATGAACATATGCAAAAAATTATTCCCTTCTTATAAACCCAGCAAATAGAATTTGCTTGCAGAGGAAGACTGCATAGCCTTGCCAGACAATCTACTTCATTGCTTAACAATTTCTACTGTTTGTTAGAAAAGTTTTTCTCATGGTCTAACCTGAATACTTCTGCAGCTGAAGTCACTAGGTCTTGTGTTCCCCTCACTAATTTCTGTTTCTCTGCAGGGTAACTACTTATACCTGTACATACCTATATCCAGAGCTTATCATCACGCTTGTTTCACTCTTGCATCTCTCAGCCTGCCTTTCTTAAGCCAAAAACCAAAACCTCCTTTCCTTTCTCACAGGTTGCACTTTCTAGACTACTAATTATTTTCATTTAGGTTCTCCAGAGATAGCACTTCAGCTCCAGCCCTACCATTCCTCAGTAGATTAGAAAGCTTTCTTTCTGTAGTTTGCAGTCAATATTCCTGCTCATATACATCCAGTATAAGACTTGGCTTTTCTACAACACCACGGCATTGCCCACTCATATACAGCTATTGCTGATCTGTAAGCCCTAGATCCTCTTCTAAAGAACTGCACCTTAACCAGCTTCCTCCTTTCTCCCTTCCAACAACTGCTCATTCCTGCCTACTGCAGTATCTTAGCTTTATCCTCACTGAATTTAAAAGACCATATTATCAAGAACATTTTGATCAGCTCAGATTATTGTTAAAAAGAGTTTTCTTCTAAAAAAAATAAAAATTACTTCCCTTTTGTTAAGGACATTAGCTTCCTATAACTTCACTATGCATCTGACAGTGCACTACAAGCAAAGCACTACAAATTAGAGAGACATGATGAAAGCTTAGAGGCTATAATTGTTCAAAAAGAATAATTTCCTTTTCAAAGGTAAACAGCCTTGCAGACAAAGATAAGGCCAAGTGCACAATTAGATACGCCAGTCTGTATCTGCTCCTATCTCCTGATATCAAAGATTGCAGGAAAATTCAAAATGTTTTCTTAAAACGTAAAAAAGAAATGAACAGGAAAAAGTGTAGTAGACTAGAAGGAGTCATACCAGAACTGCCAGCAGCTTTTAGGAAAGTTGTTTTCCTCAATGCCGGAAGTCTTTGAAAAGGGAGATAACCAGCCATGAACTACAGCAGCCATTCAAAGCAGAAATAATTTAAAATGTTTAGATTTTGTACGCTGGTCTTTCGAATGAAAGCATGCCAACCTCCATAATGTTATTTAATTACATGTCTTTGACAGCCTGTCTCTTGTAAGCAGAAAAGTATATTGTCAACATACACTGGGGAGAGAGAAACAGTAGCATTTTCACCTATACGGTTTGAATGTAGGTTTGAACTATTATTAACTCAAAGCTACACTAAACCTAAAACAACCTTTGAAATAAATACGAGCAGGAGCGATTCTTTCTACCTTTGCTATTGTCAATTTTAAAGGCAAAAGTCTATGCTTTATGTAGTGGAAACTTCTCTTTTAGTAGAAAATATACTCTGTGAACCAAAGAGAACCAGTCCTCCAGATAATGACAAGTAATAGGAGACGCCTTTGACAAAATTCTCCATTATTATTCAATTTATTACAATGGACTTTGCAGCTCTGACAGAAGAAACAGCCATTGAACTAAGTATTGTACAAACACATAATAAGGGTTTCTACCTTTCCTGGATATTTAACTGTTTATAAATAGCCAAGGCAAATGGAAAGCAACTACCTTGCCAAAAGTTAGACAGGAGGGTACCGGCACAGGAGAGAGAGAAATGCAAGAATTCTGACTAAATGAATTACCCTTGGGTGCTCATGGTGTCCCAAACCTCATAATCAAGTCTTTGCTTTAACACTCTCATTGATTTATTCTTTTTTTCAGGTGCAAGGTGAACTGAGAATCAGAAAATTATAGATTAAACAGATCATTTATGGCAAAATGGTGCATTTGGACTCTTTTAGCATCTTTTTCCCTATCAAAGTACTTGTACTTCTTACCTGCAGCTATCTCTGACTTGCTTGCTGTCACTAGGCGTTTTCAGTGATATCAAGCCTGATTCTTTACACCATGATTCGGTGCATGCTAAGGTGCAAGAGACAGAGATATCAGGTCTCCATACAGTTACACAGGGGTACGGAGGCAAGCTCTGCCCTAGCTGACAACCGGCCTGCCAGCACCGGTCAGCATCTGACCTTCTGGTGGAGTCAGTCAGTCTCAATTTACTCTTCTTCCAGCCTAATGTGAACAATTTCACAGTAGATGAAAAACCCCTCCCCTCCACCTAATCTCTTATTATTTTCCCAAGTGGAGTCCATCTAGCTTACATCAAAGAACTGGTCTCGTTAAGCCATTGTTTTATAAATCTGCTAATATTTTTCCTGTCCATAATACAGAAGACACTGCTGATAGAAATATGTCAACAGGAAAACAAACAGGCAGCATTTGACATGCTATTAGTCCAAGTCTGGGTGGATAAATAAATCATAGATCAAATATTCATAAGGGGGAAAACACTGTTTATTTCCACTGGATCCATTACGCACACATCTCCCATACAGCACGGTGGCAAACACATCCCACAAAAAGGATGTCACAATGTACCCAAGAAAGGGCTGTTGATGTGATGAGGACGATGTATTCCCTCCTTAGAAAGTGCTTCACTCTCTTGGGAACATATCACACCAGTCATACAAAATGAAGCCAGCTAGAAGTGTCCTTTAGCTATATCACAGTATAAGGCAGGGTAATTCATCCAGACAATCATTTCTAATCACTGGATATTTCTCTGAAAGTAGTTTATGCTATAAGTGCAGTAAATATTAAGCATTTTGCCCCTTTCTTTATATATTGAAACTTCCTAAATTCTTAGATGAAAAATATATTCTAATCTTATTCTGATCCTACATCAGGCCTACCCACCAGGGTATCCCACCATTTTCTAGATGAGAAAATATAAAATACCTTAATGACATTAAGTTGTGAGCCATCTACATACATTTCAGCTCACAATGCTCTCTATAATAAATGATACTGATACAGCAAAACTGAACCCAATTTATTTTGGTGATGGTTCCTAATTAAAAACATCAGTAAAGAGGCCACCTTGGCAACTGTTTCAGATGCAACCTTAACTGTAATAAAGCCAGGATGATAAGGTTAGCATCTCTTCTCTCCTAAAAACAGTGCAATTGCAATCAGGTCACCCAAATGCTAAGGAATAGAACTCTATAGCTCATGACTTTAGTGGTGAAATCAACCATCAAACAAGAATATTCATTTTGGGACAGAAGTCTGCCACTAGACAGATGCCTGTGACCCACTGGTGGCACTCACTTTCAGATAGTGAGGAATGATTAAAAAGAATTCAAGAGCACTTTTCTATTTCTTCAGAAGCAGTTACTTCAGAAGAAGCATCTCAGGTAAAAATTTAACTTGATCACTAGACAAATGCTGTGTGGAAGCACCCAGAGACAGAAGGTCATGTTGTTTAAAGCTCAGAGGTGCCTCTGTGCCTAATTTTCCAACAGCCACCTACAATTCAGAGGACCAAGTATCATTAAAATACATTTTCAGTCTGTTTTTTCAGAAAACACAGCCCAAACAAGTGCAGGGCACAAAGAGGGTGTGATAGAAGAGAAGAAAATCCCTATTAACTCCATTTTGATTGTGAAAATAAGCTCTCTGGAGGACCTAAGCACAGGACTGGTAAAACACCCCAAGCCGGTCTTTCCCCATTGCTTCCTTGGAGCAAGCAAAGACTGACGAGAAGCCAGGCAGCATTCACAGTACTGGTGGAAGAACCACTCCGGTCCTGGTAATTAGGCAACTGCAACTAGAGGCACAGCAGCAGCATGACACAGCCTTTTTGCCTAAGAGCAGTAAGCCAAGTAATTTCCAGTCAGCATTGCTATGGAGATAATGGAAGGCGTTTGCCACCCAGTGCAACAAACTCCATGTATTTTCTTTGCTGAAAGCCTCATTTATGCACGAGGAAGCTCATCTCATAACTGACTTAGTTACTGCTGCCGAAAGTCAGTGCTGGCTCACAAGACGGGTCTGTGTGTAGGCTTTTTTCCAACAGTGGCAACTTCTATTTAATTCTTTCATTATTCAGTGCCAGATTTTGCTCTGGCCTCTTCTTGCTTATGAGCTTCTACTATAACTAGTCAGAGTTCTTCACCATACTCATTACAAGTTTTGTTTCTCATTAACTGATAAATAGTTCAAAAGCCAGTGCTGATTTTCTCTGAATCCCTCATCATGAGAGAGCATCTAATGAATAGTTTTAATTGAACACATTCAGCCCTGGGTTACACTGCAGACCGTCTTAGACAGGTTTAGCCTTACTCATCACTCCTGCTATATGGTTACAATCACATAGTGTGTCCCCTACTCCTTGATTGGATAAAAAGTATTTCTAAAAATTCCAAACCATCCCAAAAAGAAGGGAACACAAACCACTAACCTAAACCACAGCCTTCCAGGAAATATTCATGCTCTTCCAGGCAATATTAATGCTAAGATCAAGATAACTTTAGTGGCATAACTGTTTCAATGAACGTCTTGCAACTAGCAATCTGAATTTCATTTGTTCCTACAGAATATAATAAACTGAACTTAGTTCAACAGCTGAAACACTTCCCAAGTGGGTGCTTATTCCTCCCCAATTTAGTCAGCGTTCAGTCTTAGGCCACAAAATCATTTAGATCATATCTCTTTTCCTTTACCTTCACTCTCTCAATTTCTGTCTCTTCTCTGTACAGAATATTAAACACTGGAAGTAACACAGGTACATCTGCATTTCAAATAACTACACTTATTAACTGGATTCAAAGAGACTATATAGTCTCAATAAAAAAAACTATTGAAATCACATCTGTACATCACAGTAGTATGTGAAAAACAAGAAATCAATGAATTGAGAAATGCAGCAAAAGCTATGCCTAATGTTAAACAAATGGAAATGCCCTATTACCCCTTCCTTGGGCCTTACTAAATAAGTTTCTGGAGATGGATTAAATGAGATCTCCTCATTCCAGGAACAGGTCTCCCTCATTTGTTTGTTTTAAAAATCATTAAGCCATCCTGAGACTCTACAGAAACATTAAGGGTGATTTTTTTACATATTACAGGCAAATGCTCACTATTAAAAACAAATGTGTGGGTTTCTCCTAAGAAACTCCAAATAAAGTCTTACAACAAGTATGTTATCAAGGTCATTCCCATGCTGGAATTCAATAAAGGATGCATTCCCAACAGGAGATAACACAGCAGATTTTAACAAATTCAGCAAACTTCAAGGGACATTCAAAGAATAGCTGCTTCATTCCTGCAAAAGGAACCAATTAAAGACCCAGTGCTAAAAGGAATTTTGAATGTATTGCTCTTGAATGAAACAATGTTTGGAGAAGGAAATGAATTTGTTTATGAGACACATTGTTGGCTTTGCTGAGTTTTACCACCACAGTTTTCCTCCAAGAGGAAATATATTATTAAACAAAAAGGAAGAAAGCTTCTATCAATCCCAGTAAGGCAGCCTAACGTTAATGTCAGCAATGACATGGTAAGGCTCCTACCAGAGTTTTATTTGGCATTTTTAATTATAAACCCACCAGAGCTGCCAAGTTCCAATTTACATCCAAATTCCTTCCAAAAGTCTGGGATTTTGACTTGAGCCTATTACATAATCTTAACTGGGTTTTTTTTAAAACTTGGATTCTTTAGGGCTTGGACTGGCCTTACATTAGACATTTTACAGAGCCTATCACAGCAGGCCCCCAAACCCCACCAAAATATTTTATAATTTATTCAGCACAGCAATCTGACCCTTTAACGTACATTTTTGGAAACTGTGTTATCAGGTAGATCTGCCAAGAAACAGGCCCCAGAAAATAGGTCCTACAAAGTGTACACCAGAATCAGATAATTACATTGTATGATAATGAACTAGCACAGTTAAGGAAGCATCAGTACTGCCTTAGTAGTTCCTAAAAGTAAAAAAACCGAATTAGTGTGCCATCAGAGCTGTGTTATTATACCACAGAAACACTGCACGAAGCTTCCAGCATTTCTCTGTTCCTGGCCTCATACTCATTCCAGTAAGAAGACCATGGCCTGCTGCTGCCCCTGTAGCTCTGACCCATTTTCTCCTTCTCCCCATAGGGGCTGCACAGACCTACCCAACAGTGGGGACTGGAACTGTGTTGCTGAGATCAACTCAGAAGAGGGAAAAAAGAACGAGGGTAAGAGAAAATAGGGAAAAGTATAAGATAAATAGTATGGGAGTCAGTGGTCAATGCTAATGATTAATTTCTTGAGAAAGAGAACACTGAAGTGCTGTTGCTGCATTAAGCCCTGCTCATGCCTCCTTACAGACACATAGATCAAGAGTTATCGGCGCTGAAGCCCCTAGGAAAGGGAGATGTTGAAGGCAATTGCAGCAATTCTAGAACCAAAAGAAGTAGACAAACTAGTAACTGACCTAGATGTAGCAAAATATAGGTAGTTTTGACTTCAGCAGCCCTCTTCCTGATGAAGCTATTGACCGTACCAATTTAATTTGGTTCTATCTTCTTATTTTCTCTCTTCTAGTCTTGCTAAGTCAGCATACACTGATGTAACTAAATACACAATATTCCTTCAAAGTGGAGTTTGCTTTCCAAACTTGGCATAGGGTCTCCTAGACCACAGCCCTAATGAAAAAAAGATGCAGGAAGACTCAGAGAAGTCCCACTCTCAAACAACTTATTCTCCCATCCTCAAACTCCCCTATAATTTCCTCTGTACTTGTTAATTTATTGAAAGGCCTCCTGTGCTAACCAGAGATCAGAGTGCAGCAAATAGGCTACCCTATTCCTTCTTGCAACCTAAATAAACAAACCAGCTCTTAGCTGCCAGCACATCCAAGTCCTAACCAAGCAGTACCTACACCTATCTCTTTTTTTATAGTTTTTTTTCTCTCTCATAAAGAAACTTCTCAACTTCCTCTGAAAGTTTTGATTCTAACTCAACTTATTTTCATCAGACTGCCTTAGCTCAAGAGCCCTTGCTGGAAGGACTATGAACTCCTTTCTGGAGTTGAACTCAAGGCAAACCACACTGATGTGTGGCCCAGCAGGAGTCTGAACCCCTCATAAAGAGGTACTGAATATATTCAACACTTCCTCCCCTCCAAAATCTGCAAATTGCTAATGACATGCAGAAGCCGGGGATGAGACCGGCCCTTTGATTTACTTCTGCAGTATGTATGGAAGCTCAGCAGATCTTTGTCCAGACTTTGGAAATTAAAAAAACCTGAACAAAAAAAAAACAACAGAAAACACAAAGATCACAAGAATGTATTAAGAAATAGCACTGCCTACATTAATAATATGAAGGCTAATAATTAAAAGCAGTCTGCCATTAACGGAAAAAGTTTCTTTGAGAAATTAGGAGCGAGCACGTAGAACAACTCATTGTTCTATGCTGCTCAATAGCTCACACCGTGTATGTTAGTATATCTTGACTTTCTGTAATAACGTGCTAGTTTGCTTTTGGTTTGACATCTTTTCACACACCCTTTTTTTTTATTATTTTTTAAATTTCCATGTGCTACTTTGTGCAGGAAATTTCTGCACTGTACAGCTACAGGACAGCACAATTGAGTAGAACATTATGTAATTAGGCCTGATCCCATTTGCTTCCCCATCTCTACCTCCCTACCATGGCAGAGCTGCAGAACATGAAGTATCTTGGAAAGGTTCTAAGATGTCCCCCTGAATGCACAGAAAGAGGTTCAAGTGGTTTCTCTCTCCTGAAGATATTAAGAGACACACTAAAAAACCCTCCCAAATTAATATTTGTTTTACTTCCAATAATAGAAAGGCATTTATTTTTATTAGCCTTCTGGTTTTGAGCCCTTATGGTTCACATTTTCAAGCTTATGAGCTAGAAATGTTTCTTGAATGGAAGCTGGGTTTCTAATAGAACCACAATAATACAGAAGGTGGGACTTTATGAAAATACCCTAAACATGGTGAGGTTTGGGCGAGCTGGCAGCCCTGGGCCCACCCGCGGAGGCAGAGGATCCCTGGGGAGCTGCAGTGGAGCAGCCCATCTGCACCACGCCACACCACCCACCAGCCCTGCCCAGCTCTGTTCCACCTCAGCCTGGCTGCCAGACACTCCCTGGGGCTGGCACTCTTTAAAAAGAAATTCCCTTCTGCAGGAGATCCTTTGAGAGCATGCACTGCTGTTCCACCCTGTACTCATTTTTCTGAGTTCCTGTCTATGGCCAGAGCACAACTATATTTGTATGAGCCCAGTTCCTCCCCTTACACAATGAAGGCTGGCCCAGGTCCCATCCCATTCCTGCCGCACTGTCCTCAGTGTATGAATGGTGTCACTTAAAACAGCAGTGAATGTTGTCACTTGGGTTCCCATTGTGTGCCCAAATCCTAAAAGAACTGCAGTTCACCAGAGGCAAAAGTACAGATGAAGGGTAGACAGGCTCATAGCACAGTGTTCTGCCATGCCTGGAGATAAGCTGTGTAGCAACTTACTCTGCCTTTACAGTGCACAGTCATCTTCTTTATGCCTAAATTTGAAAAATCCGAACTGCAGACACGGGGAATTCAGGCAGAATACCCTTTTGCTGAGATTATCTGGACTAATCAACTAATAATGATGATCTGAGAAGGGGTATGAGAGACAACCAGTAGGATAGAGAATAGGGAGACTGCAAATGCAGGTGTTCTCTGAGAAAGAAAAGGAGCATATAAATTCTTCTTATACCTCATGGAGTGCAATGGGACTCCAGTCACCAACGTGGAATCCCATTATCACCATACTTGCCACCACAATCCCTCCTGGGAATGCTAAAAACTTTGTACTCTAATGTGTATCAGAAGAGCAATAATCCCAATATTAAGCTACCCAGGAGATGGATTTCAGGTAGAATAGAGACTGTATAGAATGCAGATATACCCTCAGCCTATAGAAAAGGTAAGAATTAACATTCAGAGGACCTGAACTAGCAGATGACCTCTTCCATAGCCTAATCTGAGCCACTGTTTATGTATCTCTTCTCCTCTCCCTCTAATCTGTTGCCACCATAATCTTCTGTCCCTGTCACTAACTGTGCATGAGCACAGGATGAAGTCCACTGTAGACTTGCTGTTACAACAGGGTTCTAGACTCTGCTATCAGAAAGTCACAATATGCTCTCAGAAATAGCATGGAAATTGTTAGTGACAGTATGGAGGTGAGTATATTCAACTTTCCCAACGAATGATAATTTTTGACCTTGACCACAAGGAATTATACACTCTCTCATCATAACTTGGACACCAAGAGAATGAAACACGCAAATCTTCAGAAAGCAAAAGAGGTTTTTAATGTTGAGGATACATCTGAACACCCCATCTTTCCTTCAGAGTATAATGTCTCACAAAGAATCTCTCATGATGATTAATCTTTTGCTATCACTACCCTCTCAGTACATAAAAATTGAAGCTTTGGCTGGGCAAAGTATTGTCATATTTTTTAATTACAGAATTTTATGTTTAGCCATCTCTGTGCTTATGTTTTACTGAGATGCAAGCTATGTACTTTGATTAAGAACAGTTTGAAAACTAAATAATCGCAGCAAGGAGGGATAACTGCATGTTTACCTGCTGGTTACATCTCAGCTCATTTATTTGAAATGAACAAAGAAACAACCAATTCTTCAAATCTACATCTAACTTCAAAATCAGCATTTTCATTACCCTTCCTTTTACGTCAGTGATTCTTGTCTGCTCAGGACAGGGAGCAATCAGGCAAAATTTGGTATTAGCTTTAGGAAATCTGTGTGGAATTAGTAGGTCACAAAAATTTCAATTCCTGGAAATGGCAGAGAGACAGAAGACGTCTGGTGTGGGAGAGGGCTGGCTGTCAGAGGAACGTCAGAGGCACAGCCATGTTTCTAAGATCTAACATCAGCTCTTCCATTCACTTGTGCCACAGCAAAATTTAAACCGAAACATTATCTTGACAACATTTCCTAAACTTTGCTTGACTTTGCAGCTGGGACTGGCTTTTAACATTGTCATTCATAGGTCTCAAATATGGGCAATATGCACCCAGCATATCTGCTGCATCATTAAGGAAGTTTGTGTCTTCTGTATTTTCAAAGAAGGTGTCTTTAGTTTCTGTAGAAAACCACTGAGCTCCAGTCTTTTTAGAGGTCTGTAGGAGTAAGAGAACAGGCACACAGGGCAAGACCCAGGTTCCGTTAAACGTCTTTTCCTCAGTTTCAGGCTGAGCAGTGCCAGCAGCCGCGGCTGCCTGCCCGCGCAGCCCGCCCGCGCAGCCTCCCCGCGCAGCAGCCGCGGCCGGCGGGAGCTCCCCCGGCAGGCGGAGCTCCAGGGCAGCCCAAGGAGGCTCGTCCTGCCCTGCCCGCCGCAGCTCCCGCGCCCAGGCTGCTCCCGGCTGCACCCCCGCGGGCAGCCGCGCAGCCCCCGCCAGGAAGGCGGAGCCGGTGAGCAGGCAGAAGCCGAAGCACCGGGGTGATTCCTTCCCCGGGCACTTGCTCCATGACCGCCATCGGGCAAACGCAACCCCACCCTGGCACCTGCTCTATCCGCTCTGCGGGACACAGGGCAACTCAACTCCTACAACATCCTCGTCGAGGCAATACTGTCTCCGCTGATTTGTGTGCCTTCTTTCCTCATTTTCAATAATCATGCAAGTATATGTTCACTTTAATATATGTACACCCAAAGCAATAATGCAAGTATCTTTTCCTGTGGCTTTTCATTCTTTGCGAAACAAGGTTGATGCCTATGAAACCATTTGTGCTTAGTCTGGAAATGTAGAAAAGGAATTAGAATTTAAGTGAGGAAAACCAGGGAAATTCTGTCTTCTACTACCCTTCAGTATTTCCATCTACGTTAAATACATACACAAGTTTATTTGAAGTTGCTCTCACTCCATAAAGTTTGTCTCTCACTTTTCAAAGAACAGATAGAGAAATTTTTTTTTTCCTTCTTTCTATAACCTCCCACTCCAGTACCACCCCATTGGCAGTGTTCAGGCACTGGGTGTCTCGAGAAGGAATTCACTGTATCCTACATTCCTGGCCAACACTTTGGTTTTACTTGCTTCTTTTAATACACACACGCACATGCACACACACTGCACTCCTAAAACATCAACTGCTCTGGGTAATGTGGTTGTCACAGGGCACGGTGCAGCCTTTCCTTTTAATCCTTGAGCTGAAATGCAGCGATACCACAGGTACGTATGTGTGCGAGAGAGTGAGGACTGTGGGTCGCTTATGTTTTTCAGTGACAAATGATTTTAGATGCACAAATTAACATAGAGATGGCTGATTATAATTTTTTTTCTCACTTAGAAAATATGTCCCTTCTGCAAGGATGTGCAATTTGGTATCCCCTCCTCCTCTCTCCCCCAACACGCCACAGAATTCCTGCTGATTTAGAAACTCGTAGCCACTGTCCTTACAGACCTCAAGTGTCCACAGTCCCTATCACATTTAGGACCTAAAAGTTAACTTGTTTTACCTAGACTTACTTTTTCCCACGTCCACCTTCTTCAATTCAGCTTCTTGCTTCTAACCTTTCAGCTTATCAGCACTGATTTATTTAATATAAAGTAGTGAGGTTACCTTAGATCAATTATACCTTTTTTTCTGTGCAATTTCCAAAGCCTAATACATCTGTTACTGCTCAGCCGCAGGGACAACTTGTCCAGCTGGATCCTAAATTATTTCAATCCTTAATTCAATTGTATTTTTGCCACAGTCCAGCCAATGAGCATAATTCTTTTATGGCTAAGAAGCCTCTTTAGAAATAATCAAATAGCCCATATTAAAATATAGGTCCTTGTGAAAACTGCCAAGTGCCTGACTTGTCATAACTTTGAAGACAGGCTCTGAGTCTCCTTCAGCATTGCTGATTCTTTCGGTGCTCGGAGGCTTAATTTTAAAACAATCAGCTCAACAAAAACAATTTACTTATAACTGTCCAAACTAGTCAATGTTAGCTGGGAAGTTAATTTGCTAGTTGGTGCTGCACTTGGGCATATGCTACAACTGAGGGCAACCTGAGGCTTCCAAGTACTAAATCAGTTCACAACTTGATGGACCTATTGCTGTAGAACTGCAAAGGCTTTGGACAGTAAGAATAAGTAAAACCCATTCAAACATATACATGAGGTGACCATGTGAAAACGTCTGTAAGATGAATGTGTAAAATTACATAAGGCAAAACATACATAAAAGTTCTTAAACTTTGAGAATAAATTAATTTTGGCTCTTCCATTAATACCCATGATGAGATTTGGATCCTTTTGAATGCTTATATTTTTACAGATTCACTTTTGTTTTTAAAAGAAGTTAAGAACTAGTCTTGTTCAGTGTTTTCGAGGAGACTATTTTCAATTAGCTACTGGTTTGTTTTTTTTTTTTCTCCTTCTGTCTCAAAGAGATGGAATCACAATATCAAAAGCTTAAGGAAATCAGTGGCCTTATGACCACTGACAGACATGGTGGTCCTTTCTCTCAAGCTACCAGCAATGGAAAGCTAATTGCTTCTAGGTAGATAAGGTGAATCTGACTTTTTTTTCTGTGCTTGTGCATGTTCAGCATCTAGCACAACAGAACTCTGATTTGGATAAAACTGCAGTGTAAATCTTGGGCAACAGTAGTGTGAGCTGCTGCTTGCACGCCTTCCCTTATTGAAAAGGCAACTTTATTGTGCACAGTTCACTTGTTTCTGAGTACTCTTAGAAAAGTCAAAAATGACAAACAGAATTTAGATAAGTGAGGCTTTCATTCCCACATCTCCTCTCCAGATCTGTGCATACCATTCTCACTGGCCACAAAGGGAGTTCTGTTTCTATACCAAAGGAAATAATTTGGTCCCCAATGCTAATATTAGGCCTAGGAGAAAGCACCAACAGTGAATACTGTAAGTGTTCTCACGGTTTGTTCGGGCTTTAGTGTAGTCAGTGAAATCAGCTGGTTTGCATTTGGAAAAAGAATCAGTCCTATTGTGTCTTCAGATATAGGTGCATGACGTCTCTTAAAATGAAGAAGGCTACATAAAGATTGACTTTGAATATGTTCAATAATCAGTGTAGTACACAACAAACTTAAGATCAGAAGCCTGTCTTAAGGTGCCTGTTTCTAATTAAGCAAGATGCCTATTTCTAATTAAGCATTCTCAGTCTTTTTTGCAGTCTGCACAATTGGACATATTTTACTTGCTGTGCAAGCAGAGATATCAGCAAGAGACTGGCACCAAGAGAAAGGCCAGGTCCTTCCAGCAAGCAAGGACAGATTGCTTCTAGTTTTTTGTTCAGTCTTTTCAACAGGAGGAAAATAATATCCAGCACCTTGCCATCAGCAGTGCAGTAAAAAATCTAATCTTAGGATCATCTGAAATTCAACGAGTTTTCATATCATGATATATTTTGTGTCATCTGTCAGTCTAGCTTTGGACATTGAGCAAGGTGTCTTGTTCAGGGTCTCCAGACGACAGAAATTATTGAAGTACCTTACAAAAGCCTTGATTTAGGGAGATGCATATAAACCTACAACCACATGGGGTTCCCAAGTTAAAACACTTTTCACGAAATCTATCCATAGACATATAAGCACAGAAGACCTCTAGATGCAAAACAAGCTTCCCAAAGGAAGCCAGATTAATCTGGTACCTTATACTGATAACTGCCTTTTATAAAAGCAAGGAAAATGTGGTAGATATTAGTCTATCACGACTTCACAAAAGCAGCTGCTACAATGACATTTGTAATTGTAATTGTAATCTGAGCAGAAGAGATGAAGATAAATAGCATTGTTAAGACAGGAAAGGAACTGACTAAAGAAGATATAATACTATGTTGTGCTATAGGGATAATTACAGGCTTGGAGTGAGATTACCCATCCTAAAAGATCTGTTATTGGAAATGAGCTTATTAAATATTTGCATTAATAATATGCACCCAAAAGTTTGTGTTTGCTAATGAAATTCAGAGATGATGAGGTTGGCAGGCAATATTAAATCAGTGAAGAATGGGACTCACACGGGGAAAAAAAAGGAATCATAGAGTAACAGAAATGGGATGGAAGTGAGCAGAATAAAATGTTAAACCTGGCCTTTAAGAACTAGAGAAATGACAGAGCAGAATGACTTGGGTGTTTATAACCTGTCTGTGGACAAGCTTTTAATACAGGTTTGAAAAACGCAAGCAAGATCCCCCTCCCATTAAAGTCTTGGCTGATAATCCTGGGAATTATTATTGTTTCACTAAATGTTGGTAAAACTTCATCCAAAATCTAGGCCATTTTTGCTCAGGAGAGGTTTATTCCAACTACAGAAGAGAAAGATTACATGGACGTATGACATGGTGAACCCAGAGGATGGACTACAGTGGACCCAAGCATTCTGGTTCTCTTACTGTTCAAAGCAGGGACTAGGTCAGTGTGGGCCCTTGCTCCCTTCTGGACCCTGCACCTGGGTTCTCTCCTGCACAAGCCAAGATGAAGGGAGGATGCAGCGCACCTCATGCACAGTCAGACTGAGGCTGGGAGTGCTCCCAGCTTCACCCCACATACACAGCTTTACAAATTGCTCTCATACAGCTATCTCTGAGACAGAATAAACCTGATGCTAAAGCAGCAGCAAGAGCTAGCAATTCAAAATAGGCAGCGAGAAAGAATATTGTTGAAGCTAGAACTTAAGTACTTCTGCTGTGAAGCATTTCAACGTAGATTTATAATCTTGAAAAGATAATAAGTGCTAGCAAGCTGAAAAGAGGCCAAAGTGAGGTGAAGAGGTGTGCCTATAGAGAGGGGGCAGCAGTGAAATGGTGAGTGATAAACCTCCTAGACTTCCACATCATCCTCTCCACACACAGACACATTCTATATGTGATAAAATGATAAAAATGCCATGGGATAGCTTGCTTGGGTGACACTGATGGCTCCCTTGAAGAAGTTCACCTGATGCCAGGGTTTGCAGATCCCAAGTAAAATGGGCTTGGGAGGCGTGTACTTGTGACAATCTCATGGAACTTGATAAGGAAGATACAAATGTTACGATATTAAGAAAGAGGGAGAGACCTTGTCTTCCCCTAGAACTTGGCATTCTTGCATAAATGAAGTACCAAACCATTGTGGAGTGCTTTTGTAATATTTATTTCCAGTCTGAAGACAGTTTGTAGCATGACAGACACTGTCAAAAGGCAGGGTTGGACCAACCCAAATGTGCCCTCTCAAGTGAAAGAGATGCATTTCTTTGGCTCTAGGGAAGAGATACTATGACAACAGCCTGCTAACAATACAACACAAAGCTTTTAAATACTAAGTAGCAAACACTGCATTTGGAATGGCAATATGATTTTAGAGATACTATGAAGCAAACATGACCAACCCACTCATAACAGTCCAAGAAGCTGGAGCTGATATATCTACTGTCATCAAAAGGTGTCTGATACAGCCTACAGCATGGTATCCTTTACCTGCTAACCTAGAAAGATGGGCACCCCTGCCATGGCCATGTTCCTATCACTGTGAAATTGTTTTAACATTGATTGAGTCAGAAGGCTATTGGCTACATTGTTCCCAGTTCCTGCAGCAACCAGCTATTCCCCGAGTTTCTGCTATCACAGAATAACCAAACCTAACTTCACTCAGCATATGCACTTTGTTTGAAAAACGTTTAGCCTTTCAGTGTCAGTGATCCCCAAGGCCAGAATGAGCTCAGGGCTTCTGTGAATGTACCAGGATGTGAAATTAAATAGTTTCTGTATATATCCCCTGTCCCTTTTTACTCTTTTTGTTGTGTCTTGGATTATAGTAAGAAAGTGAGCTCCAGGGTCTTCAAGCCCAAATCACAGCTCTCACTAGCAACTTCATCATATGACCCTGCTCATACAACAATATCCTAAAACCCAGGTCTTTAGTTCCCACTATATTCACTGCTTTGATAGTTAGAACTCTTCTCATTTTCCAGATAAATGTATCATGATTCTTTTGTCCTTTGGTTTAAATCTTATTGTTGGTGGGTTTTTTTCTCAGTGACATTTACCTCAATGTATTTATAAAGCAATCATATCCCCTCTCAGTCACTGTTTCATTTGGCTCAACTGCCAAGCTCTTTCATCAAGTGTATCAGACATAATATGAAGCAAGACTCTTTCAGATGTACCAACTGTAAAGAGAGAGTTCCAACATATTTGAACACTGGTTGATACAGTCCCTCTAAAAAGCTGGTTCATAGGAAGGACAGCAGCCAGCTCCCTCAGCTCTGTAACATCAGTGGCAGAGGGCTGTGCTGCCGAAGGTGGAGAATTCAGACCCTGCTGCCAACAAGTACAGTGAGCCTTCATGCCAGCAGCAAATGGAGATCTGGAAGTACACACTAAATTGTTGTTCATTGGGTGTTGGGGGTTTTTTTTTCTTCATAGATACTAACATCTGAGACTGACAATCCCAGTTTACTGTTACAGTATATTCTCCTATATGTTGCACAGAGAATGATAGGCAAGAATTTGAATAATTGATGACTAACCTAGCAATACCTGACTATTTTCTGAAGTAAATTATAGCCTGTTTCCCACTCAACAGTGGAATATCACTAACATCCTGCCATCTTGCCTGGCTCCATTGAGGTTTCTAAATACAATATTCCCTTCTCTGACTTCAACTCTACCCGCTGTCAGGCTCTATTAGGCATAACAAGATCCAGACAGATTCAAGATTAAGCAACTTTTTTATAAAATCCAATTGAGGACTTTCTTACCTTGAGGGTGCAGCAGATATTACATTAACCAGATTGTGCACACTTTTCATGCAAGAACTAAAGGCATATATATATATGCACAGTGACTTAATTCTCTTAGGAAATAAGCGGGGGCTTTCTGGATTCCTCCCACCATAGACATCATGATCAAGCTCAGCTAATTGAGACCTTGTGGGAAAAAGGTGTTCCTTAGCAAGGCCTTATTTTTCCAGAAGCAATATGGGAGAGCTGTTGTCTAGCGTAGGAAGTCTGTGCAGATTATTAAGGCAGTAATAGTCACGTGGAGAGAGGGGAACCAGGTTTAAAAAGCTCCTTACTGGCTAGGCTACAGCTTCAGCTTCAGCTCCCAGAGAGACTGCAGTCCCAGAGTGGTGGAACCAAGAAGGAGGAATCCCCTTTCGGTCATCTTCCCCCTCCCCATAGGTACCAGGGAATGGGACAGAAACATCCCCAGTGCTACCTGGTGAGTCTGTCAGCAAGACGGCTTCAGGGCTCTGCAGCTGGGAGCAGAGGCTCTCCTCATGCCCAGAACAGAGCTCATCCTTTATTTGCTATGGGAGAATGGGTGTGCAGGCTCACTGAAATGCAGGGGAGTGGGGGCATATCTGGGGGCACTGCATATAACACGGGTACGTATTTGATGCATGTGGTGGCAGTGACTGGTGGATGGTAGCAATGGCAGGCAGCAGTGTAGCTGCACATACGTGTAAAAGTGTGGGTCAGGAGTAGGCAGCAGTGTAGCTGCACATCGGTGTAAAAACGTGGGTTGTACTGCATGGGCAAACAATAAGTGTTTACAGGTACTGTGTCATGACTGTGCACAGGGGAAGTACCTGCAGCACATATAGCATGAAGTGTCAGAAAGAATAGAGAAAATGGTTTTATGCAGCGTATTTGGAGAAGATGAGGGTAGGAAGTCACAGAGAAACCAAAAGAGAACAGAGGAGCTGCATGATAGTCGGCTGCTCAAATACTTCACCCAGATGAGGGCTTTAGGATCTGAGTCACAGCTTGGATCTTGGAGTTTGAACCAAGAGCTTTTTGTGAAGGCAGAAAAATCTGGAAATTGTCAATGGCTGTCCTGTTAGCATCTTTGTAGTCTGTGGCCTAAAGAGAGGAAGGGAAGAGGCCAATATGCGAGCTTTAACTCTGCGTTGGGATGCTTTTTCACATTCCAAGTTTGCAGAGAAACCTGGTATTCACTGTGAACTCTAGCACCTCCTTCACATATTACAATTATAATACTGTATTATCAGTCCTCACTGACTGCATAAGAACGGTAGGCTGTAACACCACCAAGAATCCTCTGTGATCTGACCTATTCTCATTGATGCCAGGCAGAAGGGAAGGAAGCTATTTAACACTGGGGAGGGAGACCCAGTTTCTGCCTTTTGTGCTCAAATTTTATTCCCTTAACCGACACCGAATGTAGAGTTATGGCTCACAGCTGTAACAGGAGGAGCCCCTGAAAACCCCTTTCTGCAGCTGTATTTAGCCAACTTTTGGCATCAATCACTGTTGTTCTGCCAGCTAATTCTTTGCTCGTTTTAACCGTAAAAAACTCAGGTCCCATTTGGAATAGCAGCAGATAGTTCATGTCCTGCAAATACCTCAGCCTGACAACTGAATCCTACCAGCCCCACACCTGCCAGAAGAGAAAAAGCCGGGCATCCATCAGTCCCGGCGTAGGAGTATTAGCAGTGTCCAGCTCTGCCATCCAACCTGCATCCCACCAGGTTTTGATGTCAAAAGCCCAATTCTACTGTTTAACTAAAGCCACGCTACCAGACAGGGGAGAGCTGCCTCGGTAGCGCAGCTCAGCCGGGGGAGGAGGGAAGCGGGGCAATCCACACTAGCTCGACCTGTTGCCTGCTACAGCACTTTCAGATTGCTCGACCGGGGACGCGTGTTGTGCCTGGCGGGAAGGAGCAGCTCCGAGCGCCCCGCAGCCGGCGACAGGACGAGCCCTGTGCAGCCTTACCCCACGGTGGAACTGCCGCCGGCGGGCAAGGGGCAGCGCTGGGGCAAGGGGCAGCGCGGTGCGGGGCTCCGGCCGGCTCCGCGCTCCCCGGCTCAGCCGCCGGCTCTCGGCGCGGCCCGGGAGGCTCCAGCTCGGTGTCCGCCGGCGGCCCCAGGTGCGGCGGCGGCTGGGGAGGCTGCGGGCAGCGCCCGGCCGCTCCCTCGCGGAGGAAGGGCGCGGGAAGCCCCGCTCCCCGGGGGCACCCCGGCGGGCGCGGGCGCCGCGGTCCCCCCTCTCCCGCCTCATTTGCATGGCTCTTATTACGGCCGTGCCTCGCTCCTGCCGCGCTGACACCGGCGGGCTGGAGCGCGGAGTCGCCTCCAGCGGGAAGTGCACTTCCGTTATCTGCGCTCCCCCCCCCCCCCCCCCCCCGCCCCCCGCCTCGCCCGCTCCCCCGCCTCAGCTCGCTCTCTCTGGATGTTTAAGGCGAGGATGAACAAACAGATCCAGCCCGACCGCAAAGTGTCGGTGGTGGCCCCCTTGCCGGAGCGCGCGGGGCCGCCGCCCCCGAGGAAGGACGTGGAGCTGATCCTGGTGAAGGAGCACAACGGGGTGCAGTACACCAGCAGCAGCCTCCTGCCCGCCGCCCCCGCGCCGCGCTACGGCGCCCCGGACAGGGAGACCTGGGGCAAGAAGATCGACTTCCTCCTCTCCGTCATCGGCTTCGCCGTGGACCTGGCCAACGTCTGGCGATTCCCCTACCTCTGCTACAAAAATGGAGGGGGTAAGAGCACAGCTTGCGAGGTCTTTTTTCCCAGCCCCGCGCCCCAGCGCCGTGTGTCCGTCCCCCTCCCCGCTCCCTGTTCCCGGAGTTGAGCCGGGGGCCGCGGCTCAGCCCGCGGTGCCCGGGAGCGGTACCGGCCCGGGGAGGCGGCGGCGGTGCCGCTCTGCTCTGCCCCGCCGCTCCCCCGCTCCTCACTGCGCCCCCGGCCCGGCCGCTGCCAGCCCGCACGGTGAGCGCTGCTCGCACACCCCTCCGAGTTTAACTTAGTTTTGAGCACAGCCGTATGTGCCTTCTGCTGCCGCTTCAGCCTGCTTAACACTTTTTTCGTTCGCAAAAAATAGCATCAAGGGGCGGGGGGGGGGTGGTGGTGGTGGGGGGTGTGGAATCCAAACCACAAACTTGAGCAAAAAAACGGCACCTGGAAAAAGTTAGTACCGGACCATTGAAAGGTTCCTTGGGGACAGTTTTAACGTGGGATCAGGATCTCTGCCCTCCATTCTGCAGTTTGGGGCTTCTCCCCCCCTCCAAAGTAGGTAGGAAACTTGTTACAAACACAACATCACCTCCTGCACAGTTTGGCAATGACAGCAACAAAAAAAAAAAAAAAAAACTACGCACAATAACTACAGTTAGCTCAGATGGTCTGGCACATCTTCAGTAAGACCTTAACTCCATCATCCCCTTTCATCTCCCTGAAATACGCTGTGTTGTCAGTGGAGACTCCACACTGTGATGGAGTAACACCATCTGCAAGCCGGGCAGGTGCCTGGGGTGCTCTCAGATCACACGTCGGAAGAACAGACCCTGCCTAGCAGATGGAGGACTGGGTGTGTGAACGGTGAACGATACCGATAGAACTGCTAGATAGAAAGCATGTTCTGTATGATAGTTATGTACGTCTTGATAATGTGGTTGCCTGGTGATAAAGGCTAATGGTTCACACTTGTAGCATGAAATACTTGCTTCCTGTGAAAAGAGGAATGCAGGGTGGGAAAATCCCTGTCAATTAGCATGGAGTTACACCTGTCCTCAGAACTTAATAGGATGCTAGAAAGGGCTGCTACTGAAATACTTGGTCTACTTTGGTACCTCCAAAACTTCTGAGGGGAGTCAGAAAATCTCTCTGCTCACCACCCAGACAGGCTGAAGAAAGTAGTTAGTACTGAAAAATAACCTCCATCCTTATTTCATTACATCCAGAAACAATTCTGGCCGGTCACAGTACAGCAGCACAACACATCACAAACCCAGCAGGTTTCTGCGGTGTCAGGTGCAGGTGTGGCAGCAGCATCATTCATGCCACTCAGTACATATGCACCACTGCCAGATCTCCAGGTCAGCTGGCAATTTTTAGGGAAAGAGATACATTCCCCTATCTCACATTGAACAAGGTGACACCCAGAGTGCTTGAACTCTTTTCTGTCATATTTTGAGTCACTTAATATCCTAACCTTCTTCCTTTATAATTCGCTGCTGGCTCAGGCACAGGAGGCAACAGTCTGCAACTCGGTTGCATTTTGTTTAGTCTCCATGTATTATCTTAGGTTCGCTTAGAGTTCAGCTAGAGAAACCTGGGTCTTTATTAGCATCTTTTGATTCAAATACTTCCAAATTGCAGTGGAGGGAAAGCTAACTACTTCACAGCTACAAGAGGCACCTTTCAGTGAAAAGTTTGCACCAATTCCTCCATACCATCAAAGTGAAATCAGACCTTTACAAGCAACGGTAGAGAGGCCCTATGCTATCATGGTCTACAGAATGACTGAGAACTGCTTACTGATACAGAGATTATAAACACTCGTTTACTCTGCTCTTCAACAGAGAACAAACTGCAGTATGAAGCATCTCAATCAACACCTAGGATGTCATTCTTGAACACATATATAATATCAAACATCCTTTACTGGTGCTGAAAAGACTTATTTTACCATAAAATGAATAACAGGATAATTCCGATGGTCAAAACCCATCAACAGTGGGCTTTTCCTAAGGAAGTGTTCTCATGGAGGACACCAGCTAGCTAACCTGGATGAAGACACATCAACTGTGGCTAACAGGGGGACAGACTAATTTTTACAGTTTGATTGTGTTTGGCTTAATGAAGTTTAATTGCATCTAGATAATATTTTTCTTTTTCTATGCTGTTTGATAGAGTACGGCCATCAGCATATCGGCTAATACCACTCAGTCATGACAGAATTTCCAGGAGAGACCCTGACTGAAAAGTGGGGAATGGAAATATAGCCAGGGACTGGTTAGCAGCTCTCTTGCTTCTCTTTACAACAATTGTCTCAATGGTATCTCAAAAATTTTCCATCCATTGCCTCCCATGTTGGACACATATATCAATTTCATTTAGTAGAAACTCGTGTAAGAGATTCAGGCTCTAAAAGTACTTTACTGAGTTTCAAGCCAGCTCAGTCCCTTTTCTCTTTCAAACTGGGTTTGGCAGCTTGTTTGCTCTACGGGTAAATTTTCCTACAAGACCAAAGAACATGAGGCAATGGGCAGAGCTATGGGATATCCTTGGATTTCATTGATACCTTTACAGTCCTAAATCACAGATTTTCCTAAACATCTGGGGTTTTTTTCCACACTGCTACAGCAGGAGGGAACCTTTCTAATACTAGAGCAAGTTTTGCTACCTCAAAATAATAATCCAGTGGGTTTCATATAACTGCTGGCTTACATATCTCCATACAGAAGAGGTAATAAAAATACAGGTACTAATAGACATGGAGAACATTAATTTCATTATCTCAGTAGTTTTGCTGGACTCTTTAGAGACAAAATCAGGTGGCGTTTCTATACTTGTATAGCATGTTCAGACTTGCACTTTAAAAAAAACATTTACAAGATGCTCATAGTAGGGTTACAGTTTGCCTTTTGATATTTATAAGGAGCTACTAGATAAAGGAAAAAAACAAAAATAGATTAAACTTGAATTGGATGGCATGTATAAAGTAAATCAGGGGAAGGAAAAAGGTTTCCTCTCCTTCCCTCAGTTTCTCTTTATTCTGAAAGCCTCAGCAGTTACTCAGCCTCAGCAATTTAACTAGAGCTGACTTGAGACAAAGATAGTCAAATGTGGGCTACAAACTTGCATATCTTCAACAGATTGATAGAAAACAGGCAGTGAAAAGGAAGCATGTTGCAATGCCATAAGTCCTAAGCCACTAAAGTATTTTAACACTTGTTTTCAGCATAGCCTGTGCTATCTAGCAGAAAGAAATTTTGTTATCCTTCCAATATCTACACCCACAAAGGTTCTACAAATGCTCTTAGATGTTGAACAACAGCATCAAGGACATGGAAGTGGTAGAAAATGGCATCCCTCTTTACATCTGAAAAAAGTGACGTGGGTGACATGATGACTGTTACGTTCCTAAGGCTGGCTATGATTAATTTAAGATGCCAGCAGACACACTAAGGGCCTTTCCATGCTTGTAAAAATAGGTGGTTCTCAATAAAGCATGAGAACTTACAGGAACTCAGAAGTATAAATACACACTGTATTCCCTCATTCAAAGTTGAATTTTACAAGGTCATGGATGCATATACACCCCCACTTTCTTACTAGCCAAATCCTTGAGTTTCTTTCTTTGATAAACTCCAGGGAAATTTCCTGATTAAAAACTGAACATACAGGCTTTTGGGTTAGATCTTGAAGTTCCACACATAGAAAACTCTGATGGTTTGGTGTGTTTTACTTACACGAGGCATACACCACCCAGTGGTAGTTACATAGACTTTTTTATGTTAGGTAACTGGAGACAGCACTGGTAGTGTTAACAAAAAAACCTATTTGTATTTTAACAAGCTCCCAGTAACAAAAAACTAGAGAGTAAGAAGTATCCAGCGGCACTAAAATGCTGAATGAATAGCCAGAAACATCTGTGTTTTGGGAGTAGCCTGCTGAGAGACCCCAATGGGACTTCTGCACAAAGATAGATGGCAGAATGTAACCCTTCTGTGAACAACTGTGATTTTTGGAAACATTCTTGTGCTGTTAAAAAAAAAAAAATAAAATCCCCAATCTTTAGTAAGATCAAAAAAGCTAGAGTGTTTTTGGTATCAGATACTTTCTGGTATCAGTTACCTACTTCCATAGGACCTTGCCTGCCTCACAAGGGCAGGTCCAGTGGCTGTATTATAACATGAAACGGGCCACAGAAAACTTTCAGGACAGTTTAGTATGAACAGCCTGGATGAGATCTTGCCCTCACTGACTTCTTGTAAGCAGGATATGCCCAGTATGTGCTCTAGACTACTTTATAAGATGATAGGGAGGCTCTGTACAGATGGTAAAATTCTGCAAGCTCTCATTAAGCAGATGAGGCAACACTCCAGAAGGGGGAATTCTCAAGCATCACCTTGTCAGTGATCAATAAACACCACAACTTACATGTATTTGACTGCTGCTCACAGCAGAAAGGAAAAGCAGTCTTTGCAGCAAATCAAATACTCCTTGTGCAGTCCTTTTGTGAGAGTTTCAAGGAGCAGTGTATGTCACTGAAGAAATCATCAACTACAGTCATTTCTACTGGCTATTCTCACAAGTGCTATATCCTCATTATAAGTCATTTCTGGCAAGAGCCCATTTTTCTTTTTTTAAAAAGAGACTCCCTAGCTGTATGACTCTCTCTGTAAGTGGTCAGCATCAGTGTACTCAAAACAAGTCTTTATAACTCATCCAGACTTTTAAGTGCTCCCCAGTTCTGTAAGAGGCTATGCCAAATTAAAGAATAAGAAGAGTATTAAAATCAGATTCTCATCAATTTAGGGAGAGACTTACTCTGATGTTTGGATTCCATCTAAAATTTTACTGATGCCAAATGAAGTTGAGTAATGCCTAGTATGATTAACTGATGTGCTCACAGTGGGGGAGGATGATGCTCAGCCTTAGTTAACCAAGCTATTGCAGTTTTTGTACATGATACTTTTAGTATTAATGTTCATTTTTGTTTCATTTTCCTGCATAGTCATAGGGAAAATTAGTATTTCCCATTGAAATTTGTGGAAAAATCGTTTACCATCATAAAGTACTTTTTTTGTGAGCCAAAGTATTTGCAAGGTCAGTCATGTTCAGACTACTCATTAGGAAGCATGTAATTGTTGGATTAGTCACTGGAGACTTATTGTATCATAAGAATCAGATTAAGCTTTTCATGAATTTATTAATAGATGCAGATAAATATTTTAACAATTGTCTAGCTACCATAATATTGACTTTTAATTGCCTCTGAAGCATTATTTTTTAAAGTGTTTTTAGACCACAGTATTTCTGGAAGAAACGTTTGCTTCAAAGCACAGTTCACCAGCAATCAATACACTTTAAAGCAGAAGTATCTTACAATGTATCCTAATGCTCCCTTTCCTAGTCATAGTTCCATAAGCTGTAACGCAGGACTGAGCAATCCACAGCGCAGGTACCAAAGACAGACAGCATACAACCAAATCTGAATATCCCCAAACCAGGCCAGCACAAAGCCAGAAGCCAAGAGCTGTCACACGCTGAGAATGACACCTGTGAAAGTACCACCTCCCACAGAGCTGTGAGCCTGGCTAGCGCACCGCTTCACCAAAAGCAAGCTACAATGCTGACCAGCACTACCTTGCCTTTCTACTAGGTTCTGCCCCCTGTGTTTTGCCAAGTGTCTGCCATCAAATTTAATCACTATTTTGAGAAAGAATATGATCTGGTGCTTCACGCTTCAAAGGCAGATGACCTTTGCCTTGTAATATCAGGGTTTACATTCCAAAATAGCATTGATGATGATAATAATAAATCAACCTTGAAGTAATCTTACTGCAAAGCCTATGCCAAGAGTTTGACTCATCAGTCAGTCAAAGCTTAGATGCAAATCTAGTGATTTTGGTTTCCTAACAGGGGGCTTTCAATTCCCATTAGTGCATCAAACCAGTGACCTCAGATAGGTTAAACTATTATGCTGATCTCCACACCGCGGCCATGAGCTTTGGGCTTCCATGCATCGTGTGACATTGGGGATGATTGTGTGGTATGACAGTACGTCCTTCCCCAGAGCTGGATTCGGTGGCCAGCTCACAAGTTGTTCTCTTCCCTTTCCCACATGACTTGACCATCTCTCTTTCCTTTCCTTGGTCAGCCACTGATCATCTGGTGTATACAGAGCATAGATTCACCTGGGCTCAGCAGCCATGTAGCTCACATGCCAGCTGCTTCTCTGAAATTCCCTCTTCTCCTCTACGTGTCATCTTGGCTCCGAAGAATAAATCTTCAGAACTGTAATGTCTGCAGAGTTATAAGCTACTATGTCATACACCTACTACATATGAAGCATTATGAATGGACAGTAAGGAAGAACTGAATCTTTTTCACCCAAATCTTTCATCAATTCTAAAATTCTAGTTTCTGACTCTGGGGTAAGATACCATGAAATAGTGTATAAGCTGTACACTGTATGGACTCTTGGCTAAATACCTGGTTGAGTGGAGAAGTTATTTGTGCCTGCACAATTCTAGCACCCCTCAGACTGACAATTTTACAAAGGTTCTAGAGATATACAAGCATAGAAAGGTTCTAGACAAGATTCACAGTATTTGGCTTGACGTTACACCTTAAGAGAACCACCATTTGATTAATGTGGGGCAAGCATTCAGAACTGATCTAAGGGGTGCTCCAATCAATTACCAAAACTGGTTTTCCACCTTTGCTCCTCCACATTACAGAGACAATAAAAAAGCTGGTGCAAACCAAATGAGCTGTTCTGACAACAGCAGATACCTCTTTCTAAGCACACTGAATGAACACATTCTGATTACCACTCAGAAGCACTTTATTTTGAACTAAGAGACAGAAAAAACATCAAGTAGTAAACTTAGTTCCATTGTCTGGAAATTTAAAATCTCTACTCGTGGTCTTCTCCCCATCCTCCTCACCGCTCCATCAATCCTGTATGCCCTTCTCAATTCTGCCAAGAAACTGAAGTAGGGAAATATCCCTAGAAATCCATTCCAATAGGATATATATTCCTCCTGGAGAAGTGAATTCTGAAAGTTACATTAGGGAGCCTTCTACATTCACATTAACACTTATTAAAACAGATACAGGAGTTTCTTATAGTTTGGCTAGGGATCTCAGGTTTTGGATACTCATTCAAGCTGAAATAGCAGGCACTTAAGCTTCATCTGTTTCTAGTCTGTTTTCTCACTAACATCTTTTTAAGCTCTTTATTCAATTCGCTGGGAGCAATGGAAAATAAAAAGGCCGTATTAGGAGTGTAGCAGCCAACAGCCCTTCTTTACTGAAGAAACCAAAATATCTCTAAGGAGACTGAGACATGGTCTACATGGTTTTGAGGCAGAATTTCCCTTTCATCTTCTGGCAAAATATCACAAACCTGTCTGTCAGTTCAGTGAATATGTGAATACAGCTCTAGCAGTTTAAAGATGTTATTTCAAAACAGATACTTTCCTCCCCATACTTAAACTAATACAAACCAGAATGTTAATAGAAGTACTTACACATAAGATCAGAACATACTGCTTTAGTGGGTGTTTAGATAGCTGTGAGGGAAACGATGATTAAAATCAGTCCACAAATTACTGAACCTCTTGCTGTGAATTAAAATGGAAACAAATGGTTTAAAGAATTTTGAGGAGTTCTAAGGAGCACCATCAAATAGCTCATGCCTTCATTTTTGCTGTGTCTAATGGGAAGACATCAGCAGCTCCCAGTTCTAAAGCCTTTGTCGCAGGTTAACCAATTGATTAAATAACTAAGAACTGTAGTACGGCTCTCTAATATCAGTTTGGACTGGAAACTCCATAGCATTTACATACATTGTAACTATTAGATGATGATGTACCTAACTGCTCTCAGCACTATTACAAAATAATAAACCATACCCAAATAAATTCTATATTTGGACATATATTTATATTAAAATGTTTTAATTCAGGAGGCAGGAGACAAATTTTAATGGAGTGTCTTTGCAATACAGTTCTAGATCTTTCAGTACTACCTTACTCTCAGTACTTCCCATTCTCTCTGTATATATCCTTCATACAGAATATACAAAACCATGATCATGTATTTGGGGGAATCTTGCAACTGACTCTTGACTTCTTGACTTGAAATGTGACAACAAGAAATCGTTACTATTATTAAAGCTGAAATAAGTTGTATTCAGGACAACTCCACTGCCCCAATCCAGTTTCAATGAAGAGTATGTAAAGATTCCAGGAATATCACACTGATTATAAACCTTCAGTATCCCTTCCTCAGGGCATTTGGAGACAAAGGATTCATGTTAGTAGCCTATTACAGCGTGTCTTGACAACCTGTAATTCCCTCCTCCAACTACAATTCCTTAATATTCGCCTTTCCTTCTCCCTGCTTCTGAGTTAAGTCTTGAACCTTTTGTGGCAAGATTTCATCCTAATTGTGTAGATCTTACACACTAGTGCCAAGTCAGAATAGTTTCAAATGAATTGCCTTACGGACACTCAGGATTTGACATCCTAAAGAAGGATATCTGAGTCCTTCAGGAAATCAGCACCAAAAGTGACTAGACCCCCAGTAATGCTGAATAATCCCTGTTCTCATGAAAATTCTGGAGAGATAACTGTAGTATAATTCAGCATCTTAACTTCTGTATAGATTCAACATACTTAATTTTAGCCATACAGCTTTTGAAACCTTTAATCCATAAAGAAGGGGGAAGGAGGTGGGGGGAATGAAAGGGAAACAGTTAAGTTCCTTGCCTTTTGACATATTATTCTTCATGAAGACCATAGGAAAGAACCTCTAAACTACTTACCAAAGCTATCCTTTGTTTTATTTTCACTCTTCCTTCTCCTTTCCCCTATTCACCATTTACACAAGTTTTGCAATCACTCTCCTGAAGCATGACAAAGGTGACAGCACAGCACACCACTTTGAGAACTAGGGTCTACCATTCAGAGACTGAAACTGTCAGCAGGGAGGTCTGGCTATGTAAGCCACATACTTCTTGACACTCATATTCATCCAAAGCACACTACCAACTTTCCAGTGCATGGAATTCCATGATAACATATTACTAAACAAAACTCGGACAGGATTGAGCAGACAGTTGTCTTTTGCTAGTCCATAACTTTTTTATGACTAGCGTTCTGATTGTTGGTATGCAGTAAGACAAGCTGCCCGTATTATACAATAAGCCTTTTAATAGAAGATGGTAATTTTTCCAGTGCTTCTACTCTTTAAGGCTTTATGAGCACAACCACTCACTTCCAAAAGCACAAGTGATTGCAGAAGCTGTGCTTTTAATGTAGGTATTAACTGCTTGCTATTTTTTGGCTATTACTATTGTTTAAGAATATATGCTAATTTAAGTGTCCAAAATAGGATCCAACACTCCCAGACCGGTGGTGGTAGGCTACACAAATACAAAGCCTTTCCTGGGCTGCTTTGTTATAAACTGCTTCCCTAGAATAAACCTAGCATCAGAAGAGCAGTACTGGTTTGATACTGCCCCACTGAAGTACACAGGAGTGGTGATTTCAACAGTGGAAGAATATTACTTTACAGTCTTTATTTCAGAGCTGGATAAAAATATTGCATGATTTCCAAGAACTGCAATTAGTGACAGAATGAGTAAAAAAGCCATGTCTTGCTATAGCATTCTTGTTAGTTTGAGAAACAGCTTTTGTGGCATTGATGTACAGGAAGGATTGCGGCCGGGTGATTGCATAGCATTCATCTTTACTGAAGTCTGCAGAACGGTGGGAAACTGCTGATTTTCTGGCCCATCAGCAGCATGGAAGAATACACCCTATCTGATTGCCTCACTGACCATACAAACAAGCTGTTACCATGGGCCTAGCATACATACTGAAAAAAAGCAGCCGAGTATTGCGTATCTTATTTTTTGCTAGCTATTTATAAGTTATTCTGCACCTTCTGAACTATGTGTGCTGAATAGCACTCTTCACTGCTTTAACTTTTACTTCTCTTTCTCTCTTTTTCTCTCCTGTAATCAAACACCTCTTGCAATGTGTATCCTGAAGCATGACAAAGTGACAACACATCTGTATCTCGAGGAAAAGTATGATACTAATTCCAGTCAAATTCCAGTTTAATAAAAAAAAGGGGGAGAGGCTAGACTTTTTCTGATACACCACTCGAGTAGAATAATGGAACACTTTTTTCAGACCACAAGGTGGAGCAGTAGATCCTTATAGATCTTAGTAGATCCTAACCTGATAATGAACGTAACAGCCACCTACTGCATTTATAGAAAAAAAAGAAACTGGAGGACCTAACAGGGTGGCTCATGACTTTCAAATACAGGCTGCCCAGTAATAGCAAGGATTGTTCCCAAGCAGACTCTTCTTGGATTTCCCGATTCATTTCATTTATTAGGACATTACAGAAGTGGCCGCTTTTAGTGATGCCTAATTCACATCAAGGAGCTCACTTGTCAGCATGGCCGCAATGAGAGCAAGGAGACAATCCATTGATAGCAAGATGTTACCCCCTGAACACACCATTTTTTAAACGGGTGAAACATTAAAATGGAGATACCGTCTCTTCCCCCAAGGAATGATACAGGAGGAAATAATTTCTCAAATACTAAGTTTAGGAGGTTGTTCTCTGCAGTCCCCTCGAAAGATTTACCTTTGGAAAACAAACAAGCTCCACACAGACTTTCACTATCATTCTACAGTAAAGAGCCATGCTTTCTTTTTTTCTTCTTCAGTGTTAATGTAATCCGCCTTCCAGCAGGTCTCAACGCCTTGCCTTCTTGGCAGAAGCATCATTATTTCACAACACCAGTAACAGAAAGCAAAGAGTTTCAGTGAGCAGGAACAATGAAGTATGTTGGGCTAACCGTGATATTAGAAAGTTCAAGTGTTATCAAAACATCAAGTTCACAGCTTAGAAGCTACTCCAAAGTATCTCTGCTACATGACTCTTCGTCAGCATGCAGGGCTGTATCTACCTACTGATGTCCAATAAGACTGATGCTAGAAGAAAGCTTGAAAGCTCATGCCCCCAACTGAGAGGTGATTATAGCTGTACATAGGCATCTTATTTAAAAGAGTTATCACAAAACTAAGGAATAGCTTGTGCTGTGCAGTGCTTTTGTCTCCTCTCTAAAGAGAAATGCAGATGTGTCAATGAGATCATGAGGCAGGTGTTGGTGAGACTGGAGATGCTCCAGCATTTTGTTTTGGGGAAGAGTTTGATCATTTGCTCCTTTTCTGCAGTTTGTTTCTCATTTATGTATGGCTCTACAGCCTTAGTTAAAATCAATAGATTCATAAACCACAAGGGAGAAATCCTGACCCAGCTGAAGTCAATGGGTGTTTTTTTTCCATTGACGTCACCAGAGCCAAGATTTCAACCCAAATAACAGACGTCTCTCTCTTAAGGACTCCTAAGTAGACAGAATTTTCAGACTAAGAATTATGTGAGAAGAAAAACAGAGTAAAGTAATAAAAAATTATTCAGACTAAACTGATATAGAAGACTTCCATTGACTAATAACTGATGTTCACTCAGTGCAATACCTCAGTACTTTAGCTAATAAGTAATATGTTGGGACTTACATAGATCATGGTCATTATTACACAAAATGAATTTACTCTGTGAGAGTTAGACTATGATCTCGGCATTCTCCTATGTAGGGCTCAAGCAATAAAAAAAAAAGTACTATTTTAAGAAGTTCTTTTTACTCTCACAGTTTCATAGAGACAAATGATTAGGCAAGAATCTCTTTCTAGCTTTCAAGGCTAAAGAGAAAAGCTGGGAAAATACAAAGCCAGTACAAGACTAAAAGCCAGCAGGCAAATAAAAGGATTGGACTAGAAGATCTTACATTTTAAGACATGTTAAATTATTTAGGGGGCCTAATCCATGGTTTTTCAAGTTTTGAAACTGGGAGTTGTAGGAATATAGATGGCATGGGTTACTCTCTCTCCCTTGACTCTTCCCTAAAAGAAAGTGACAGAAAACAGTTACCAGGCTATTCCTAAATTGCAGGTTAATCCTTTATTGATGCATACAGAGACTGATGACAAAAATCACTGTCTCTAACCCTAAATTAAGAGATTTGGAGATCTTCAAGATACCTACATATTTCCTTCTAAATACTGTTTTACAGTCATGTAAAATATAAAGTTTATGTGTTTAAAAGCTGATTAGAAATATGAAAAAAAATATAGCTATGCAATAAATTGAAAACACCAAGCTCAGTCATGCTGATTTATCATACGGTCTGAGTAATCAGTGAACAAAATTGCCCCACAATCTGCCCTACAGAAAGCTTGCACTATGATGAAACAAGAAGGATTTTGCTTCAAACTGTTAATAGGCCTGTGCTTCATCTTGGCAGTGAGCTATGATGGGCCCTGAGGTCATTTTCACATTCTTCTATGGCATGTCAAGCTAGAAGGCCCTGTGCAGAATGGCAGTGATAAAGTATGTACTGGACAGCTCGGACTGAGGGGAAAATTTACTTCATTGCTTGAAGCCTATTAGGAAAATAGTCCCCTAAATAAGAACAAAGATAAAGCTCAGGTTTCAAACTCAAATAAAAACTTTTGTCAGATTAATTCCCACAGAAGAGGGACAGTAGTTGGACAGAACATGAAGGAAGCCTGTTGCCAGCCAATACAGCTAGATTGATGCAGCACTGTTGTGGTTTCATACCGGTCTAGGTGAGATTCAGTTTACCCCTTGGAGCAAGGGAACATCAAGAGAAGTAGTTCTTATAGTCCTCCTGTTGCAGGGATGCTATTGGAAAATTTTGCTTTATGCCCACAATGCCCAGATTCTCAGAGAGACCCCACCCGATGGCTCTGCACTGCATACAGAATATTACCAACACTACCCTAGGCCAAATACAGGTATTTTTCCAAATGGAAAGTTTTTTTGTGAAGAATGCTGTGACAGTTTTTGTGAAATTCTTGTGTTCAGTGCTAATAGAAAGGTACAAAGTAAGGAAGCCACAGCCATTTGGAAGTTACCTTTGCCCAGAACTTCCAATATTTTAGCACAATCCAACAGCAGCTATAACCTCTGATAAGAGCACAGGGGTTTGCATTGTTCTAGGCAATTATGCAGTAGTAGCCATCACCGTAATGGTAGATTTGCCAAAATCATTGCGAACGGCATTACACACAGCCATTAAAGTTTACAGATAAATTAAGTTGTTATAACATTGTCTTATATAAGAAAATATTATTTGTGGCTAGATAGCATACTATCCGTTTCAAAATATGTGTGAAATCTGTATCTGTAGTTTATATAGCATGTCTAAGAAATATAGATGTATGAGAAAACTGTATATAAAGACTACTTCCCAGTAGTGTTGACAGAAAACATAGGTCGGTTTTAATAAAACATGGAGAATGGCTTTATAGTGTATGTAACTGCTTTCTACTTTAAAGCCCTGTATAAACATGCATTATATGTAGTTTACAGTATAGTTATTCTGGTTCCTTTAGTGGCATCAGAAAGAACATTCATCCTGAATGCTTCATTTATAATGACTGAGAGTAAAGGTTAGATTTACTTGAATTCTTATAGGTAGGACAGTATAACTGTCTCGTACTTTTGTGATAGCACATAATCCTTTATTGATAGGAAGAATTTAGAAGATTCTGTGGTGCAAGAGTTTGTAAAGATTAAGATAATACAGAAAGTATTACACTATTAGAAATAAATCTCTAATAAAGCCTGGAAGGAAAAGGAATGTTTTGCTTTGGTCATAGTCTCCAAAAATTGGCATTACAACTTAAAATTGGATTAATCATTAAATGGTAAGGCAAGTTTTAAGTGTACCTCGGAGTGTTTATGCTTGATTCTTCTCTAGCAGAATTTCAAGGCATTTACCTCCCATTGGTTTGTACATTAATCCTCTTGAAAGCTGCCTGGCACTTGTCTAGAGCTGATTTAAGATGTCTTAAGCACTTTGTTTTACCCTGGCACAGTTATGAATCTCATGATGCCTAAAATGGGTACTGTGTCCTCTCCAGAGGGTGCTTAACTTTGGGGCTGTTTTTTATTTTGACAATCTGCAAAAGAAAAACAGTCTTTAAGAGAAACACCCTCCATCTGAGGTTGCGTTGTGAACCAGAAATTGCACTGTTACATGCAGAGAACAAAGCACATTTAACAGTCCTTGTCTCACAGTGTACATTAGTTACTACTCTGGCTCTAATTAGCTCTGCCAGCGCAGTTGTGTCACCTTGTATTAAGCACCCAGTGCAGGTGGCATAACTAGGAGGGGAGTTTCCCCGTGTATACCCTGTACAACGTACACAGGACAGCGAGCAGCTCCCACAAGGGTAATCCTAAGAATGTTAGAAAGAATAGAAAGACCAAAGCAAACACTAACACTGCCTAAATGAGGGGCTGAAATACAGAGGATTCATCCCAGGCTCTTTTCTAGTAAGGTGGAGGAATATATCTGGGATATAAACCTGGCATTCCTGGAGCATCAAATGCACAGCTCAGAAAGTGGGTACCGTAACTTAATGTGGGTACAAAAAGTGCCCATGTAACTCTTCAACCTGCCAATATATGAACCTGCTACACCAAGAAATACCTGTAAGGTGGGAATTTTAGAAAAGCAGGAATCACTGCTGTAATTCATTAGTTCACTCAGTCTCTTCAGATTATAAAAAGACAGATGAAACACTTGATTGCAGTGCTTAAGCATCTTCACAGGAGGGAAACAGAGTGTTGCAGGGAATTTTCATTTATCAGGGAAAGCACTGCCATAATCAAATGTCAGATATATTCAAATTAGAAATAATTATTTTTTTTAAAAAATATTTTTTACACAAAAGTTACTAACCTATGAAATAAACTAACCTATATGAAATAAACTACCAAAAAAGCAAAGGATCCACCTGATATCTTCAAATCAGGATTGTATGTTTTTCTGTCTGAAACTCTGGTTTATGTTAGACGGAAGGTTAGATCAAAGTATCTAACAATCCATTCTGGCATCAAAATCAGATGGATCTATGAATTCTGAAAATATTCATTTAAATTTACAGCTGACTGAGGCAAAACAAACACAAATGAACATACAGGTTCCCTGAGAAGGTAGAGAAAACTATGCCTAACAGTTTGTATCTGAACCAAAGTAAAGCTGTAGTTGCCAAAATCTCCCTGGCACCAAGCAAGGACTTCCCTACACTTAAGAGACAGCTAAAGCTGATGACGTAGTATTTCATTTCATGAACATGATTATATTCTGTATATCACAGAAAACAGTTTTTCAGTACACACGTTTCAAGGAAAACTTATCACATGAGGTTATGTTATTATGGATTTTCTAGTGCTGGAATCCAGCAAAACCTGCTTGTCTTGATCCACAAATTCACAGCAAATAGCTTCTGATGTCTTCATTCAAAAATATTTTAAGCCATGGATGTTCTGCCCCAATAAATCAGGGTACATTTTGATGGACACTTGACTTTGTACATCTCAAGTACAGCCTACACTGTACATGGGTGGGTTTGTTGATAGGCAGTTGCAGGTGAATATATCTTTGTGTCACCCCTAATAATTGCAAAGTTGGGGAAAAAACACAAATAGAATGCTCCTATTAATAAAATGATAGAATAGTATTTTTTCATCTTAATTTAGTATCTCTTAAGCTTCCAGTCATGTCTATGGTGAAGCAGCAGCATTCTCCAGCTAGGCATCTGCACGCTGACCCAGCAGTCCAGTACTACGCACTTCCCCTGACCAGCACATTCTGAAAAGCTTGTGAACTAGCAAGTTTGCTGTTTTGCTCCCAGCAGTGTTAGCTGTGCCAGGGAAGGATACTCCCACTCCTACAACCCCTGTCCTATTGAACATTAGTAATAGGGATTTCATAAATCCCGTAACAAAACAGTCTACAAGCTGGCTCCACATTCTAGCTCACTTACTTTCTCATTTCTTGTTTAAACCAGCCAGATAGTTAAAGAAAAAGGCACAAAACCAGCAAGATGGATTTGGGCAGGAATGTTAGACCTTCACATTGTTACAAACTCAAGGATATTTACTTACCAAACTACTGCCAAAATTCACCTTGATGCTAATTCATTTATTTAGAAACAAAGGGGCCAGCTCCAGTACCTTCTGCTATAAGGAGGCACAATGTGAAAACAAAAGCTATCAGTGCAACCTTGTAAAGCAAAGTTTTAGACTTCCTACGGTCACACTCGTGGCAGAAGATGGGAATGGCTTCATTTCCTGAAGTAGCAACAGTTAGAGTGTTGTGAAGGTCAGCAGCAGGAACTGCCCCCACCTCCCCCCACTGCAGAGCTCCAGAGCTCCCACTGCCTCACTGGCCATCTTGGACCAACCTGATTTATATTCTCTCAAACCCACCATGTCTCTTTATTCTTTAATTTCCTATCAAACAACATAGGCCGGGGTTCTGTTCTTGTATGTTTCTGCAATTATCTTTAAACTACACACTGTTGTAAATGTGATCATTTCATTAATTTATGTAAATAGGACCTTAGCCAATGACTTGGGTGTTATTTATGAATGAATCATGCTGCTCTGAGTGGTTGGGTATATTTAACTCTCATTAATTTGTTCAAAATAGCTACTAATGGGTTTCTTTAGCTCATTACTCTTGTAACAAAAAGCTAAAGAGATGACTGGGTTTGCATGGAAGGGCTTGGGTAACCCTTTCTGTTACAAGCCAGTGACCAGCTTATAAGTACACTGCGCTTCAAGTCACTTCAAGTGATTTCAAGGCAGTAGCAGGTTAACAGCTCAAGACAAAAAATGCAGGCTTCGGTTGGCATCAGCCCATGAACAGCATTGAACCATTTCTGGAAACCATTTGTTTTCACTTCCTTTTGAGTGAAAGGAACGCTATTAAAATTGGAATTCTGGAAAAACTGAAGGCTCGGAGCCCAAATCGAGAGTAGAAATATAAATAGGTTCAAATCTAGCAATGTTTTTAGAGGGAGTAGCTAAATATAAGGGCTTCAAAAGAAACATGTCACTCACCATGGTATAGCTCCACTGGTTTTATGATTCAAAAATACTTTCCATGAAAAAGGTTGCATACTTGGAAGATTTTATTGCATACTTGGAGGATTTTATATGTGCAAAGTGCTGCTGAAGTTTTTATAGTATGTCACACGATCTGTTTTGCAGAAAACTGTTATTTTTGACTACTATAATCTATTGCTGGCTGGGCTCAACATCATTATACAGCTGCTGTTAAAAATCATCCTCTTGGCTTTGGCACTGATGTTACATCATGCTCCTTTGTATCTCCAACTTCTTTTTGCTGTACATGCAAACCCTTATTGCTTTTAATCTCAGGTCAGTAAAGGTCTACCCTTCCAGCCCTTCTTCCTAGGAGTCAGCGACAGGCTCAAGCTTGTGTCCCCCAGAGGTGCCCTCGGTGGCTGTACAAGCCAGTTGGTAGCCAGTCTGCTGAAGAGCCAGAACTAATGTTAAAGTACTAAGAAATGCCTGCCTTTCCAATTACCTAGTTTTTCTACCTATTATGATCTTGTACAATCCAGAGTTCAAGATCTCTGCATCAGGGACTTCCTTTTTCATTCACAAGAGTCTGCACAGATTAGAGTTTCCACCCATTTTCCTCATTGTCCAAGCAAACATACTGCATCGCAAACAAACTGTTCGCTGATATTGTTTGAAGTACTATTTATTTTGTATGAAAAAAACAAGCAGTGTTGATCAGATACAGAGATTAGCTTGTATTTCAGTTCACCAAGCGGGAGATCTTTGGTTTTAGACTCTTCCAGCACAAGTACTGGAAACACTTCTATCTGAAAATATACTGCAACATTTGCTCAAAGTTTGTTGTTTTAGCAGACATCACCGCCAGTTAACATTTTGACTAGAATAACCATGGTAACAAATGCAGAAGGCTAAGGAGCACAAATAGTTCAAAGTTGTTTCAACTACCCCTGGCCTGGCCTGCTTCTTGTATGTGCATCAACAAATCCTTTTAGGACAACAGCAGCTGTTTAAATGATCTTTTCTCGGTCATTAGTAAATTAATGCTTCTTTCTTTCTGGTATTTAAAAGCAAGATGAGACCTCCTTGTAGGATTGAGAGGAGTATTTAGAGCTGTATTCATCTTTGCTTCCCACCCCCTAGGATGCTGTGAATGCTGAAGAACAGAGGGAGGAGACACCCTTTTTGTGGATTCTGTTATACCATAATTAAGAAGCTGTTCTGGCACTGAATACAGGAACGCAAAGCCTGCCTTGTATTTTGTCCTTCATTAATTAAATGTAATAGTTTTCTTAAAAATCTTCTGTGTAAGTTTCCACTTGAAGTTTCACACAGATGGTTCTTGTAGAAGCTGAGGATTTGACCTAATCTAGTTTTGCATAAGAACAAGGCTGTTTTAACTCCATGTATACACTGGTACCTTAAGGGATGTATATGGATCTCATGAAATCTGTTAACAGAGAAATGTAGCAATTCACAACAGTCCAAGGCCAACCTGTGGCCTTTGAGCTGCATGTAACAAAGTATGGCTCTTATGCCAGGGCTGTATTACAGATGTTAATTACTTCAGATTTTTAGTTGTAAAGGAAAATTGGGAACCATTAGGGATTGCTGAAACCAGGATTGCCTTGTGGGATGCAGCTGTGTGCTCAGGCCCATCCCATCACACAGCGGGGGAGTGGAATCCCCTTGAGTGCTATCAGTCTGCTGTGGCCAATGCAGCAATCCCACAGATTGCATTCCCTCAGCTCTCTGAGGTAGGTAGATCTTGGCAAGCCAGCCTTAAGTGCTGGCCAAACTGTGTGCTCCTTAAGAATGAGTTCTGCTGTCTGGGCTATACAAATCTGACTGGCCCCTTGGATTCATGCAATTAAAGCACAGCAGTTTCTGTGGCCAGTGGCACAGGCAGAAGTGGCACAGATGTCGTCATGTCACTCTTCCTAACACATTTTGGCCCCATAGACCAGGTGGGCATTAACAGTGAGGCTGCTCCTTCAGAGAAGTCTGGTAGGATGCTCAATTTCACACCAGTGGACCTAAAGCAAGAGGCCCACCAGGATGCCAGTTTGTGTCCTCCATGGCCCACAGGATGCTCACACATGCAGGATGGTATGCAGTCTCCTTCCAAACAAGATCACTTGTTCAGAAGATACTGTACACAAACCAGTCCTATGATGGAGCCCGTGTGCAATCACAGAGTGAGGTTGATCACATATCACACATATGCTGTTTATAAGCATTTGCATACCATTCTAGTTTGCAGAAAATTGAACAATACTTTGACCATCATTTATTTTCCCTTGAAGTGCCCATGATCTCAGAAAGAGTTCAGTGAACACCGTGAAGTTTGATTCTGGATATTGGTTAGGAAGAGAAGAGCAAATATCAAGACATTTATAAAGTACCTTACTTTTTGGCATTTTTTACCTAATCAAAAGCTATTAAAAAAGAAGTTTCCAGAAGTCTCCAAAACATGAAATCAACTTAATGTGACTAAGCACCCTTACTTTGATATTTATCTCAATTTCAAAATACTTCAATCATTTAGTTACCTGAAAAGTAACCCAGCTATGAAACCCTGCCACACTGTGTAACTGCTCTTTGCTGAAAATTACACCACACCTTATTAATCCCTTGCGGGGGCAGGGTGGGGGGAAAAAAAAAAAAAGAAACCTCCTTTAACTAAAGCCTGGAATGACTCGCAGCCAAATAGATGACGCTTACACAAGTATGCGTAAGTACAGTACACTTCACAGTTCATCATGGTATTAGTCATACTTAAAAAACACGTATTTTAAACTGGCATTTAATATGTATGTCCACTACACATCTCCAGGATTAATTTTCTCACAGATTTCCCTATTCAATTTGTGGCATCACGTTTTTCGCAGTCTCTTGACATAAATGTTAATCAAACAGCACTCTGTGCAAACTCCATACCTCCCAAATACAAGCTAGGCTTGTGAGTCAGCTCCACACACTGTAATACTATCGAAGCAAGACAAGTATGGCACTTCAAAGGCTGTCATTTACAAGAAATCTGATGGCAAAACCACCTGAAATATTTTTTCTAGATTCTAGGTATGGCGAAAGCAATATGTAGTATCCCAGATTGATTTAGCTAAGTGTGTTTCAACATTGAACAGAGCTCAGAACTGCAGGGCATCAAGTATTTGTTGAATACAAATTATTTTTTTCTCTACAATATTCAAACATACGACAGTTCAACAATCATAGAAAGCAGCTTATGAACAGCACTGAAATACTATTAAAACATGTATCATTCGTACTGTAGTAGCTTACGTGAATGCAACCTGCATTCCATATGCACTCCATATAAACATAATGAATTAGAAGATTCTTGCCCCCAAAGTGATACAACCTATATATTTCAGCTTTTAGGGTACATTCTCAAAGCTTTAAGCTGTTCTTTATTTCTGTTGATAAACCTTGTCTCTGTTTCATTGCAAGATTTCAACTTTTAAATGTCTAAGCTTACAACTGAATGCTGAATACATTGTCCTTACCATTATGTTACAGCACGTTACTTTTAGATTTGTGGTATGACTAAGAGAACAATTTGTTTTTCCATTCTTATTCTCCAGTATATACTCAAAATTCCCTCTCTGAACATGCTAGGCACTAGTAATATCTGTGAAAAGCAAACATGAGAGGTAAAGGAGCAACAACTATTCAGACTTCTAAAAGCACGACAGTAGTGTCAGAGGTACTTTTAAAATATGTAATTCATTCTGCCTACTGGCATGTTTTAGATAGCTAGTCATGCTTTTAGCTTTTATACTTTTATAGACTACACATACCTTTTGTAAGTTTATATATTTAGAAGCAATGCAAACTGACTTCCTTTTGCAAGAGAAGTTTTCAAATTACTAAACCAGTACAGCAGATTTAAAGGTTTGCACAAGTTCCTAGTCCTTGCTATTGGGAGAAAGAGATACCTGCTGCTGTTTTTTCTTTTGCTAGAACAATTTAACCCTGATTTTCACAATCTAGTTTCTCTTTCATATGTAACTCTTAAAAGACAGCAGTCCATTATTCAGGATATGTAATTACTCTGTCAGCTTCTTATTTATTCAAAACAATCTAATAATTTTTTATACAGACAAATTTTACATGAACTGAACTGTACTGGACCAAGTAAGCTATGCAATAAACTAAAAGCTACACTTTACAGGTACCACAAAGCAGAGGACTGACAGACCATCCAGTTATTAAACACAACACCAACTATAACCGTTTTATAGTACCATATGTAGCCATGTGCTGGGGGAGTCTTCTTTCTGTAAGCTGGATCATATAAAATAGTTAAGAAATTTTCAGATAGTTTCTACATTAGATGATCCTCTTCTGTTTCAGTTGGCAATACTTTTTATGATAGTAGCACTAACACATCAGGATTTTTCCACAGGTGACAGTTTCTGTGGTATGAACTCACAGGAGGATCCTCAGTCAAGTAAAGTTATGTACTCCAGGAAGGAGCACGCAGCCCCAGCACCGTCCTGCTGCAATATAAAGATGCTGTACTTGGGCCTAGCAGTGAAACCTAGTACATACTCCACATTAATGGCAATAAGTATTACTACATTGGAAAGGGGTATGTTGTCTAACACATTTCATAAGAATAAGGGAATTTATTATAGCAAAAACCAAAATATGCCATAGAAGCCCAAATTCCATACAACTGACCAGTATTGATTAATTTTCAAGCCAGAGGTTCCTACGGAAACCTCACACAGTGGGATTTAAACTGCACTTACAGGAACTCACACGACTTTTTTTTTTTTTCCTCTGTTGCTGGCCTCCATGCTCCCTTTTGAACATACTACACTAAAAAAACTTAACAAAATTTTTCATAGTCCCTTTCCCTTTTTAGCTCTGCAACTGTGTTTGGCATCATTTCTTCTTCAGTTAGGGACTGATTTTAGGGGTCACATGTTTTTTCCCTTTGAAGCCAAAAACCAGAGGAGAAACATTAGGGGGAAATAGGAGCATGGTCTACAGCTTTTTTCAGGCGTTCTCTCTCTGGGACCCTAAAAAGAATACAGGAAAGGGACAAGAGAATATGGGTTCTTCCTTCCTGATATCTCCTTCCTACTTTCCAGAGGCAGTGGCTTATCCAGTAAAAGTAAGCAACAGAGAAAGCAAAACATAACCAAAACGTAGACGACAATGTCTAATTATTCTCTTTCCAGGTGCTTTTCTTATTCCCTATATCCTCTTCTTAATCATTGCTGGAATGCCCCTGTTCTATATGGAATTAGCACTGGGACAGTATAACCGAGAAGGGGCTGCCACTGTGTGGAAAATCTGTCCAGTTTTCAAAGGTAAGTGTCCCTCTGCTCACTTGAATAGCACCATGAGGGTGCCACACACTTGTGATCACAAAGTAAAGGTCTCTCATCTTTCCACAGACAGCATGATATTTGCTGACCTTTCCCCAACCCTTGAAGTCAGAAGTCTTTTCTTTATCACAGGTGGAACACAAAATGGGAAAAGCCACAGAAATCATCTTCAGGGTGATTGCTAAGAGTACAACAGAGAGCAATGAGCAGGAGCAGTTCAGCCCTGTCCTCCCTTTCCCCTGCCTATTGGGGAGTGGGAGGAACTGGGTATCGCTAGGCGGAGGGAGGGGTTGGCAATGCAAACATTTGGAAATACCACATCCCATCCAGGTCAGTTCAGCCCTGTCTCCCCCAGTGACTAAGATAACCACTGCCTCCATTCAGTTCCCTGTGCGGAGCGCTCTCTGCAGAAGTCAGCGTACCACAGTGGCTAGAACACTAAATGAAGTTGTGAAGACACTAGTTCAGTCACTAGACTTGTAACGTCACACAAGTTATCTGTGGCTCTGTACTTCAGTTTTCCTGCCTAGGAAATAGGAGCAATGATTCTGATAGACTTTGTAAAGTGGTTTTTAAATCTAGCAATGAAAAGCACTTACTAAAACCTGAACATTATTATTACTATGGAGTGGTCTGCACTAGGGTTAACTCTCCAGTGTCACTGAATTTGTGGAGTGTTGTTTTGTGCACTGAGTTGCAATCAATCTGCAAGGAAGAAATACCCGAGGTTAGGTGTTTGGATACTGATTGGGGTGTTTGGCATTGGTCAGGGATAAAGGGATCTCCCTGGGTGAAAGAAGCCATATGCTTTCTGTACATGAAACAAGTATTTGTCAAGGAGCTTCAAGAATTTTCTTAAGCATTGCTTACCAGCAAAAATCATAAGTTCCCTTATATCTATACCAGATTGTATCTAAAATCTTATGTAAAAGCCTTTTCAACACAGAGCTATCTGAAATGAAACCAGTCAAGCTCAGCTGATCTTAGAAGCTTAAAATTCAGATCATGTTCATCCCATGACTGACAAAAGCTGAGGAGCTTAACAATAGCAATCCAAACCTGGCGGATCCTGTGCTTGGATATAGGTTACACTGAGTAAATGTTAGTCTCCTTTCTCAAAATACAGCTTTCCTCTTCAAGGAGTCTAGTGCCGCAGAATAGGAAAACTGCAGGGTTTTTATCAGTCAAACCCAAAACTCAAAGCAAAATTAGAGATATAATAAAAAGTAAATAAGCAAACTAATAAGTGCTCCAAAATTTTTAAATTAATTCATATAGATTTACCTATCCCTTCTATAACCCCTTCATGGGAGACAGAATTCATCCCAGCACCCGGGAACCTGAAGACCCTTGCTCAATCAAAATTCCTGCTGGTATCAGTTAATACCTTTGGATGGCCGCAAGGATTTTGAAAACCTAACTGCAAAAATTAGACCTTAAGGATCTCAAAGTGGTTGAGCCAAATACCACTGAGCTCAGAGGTACTCTATCTGTTGACTTCAGGATTGAAAAGATGATGAGAAAGGAAAATAGAACTTATTTCATGTATAGTCTTGTTGACATTCCAGCTGTGTTTTTAAACTGACATTTTCAAGGTGGACTAAACATACATTCCTGTTGATTTTTAAGTCTTCTTATTACTAGGATATAGAAGAGCATAAGTTATTTGATTCTCAAAAAGTAATAAGCATTGAGTTGTATTTGCACCTCAGCACTAGTATAAAATCAGGTACTTCTGAAGTTTTGACCAAATCTTCTGGTAACATACAAACACATTTTACTGCTAATGCTTTTGCTTCTGGAATAACTCAAATCTCTCATTCAAATGAAAAGTACACAGTCTACAGAAATTTATTACAGCTTCTCGAAATGAACAGCACTATAGTACTAATTTTAGCTATTAATATTATTGCTTATGAACTCTGAGGACTCTACTTCTAATGAGATGCTTTCATAATGGATACATTTAAAAATATACCCTGTAACCTTTGCAACACAGTCTGTTTTCATCTCTACATTTTCCAGGGTCTATTTTAGAGGGTGGGTGGTGCAGCATTACTTTTAAGAAATGCTAGATCTAGAAACAGAAGAGCAAATTCATTCCTGAAGAGTCTTATTATTTCAGAGGCTTGACATTTAAGATACGTTCAATGCAGTATTTTTTATTCTTGATACTAAATATCTATCATTGTCCTCCTGAATTGGAGAAATTGCAGAAACACTTTTTTTAAACAGAAATCATCCAATTTCTGTGCAACATATATTATTTGTACTTAGTATTTTAACATTCAGATGAATATTTAAGGATTATCCCCTTGGGTGATTCCCCCCTCTTCTCCATTCTATTGATCACAATGTATCACTAGAATTTGAGTGTTAATATACTGGATTCATTTAAGCACCAAGAATTTGAAGATACAGTTTCATCTTTACTCTCACAATCTTTTCCCCAGTGTTAGGGAATGAGCAAACTGGTCTATGTATTAAAAGCCTCCTGAAGAGCAAAGTGTAATTTTGGTATATGCAGCAGTCTTTGAACTGCCAACTCCTTCAGGGTCAGCATCTGTTCCTCATGCAAATTTTAAACCAAGGATTAATTCTCAAAGTGTGTGCTATTTCCTTGCTTTGTCAAGAAATATGAAAGCCTTGCTTTATCCAGAAATACAAAACTCAAAAAAAACTAAACTGAAGGAAATTAGAAGTAAAGGTCTACACTTTGGTGCTGTGACAGTACAGTGATGATAGTCATAAAACAGCTGTCATCTGTACCTGTTATATGTAGCTCTGGGATAGGATTCAGAGAACAATGCTGCACACAGAGTAAAGGAAGAATGGTATAAGCCAAGGTGAAGCAAATTTCTTGCACAGTTCTGGCAACAAACTTTTGTTCTGCTCTGACATTAGTACCAAAGCTTCCTCCCAAACCATTGGAAAATGTCCATTTTCATGTGAACATGCACTCTCTCAGGCTTGCTTGCTAAAGGGACCCTCCAAGAACACTTCACAGAGTACACAAAAATACAAACCAAATGTTCAAAGTCAAAAGAGAATGCTTACAGTGGGGATTCTGTAATCCTGGGGACATAATAAAATGGTTTGAAGGTCCACACACAGTTTAGCCCCAAGCTTGATATTCACCAAGATTTACTGGCCTGCCCAAGAACCCCTCAGTGGAACAGCACAGACTGTTTCATGCATGTTTTGGACCTCGTTACATGCTGACAGAAGCCAATCTGGAAAGTAACAATGGGAAAGAAACAGGAGAGGGTTGGGTGTTTGTTCCAAACTAGCTCAGGGTGGGAACGTGAGGCATAGGAGAACTTCACTTAAGTCTCGAGCTTTCTTTTTCCAAGAAAAGTTGGCAAGGAATCTGGCATTATGAAGATGAAGTGAGTTTCACTCCTAACATGGGCTTGCAATATTCTACATTGGAAGGCTGTACAAGAGCAAACTTTGACATTGCACTGCTTAATTTCTTTCTTTGGCAATCAACTGGATTTGCTAAAAGCCAGTCATTTTCCAAAATCATTAATGTAATTTTTTTGTTTTAAGGTCAGTGACACTGTGTCTGCATGTGTATATGTAAATGTCAAAAATTCCCTTTATTGGTCTGAAGATCTAAATGAATTTGCAACCGTGTATGGCTGAGTTTAACTCTAGTGTTTGCAAATACTGTTGCATGTAAAACGCAATGTATAATCTAGTTTTCCTTTGTCTTTAGGTGTAGGCTATGCAGTGATACTCATAGCTCTTTACGTGGGTTTCTACTACAACGTTATCATAGCTTGGTCTCTGTATTATCTATTTTCATCATTCACATTTGAGCTCCCCTGGACAAACTGCGACAACAGTTGGAACAGTCCAAACTGTACAGATCCCAAACTCTTCAATGCATCAGTGCTTGGCAATGGTACCAAATACTCGAAGTACAAACTCACTCCTGCAGCTGAATTTTATGAGTAAGTGTTGACTTGACTTTGCTATTTATTCAGAATTCTATGTCTAAGAGTGTTTCCTCTGGAAGGTAAAATGGCTTTAGCATCCAGCCTCTAGAATAAGCATCAGAAGACTAAAGTTAAAATGCAGTTGTAACGTTGATCTGTATTCCTGTGTGATTAAGACTCTTGCCTCTGTGAGCTCTGGTTTCTCCTGTACAAATGCAATACTTGCCACTAAGCAAAATAGAATTGGACAAAAGACACAAATCTTCCCCGATGGACCACTTTTGCTTGCACCAACTTTGCCAGGGAATGGAAACACAGCAATATTCTGACAAAGATGACTGCATGCCAAACTGAGCTGACTTTAAGGCTTTAAAATAATCATTTGTTCACCAGGCTTGGCTTGTTTCTCTACTTGCAAAATATCTCAGAGCAGACCTCTGTTTGCTCTGCTGCTGCGATAGTTCAATGAAGTGAGATGAAGGACTGAGCAGGAGGAGAGCACCACAGTTGTAGAAAGACGGGCTTTTTCTAATTCCTAAGCAAAAGAGCATTCTGCAATATGGGCCAAGACAGGCAAAGGCACACTCAAATCAAACACTTGGAATCAAAACCAAAAAGGTATATAAATTCACAACTGAACTATAAAACAAAGATATCGATCTGTGTATAAATAATTGCATTATGGACCTCCAGGGGAAAATGGGATTTGATTAGGATAAAGAAAGGAGGATAGGCATCAAGGCTAATTGTATCAGCTGTTGAATTAATCTGAATAATCAATTAATGTTTCTGTGTTGAGAATAGAAGGCTATCAGGACACACACCTGCTGAGCAGTGAGTCCAACCCTGTAGAAACAAAGGGACACCACTGTTACCATAAATAACCTAGTGTGTGTTAGACCATGCCTGGCTACAGTAGGGATCTTGAGGTCTGTGTTTATAGCTCTGAAACATTTGTGGCTGCTATTTCTCCTCTGAAGACAGCACAGTGAAGGATCAGTAGTGATACACAAACTGTTGGCAGGGGTTTGGGTAAACTAAACTCAGTGCTTTGAAAACAGTAAGGGGGGGTTGAGTTCAAAGGAAGTCACTACAATGACAAATAATGACAGGTAGGAAATCTACTGCCCTTACAAAGACAATATATGATGTATTCATAACTCAAATGTAAAGACAGGTCTTTTATACCAAAAGGCTACATAGGCATGTAGTCAGTTAAAGAACCTGACTTTGAAGAGAACTATAAAAAATTATACATTCAGCATCTTCAAACAAAGAACCACATTATTACAGAACTTTTATTTGAACAGCATTTAAAAAAAGGTTTTCTTTATAATTTTCTTGTGCTTAGGCCTTTGTAAAGCAAAATGCAATCCCTATATTCTTGCTTTTTTCCTTTATGATATAAAGTGGTTCTGTGCATTTTCTGTTACCACATTATGCTTGGGGTATGATTTTGACTTTGTAGTAGGTGAGGTTGTGGTAGAATCTGTTCACAATGTTTTGATTTATTTCCACTGATCTGGGGAACAGCTCAATTTGTGATTCTGTCTGTACACTGAAACTTGAAATCTTACGGTTCTTTCCTCACCATGAAATAGATTCAAAGTGCAGTTTTCAGAAGGTAAGAACAAAAAGGGAATTTGACATTTCATTACACTTTGATCCCTGAATTTTGGGGCCATAATTAAGTCCCTAGGCCCTGTACTTATTAGCAACTAGATTATATTGCAAAAATGAGAAGAATAACCACTAAAGTAACACAATCTGTAACATCTGCTTTCTCAGCTGTAAAAACAGGGAATCACAAGGGGCATTATGTTCACTTATCCAGTATTTGGATTAGCTCATCAAGTCCAGCTGTACAGCTCAGGTGTGGACCCAAACTTGTGCAAAGTTTTAGTGTATTCAGATCCAACCTAATAAAAGACAGTCCAATTCAGAAAACAGTGATTCTTCTCTTATACCAAATAACTTAACTCGTTCCCGTGGTATTTTTACAACAGGGACAGATGAATTTTCTCATTATAAAGTTTCATGTTATGCACAACAGGGTCAGGAAATAGAAGTGATGATGTAATATTAAATTTGCATTAGTATAGTGGGTTTACAAAATGATGCACCATTTTTGGATGCAGTATGTTAAGTAATAGTTCAAGTAAGGGTCTTGACCGGCTGCATTCCCTCTGAAAAACCCTTCAAGTAAAGGCTGAATATTCCTTTAAGAATATTGGGTGTCCTTATACCATACTGGTATAAGCACTATAATAAAGTGCTTTATTACAGAACTTTCATGCACTGCTTGATAGACCGCTGAACTTCACCCAAGCGTTTGTGTAGGAATCACACCTGATTCTTCCCGGTAGATAGCCATTAGTCACTCTTTAATCACCAAATATTTGCCAGAGGAAAACTACAGTGCCTGATGGAATAGTTTGTGTCAGGTCAGTCTGTTCCTTAAAGCCAGAAATCCTAAATTATTGGCTGGATAGCTAATTGATCCTTCCTCAGTAATACTGTGGACGAGTAAGTGTTTTTAAGTAACAGCACCATGAAGACACTGGTTTCCAAATTCTATGATCATGTTTACTTTCTTAAGGTTTGTACTGCTATCCGGTGGCGCAAGATATTAGTAATAACAGAAACAATTACTTTTTGGGAAATAGATGGCAGATTTCAGATTTTGAGTTTTGATCAGTTATATAGAGAAACAAGGAAATAGAGCAGCTACTTTTATACCAGAAGAAAATCAAACTATGCCACTCAGACTTCAGTGGGATACCTATGGAAGCCCAGCCTCTGCACTAACATGACAATTATAATGATAATTAACATTATTAAAACAGGGATTGAAAACAGCACTAGCACTGGTGCCCACTGTAAAAATATCATAGAAACGATAGAAGCGATTTTGCCAGTGGAGGTGAAAATAAGTTCCATTATTCTCCTCAGTACTACCAAGAGATATGGGCGACCATCCAGTTTGGAGTATTTGGGGCCATGTTTTCAACCACAGTAACTAGCGCAACAAGAACTTGTTGGTCTGTGTTACTGGGATGCACTGCAGCTTATGGAAAACTTGTTAAGGATGCTAAATGTGCCCAAGCACTTAAGTCTTCAGCCTCAAGACTACATGGGAAGTGGGTACAGCTTGAACTTGGTTCTCCAGGTTGTACATTTACATCAAGAACATATGCAAACTTTTGCCTTCTGGTTGGCAGGCTGAACTGGAAGCAGGGAGGCCAAAAACACCAAACATCTATTTTGTAGCTGGAGAATGACTGAAAAGAGGAACTTCCAAAACAGGCCACAAGCAAAAAGCTGATGTGTTTACCCTTAAGAGAAACAGACATTTATCTTTGGGATGTGATTCCTTCACACAAAGCTGGCCTGACCCTGAATTTAGAGTAGATTATTTCCTAAAATCATGCAGCTGCCAGAGCTGACTCTATTTCCACCAGCACAGGTATAAACTGTAGGAAGAGGTGGGAGTACTGTGATGTGATAATTCATCTAATACTTCAAGAAAGGCACTTATATGTTCAACAGAAAGATGCTGATTCTCACCACTTACATTGAGTGAGAGAAAGGAAAACTTGCTAAGTATCTAGGCCAAATCTTTCAGCTGTCTGGTATTTGGTGGGGAGGGAAAGTAGGGAGAAACCTCTAAGCCTCAAGACTTGGAAGAAATCACTGCAGATTGCAATTTCCATGCCAAGGCAGTGACAGGCAGACTTTGACAAACATATTTGGCTTTTGTTTTCAAGCCTTAAGAGTTGGGCAATAATTCAGATTGAAGTGGTTCTACACTTAGGCTTTCTGGAGTGCTTCATTTTATTAAGTCTGGTTTCAGTTGTTGAGGCTTAATTCAGGCCTAGGTGCCACTGATGTCAATGGGAGAGTTGCTTACAACAGGAAGGAATGAGACCTCTACAATACTTCATTAGACATGGTTAAAATCAATTATAAAGTATTTATACACTGCAAACTTAGAAAAGCAAGTGCTCCAAGACCTGGTAACAACTGATACCCTTAGTCATTACTAAGATACCCTTAGTAATAGTCATAAGAGAAATCCAGTTAAAAATAAAATGTCAAGTCCGCATTTCTTTGGAGATGCACGTTATTTTAATTACTCCCCTCTTCAGTGATTTGGAATTAAACACAAAATGCAAAGGACCTTCTATCCTTTCAACATATGTTAAAATAATTCATTACAAACATTTTTGGAAGAACACAAGTGCATCACTGCAAAAATTTCCCCTATCTACTCCATATCACTCCTATTCAGATACTTTATCTGAATACAGGAATACTTTGTATTTGCTCTCTCCATTCTTGTGTCTGGGAAAAGGTTGTTACCATCTTGCTTTCATTTACGCTGACAATTAAAAAAATACCAGTTTGGAGAAACAAAAGCACTATTCTTCTCACGAGATACTCTGCCTGTAAAAAATCATGATCTGTTGGAGGAACAAATCCTGGCAATTTTTTAAACAAAACAGTGAAATTGTCAACAAATGTATTGAGCTATGGCTATTTTCCTCTGATAGTACTTTTTCTGAGGGCTTTAATCCATTCTTTCTACGTAAGAAATAAAACATGTTTTTACAGGGACATTTTCATGCCAGATTCAGTAAAGGAAATTCACAGAATTCGCAAGTCTGCCCAGCTGTGAGTAATTGCAAAAAGCCACCTAAGAACACGGAATAAAGACAGTATACAGTCATGGTAGTCTACATCTATCATATTTATGAACATAAATTTATGAGGAGTGTGTGAAGCAAGAATATCCTGAAAAAACCCTCGTTCTATATAGCAAAGGTTACTTTTATAGACCAATGGGTTTGTTCTTTGGGGTACAAGTCCTCACCGGAAATACCACCACAGACCAAAGGGTTCACATAGTCCAGTATCACGTCAAATGGAGTGACCAACACTATGTGCTCCAAAGCAAGATGCAGGAACCTGTCCCCATAAGACAATTGTGAAGCAACCTCTCCCAAAAAAGAGAAAACACCACTTCAAAAGTAAGCATAAGCAATTCTGCCTCTAAATGCTTATAAAAACTGAATCAGACAACAAGAACTAATGAGAGTGGATAGCCCTATATTCTGCTAATCACATCTGGTAAGAAAAGACTCTAAGCTCATGCTAAACATGATCAGCAGTTCTCAATGAAATACCACTTCCCTGAAAAATAAACCTCCACTGAATACATCTGAAGCTTTTTTAAGAGGTTTCTTCACGCGATATCCATACCCTATAAACTAATTAGAAAGTTTGTAAGCAATGAGAAATTAAGAATCTCTCTAGACATCTAGAGTTATCTTTTGCATCGTAATTGAAAGGAAAGTTGTCAGAATGTTTCTGACAGGTTCGAAGTTGGGTAGCAGTCATCTGTTTACTGCCACAATGACCACGCAGTCAAAGACTAACAATAATTCTGGCCACATTCTGTACCTTCACCCCTAGAAAATTCCCTAAACCTAACAGAAGAACTCCTCTGATTTCAGTGGGCTTAGAATCAGGTACATTATTAAACACTTTATGTGAGAAATTTATGGCCACATTGCTGAAATAGCAATAAGCAAGCTGCTTTAGATACCAATTCTATATTAACTGCACAGGCATATTTAGGAAGTGTTGGGGTGTATTGTTTACACATCCATAGTCTGAGACTAAGGTCTTTGCATCCCTATACATTGTATATTTACTTTTGACTGTGTTGACTTTTTTGGACTCAACTAAGTAACTCAATCTTTCTCTCTGATGCAGTGCACAGAAATTTCTGGTGCAAGTATGTATGTGCATAAAATAAAAACAGCTATTCCAAATATTTACATGTACAGCTCTGAAATTTACTTTTCATGTATGTTCACATACATTTGTTGACCATTTACTTACATAAAAAGAAAAAGATTTCATGCAAGTACAGTGGAGGTCAATCCATATAAGTGTGTACACATGTTCCTAGGCTTGGACAGCTTTATGGAAATGATTCCTAAACCTCAACATGCCCTCATGTAGCAAGTCCAGAAGACTGGAAGAATGATGACTTCGCCAACTTAAATTTGCAGGAGGGTTTTATGAGACACTACAAATGTCAGGAGCTGCACATTATGCTGCACGCAATTGGCTTGCTTTGTGCTAACTTGTAGGAAGAATTCTAACTGCTTGTCTTTACATACAGAATCCTATGTAGTTTGGTAGTACCAGGCTCTGAGCAATAATTACAGCAGCTGAGGTCAGTGCTGCAGCACCTTCCCTGTATTGCCTTGCATTTGAAATCCTGACAAGCAGAAGCAGAGCATCTCTTGGTGGAACATCTCCACCTGCACACATTGCTCAAGGCAAAGCCAATAAAGGTGTCACACAGAATTAAACACCCATTTATTTGTACTTGCCTCTCATCATGTTTCTCATCAAATGTTCTCCACAACACAGTACTGACACAGTGTCAACAGTAGCGTTTTATGTGTTGCTTTCTATAGGGGAAGTGTTTGCTCATCCAAAACTATCACATCGAAGCATTAATCTATGAAAAGGTTACAAACTTAACCTCACTGTGTAAAGGACCCAGCATTACAACAGATGTCAAACCATAAAGTGAGCATTCATTTGTTTAAACATGTCAGTGGTCCTCCGTTTGTGGCACATGGGCCTATTCCTATGGTTGACTTTCTGCTGGCAACTTTGCATCTTGCCATGCCGCTCTTTTGAAAACAGTAAAACTTCATGAAAGCTCAACAGCTTCTCTGGAGAGGCTGGGGATCTTCCTTCATGACCCTCCTGTCTCAGGCAGTGCCTGGCCCAGTGAGAATGCGGACTGAAACACCATTTAGCTTGCTGACTAAGGGCTGGGGCAGTTGGGAGCACATGTGCTCTAACTGCTTTGCCATGTATTCTCAAACAATAAACTTTTCTCAGGAGTTCAGTGTTCATTAGACCTATGGAGGGGTGAAATTCAAGCGTTTCCATTCCATCTGCAAATCTCAGTATAATGGGTTTAAAAGCAGATTTTTAAAATCTCTTTTCAGAGTGCTGTGCAGACTTGAATGTACTGAAGTGTGGCACAAATAGCAGGTGAGGTCAGAATTATTAAATTAATGGGAGAATTAAACTGGGTAAAGACTTCAGTGAGTTGATATAAACATTCTCAGTGAATGAAGAGTTTAGTCCTAGTGGCCACATATAGTTTCAGGATTATCATGAGTCAAAAAGAAATATCATTTCCTTCAGTATAAATAATAATTTATTATATGCCAGCCAGGATGCCACTGGTAAATTACCATTCTGTAAGCAATTCCCAAAATCTAGCTTGGAGGTCCATTACACAGCTTCATTCGCCAACACAAGGGGGAGCTGAAATATCTTGAGAAACAGAAAAGCCTGACAACAAAGGTGTTGGCAAAAGTCAACAGGGTACCTACCCTCTCCACCAACAGAGGTGGAGAGAGCCTGTCCAGCTGCAGCCAGCTGGCTGGGCCCGAGCCTCTCGCATGCCCCGCAGCGTGCTCAGCACGCGCAGAGGTGCGCAGCACACATCTGGCACCGCACACCAGGGCTCGGCACTGCTCTCCTCCCATGGTCCCGGCTGTAGGAGAGCCCTCTCCCGGAGGCAGGCCATCCTTCCGCGTTACAGGGATGCGTACCCAGAGTTCTTGACAAAGCACCCAAGCAGCTCGGACAGCAGTGGTTTGTATGGCAGAGCTGGGTCCCAGCCGGGCTAACCCTGTTGCACTTTGCTGACTTCAAGTGGAGCCACTCTGCCGTCTCTGTGCTGCACCCTGAGTCCCAGAACTAGTGAGGAGACACTGGTGTTCGACCTGCATGGAGCCACCTCAGCTCTGCAGGGTTCATACCACAAGGTCTGCCCCGCACAGCTGATACACACCTTGTGAACACAACCTGCCATTCAGACAGTACACTTGAATTTAAGCAGTGCTGTACCTGAAGTAAAAATACCTGCAGCCTGGCAAACTCTATGCAAAAAGAACTCTATCCACGCCTGCTTAACGCAGATAGCCTCGCCTTCCACAGATAAAAGAACTAACTGTGTTTTATACTTGGAAGAAAACTGGCAGCAATGACGATTGAACTATGGTTGCCCGAATATAAAACACAAGAGATGCATGTAGGAGAGCCTTCTAATTGAACACAATTATCATGCTTCAAATTGCCTTCTAAACTGAGAATGTAATTTGATTTCTGTAGAGTGCACACTGTATACACTGGCAGTTCTTTTAGCATCTTCAACCTACAATTTGCATTAAGTTTTAAATCATAAAAAACTAGTCTAACTACCAGAACAGGGAATAGAGCTCGGGAGACCAGGACTGTATCTATTTATATCTTAGCCAATTTGCTGATACTTACTGTCTGCAAGCCATTTGTGTTTGATCCCATAGAAGGGACTACTAACTTTTAGAAGTACTTGGAAGTTCTTAGAAATACTTAAGTTTTTAGAAGTAACTAGCAAGTACATTTGTTAGTTAACATACTAATTTGCTGACAAGTTGATGACATTTTTGCAGTCTGAATAAATCTGATACAACACATCAAACAACTATTTAGATGAATGACACCCTTCTGTTGATCACATCAAGTTTAGGCAAATAACTTTTGCCTTTAATAAAAAGAGAAAGAATAAGCATCATTTGGATTGAAACCTAAAGCTATAATTGATTTGAGAATGGAAAAATGAGGCCTACTCCAACACCTTTAACTTGATCTGTTTGTACAAAACCTAAATTTCCAAAATACAATCATGTGAATCTGCCTAGGGATGAATACAAAAGGCTCCTTAAAAAGTCCTTAGAAAGAACCAGTCTGACAAAAAAGTCTAGGAGAATTCTACACCCAAAACTGTTACCTCCTGTTTTTTGGTTATGCATTAAATGTTTTGGAGTGAACAAGAGTAATTTTCAGATCATGACCCTTGGCATTTATTTTGCCTTTGGTTTGGTTCCCTGTTTATACTCAAATACTCACCACTTCCATAAACAGTACGTTCTGAATTGCTCAAAGTGTAGACAAAGCAAAGGTTTATAATAATCCTTATTTTATAGATGGGAAGACTAAAACAGAGAAGAATGTAATGGTTCCAACATTACCTATTATTAGAACTATGACTGGATCCTTCATCTACTGAGTCCCACTGAGCAGCTGCCCCCCTGCCTCCTCAATAATTTGTCTTTAGTAGGGTTTGTGTGTGCATACCGATCAGCTGGGCTTCCTCTTGGCTCTTTGCAATCTGACACAAATGCTGCACAAAGACAATACAGAGACAGTGGTACCAACAAACAAATCGCCATTTGCTGATTTCAACGGAGGTGAACTACTTCCCTTTAGCTGAATGCAGTGTAGAAGTAAGGCAAGAATTAGTGCCAGAGTTATTGGGTGACTAGGAGAACCTACCCAGCAGAGAGCACAGGGAAGGAGAGAACAAGGAGAATCTCCCAAAGAGAGAAACCAGAATCTCTGAATGCAGCTTCAATCTGAAATCCCTTCACATTCCTTCTCCTCTTGCAGAAAGGCAGAAAGACTCTTGGGACCTGTATTTACAGTGATGTACAGTCTCAAAGTCACTGCAAATGTAATTTACATTCCCTTACATGGAAAACAGTCTTAGCATAAATCAGGCTCCTTTGCACAAAGCCCTGATTTAAAAAAGGGAATTTCTTATCTCTAGTGCATGTTCTTTGATTCTGGTGCTGTACTAACTCAATATTGCTAGAGCTCTGACTAGAAGATCAGAAAGCTTAAACAATTTATTAGCTCCTCTTGTATTTTGCTCAGCATAATAGGTCCCTGTTCTAGTTTCTGTCAGTCCCATCTGTTACTGTTTACTGTTAATCTTTCCCCCATAACATTTTCTTCTCCTCTTTGCACGTATTTCTCATCTAGTTTCATTCTTTTCTCAATAACAACAATCTGCAGGCAAAATACTATTTCTAGTTGTCTTACTGCCTCCAATTTTTCCTTACTCTTTGAAGAGCTCTCAGAGTTTGGAATTATGAGAGTTTATTTTGTTAACAGAATTGGACAATATCTTTATACTTATGAAACAAGAATCACTTTCAGAAGCTTTTACTTAAGACATTCTCAGTAGCTTTGGACATAATTTAAAGAAGTTGACAAACAACAGAGGCTGGTACTGGTTGGTGCTCTATCTCCTCTGGTTCCCTTGGCCATTATTCTGCTGTAATATCAAAGGCTGAAAATTCAGGTGTTTTGACCTCAGAGCTTCCTGATTGAGGATTCCTGCAGTATCTCTTACTTCACATTTTCCTCTTTGCAGCCAGTATAAGGGAAACAACTGAGTATAATCTAAAGGAGCCAGTCAGGGGTTTATCACTCAACCTGCCTTAGCATAGACAGGCTAAAACCATCACATCTGCTCCTGAAATAAGTATTCCTTGATGTGAAATAAGAATAACTGTGGCATAATTCAGCTAACTGGATTTTCTATAGCATCACTGATGTATGCTAACTTGGATGAACATGATGAATGCAAAGTTCTTTTCAAATTTGCCGTTCTCCAAAAATGACTGTTTTTCAAAGAACATTACAGATCTATATCCTTCAAACCAAGAAGGTTTAGTCTGTCTGTTACTTGGGCCACTACTTCTCTTTTCCATCTCTTCAGATGTCAGCACATCTTAACGTAAATTGCAGTCTAGCACTAGATCTTTTATGCTTTATGGTGCTGCTGAAACAGAAATACAGCTTCTAGTAGGTAACCTTTCATGAACTACTTCCCAGCCACGCTCAGAAAGGGCATCTTTTGGAAAGCTTCTATGACTTATCTTCAGAGGTCACAAAGAAAAACAAACAAAACAAAACAAAACAAAAAAAAAGAAGCAAAACCTGCCAGAATTACAGCTCAGAAACAGCAGCTGTCTATGAAGATTTCCTTGCTTAGCTGCCCAGTTACACAGCTGTTTTGACTGGTTACAGAAGTATTTTTCTCTTCCTATTTTACGATCCCTTGCCGTGATTAAGGGAGCAGAACTCTTGGAATGGAGATTCTCCTGAAAATCCTGGGAATCCCGCATTTGAAATGGCAGTTCTGGCAAGTGTTCCAAACAACAAGACACATTGCTAGCTGCTTCTTGGAAAGCAAACACACAAGGAAGCAGGCTTCTTTACATAGGAAAATATTTGGGCAAGAAGAATAAAAAGTTAAATGGGCACAAAGAATGCAAGTTCAGATTCAGTTCTTCCAAGTAGATATCTACATATAATAATCCAAAGGACTTTCTTTACAACATCCAGCTCTGATAGCAATAGCAGTGTAACTGTGCTAGCACAGATTGCCAAAACTCTCCTGGACAAATGTTCTGACCAGAAACCTGTGAAGCTTTTCCTGGTTATACTTATCATTGCCCAAGCTGGTAAGTTTAGAATGAAATCAGGCATCCCTGCCCAGGATTCCCTTACACCTGTGGATCCTCTAGCAAATTATACTTTATTAGCAGAAATACAAATAGCTTTCATTCACACTCTAAGCAAAAGTTGAATGAGACCTACCTATTGATTTACATTTAATTAAAGATAATAGATTTTTAGATGAGATATCAGTAAGCCTGCCTCTATGTTTTACTGTTTTCACAGGTAACAGCTATATTGTTATATAGCTATATTGTTGTATAATAAGAGTTAAACACCTCATACTTTCTAAATAGGAACATTCTTGAATATATGCCACAAACACATGGTCACTACCCTTTTAAAACCTCACTTGTTATTAGCCTTACAATGCAACAGAAACGGATCAGCTGCTTAATTTAGGAGGATGCTTTCTACAAGTATCTTTTATCCAACCTGGGATCAATCACAGAAACAAAAATACAACATTTCTTATTATACATGAGAAACTACAGAGCAGAACTATTACAATTCTTAGCTGATCCTATCTTGATGCTTTAGGGATCAAAAGGGTATTGTATGCAGCTCTCATATTACTAGATGGATTGTTCTAAGGGGCCTTTATTTTCCCAGCACGTTTCTACAGTTGTACAGAGACATTTTTCAGTTTTTCCCATTTAAGTTGACACAGGTTTGCGCTATCTTGGAACTTATTCAACTATCTCACCCATGTCTGACTTGATAAGTGCTTAAGTTAATTCTGAAGCACCATCTATCTAGTAAGAGATTGTATGGGGACAGCCAATGGGGCTGGAATTAGTGTCCTCAGGCTTTAGTCTCTACATGTCTGCAGTCATGCAAGGTAAATCACTCAGTGCTTCAGTCTCTCTAAAATGTAATTAACTTCATAAAATATGTCAAGGTCCTCCAGTGAACAGGGCTTCTTTGATTTGATTTGTTTGTACTATCGTGGTGCTAAGAGAAGCCAAGACAAAATCAACTTTCTATTTTACCTAGGCAGTGCATACCAAATAAAAGGTGATAGAGAAAGGGGAGGAAACAAGGGAAGGTCGTGACCATTTTATCTGGATGGACAGTGAAACACTTAAGAAATTGAATCCCTAAGCCATCATCCTGTAGATCCGATTCAGAACCAGGAGTTAGCTCTGCAATTCACCTCCAGTGCAAGACTCCAGCCGCAATGCCATTCCTCTTTGCAAACACAGCTTTCAGTAAAGCAAAATATTTCTGCCTTTTCTAGGTTGGTAAAAGCAGAGACACTTCAATAGCAGAGAACTGCGTTAAAGGGAGATCCACTATAACATCTCTCCCATATCCCTGTGCCCGTTGCACAGAATGTGTTTTGTCAACTCTAATTGTAGGTATCACTAGCCATGTAGACACTCTTTTCTACACTTCAATCCATTTCACTGTTTAGATCTCAAAAGAACTAACCTGCCCTGGTAAGCAACAGAATTTCCTCTGCTATTGCTCTACTGTCTCAATGAACAACACAAAGCACTATATCCAATTTAAATTTACCGACTGTTGCTTTTCCTATCCAACCACTTTTTTGCAGCCTCACAATAGCCTATTCAAAAAGAAATTGAAAGTAACTTTGGAACTGCTCAAGTTATAGGAAGCCAGCTGTTTGCTTTAGCTAGAATCACAAAATAATTTTGGTTGAAAGAGGTCTCTGAAGGTCATCTAATACAACTCCTTACACAAAAGCAAGGCTAACTTCAAAAGTAAATCAGTTTGCTCAAGGTTGCCCCTGGCCAAGTTTTGAAATCTCCAAGGATGGAGATTCTGCAGCCTCTCTGGGGATCTGTCCAGTGTTCAAGCAAGAATCAATGAATGACAAAATCCCAAAACGCTTCCAGTGAAGGAGAAAGTGCTATTGTTATGGCACTATGGTGCTAAACAGAGTCTGGTGGTCCACTGAAACCATAAAGGCATTGTGAGAAGCAGCACAGGACATGGTTTTACACAACAGATTTCAGTAACTGCTAGTAATGTCAGTAGGGCAACTACTACTGCAGTGCAGCATCCATTTCTGCTGCCCACAGGATGAGATGTGTAAAAGCCTTTTTCCCCCAGTGACTTCGCTTTGTTTCTGTGTATCTGGTATGTAGGCGAGGAGTTCTGCACCTGCACGAAAGCCGTGGAATCCATGACCTTGGCTTGCCTCGCTGGCAACTTTCCCTCTGCCTCTTGGTGGTGGTAATCATTCTTTTCTTTAGTCTGTGGAAAGGCGTGAAGACTTCAGGAAAGGTAGAGCTAATATTGTCCTTTTATCTCAACTACATTCTTTGTCTCCTTTAAGAAGTCTCCTAATTTTAGAAAGCAAGACACTAAATCACTGCTTCTGAGGATCCTCGGGGACCAAACCATGTGAGAGGCCTTCATATATGTGCAGTGGAAATACACAATTCCAGTTCAGCCTTTATTTTATGTTTTGCTTGTGTGGTGTTCCAACTGGAAATTTTATTAGCATATTATTTTCAATTCAACATTAGCAGTCGCATCCACAAAATATTTTGAAGGACTTTAAATTGTCTGAAATGTGCCTCCTATTCTTAGCCAAATGTACTAATGTTTCAATGGTTTAAGATGCTTTGGGTTTATTATATAAAATGCCATGACAAGGGAAATATTTGATGAAAGTAACTTGAAATTACTCTTTGACATCCCTCAGAAAACACCTCCACAGAAATTCTAGGGTTGGATACATCTGAAAGCTTTTTGTACATTTTCATGAAAGCATCTCCTAACATCAGGCAGTGACTGCACTTGTTTAGCAAATGAATATATAGCTGAACAACTAATCAGCAGTCTAACGCACACCGGTAATGTATAAGCACTCCAAGTCTTCTGTTTGTTAAAACTGTCTCCTACTGGTGTCTCTAAACATACATACATAAAGACTCATGATATATAACAGCATTTTCCCCCAAGACATCCTATAAAGAGCTTCTCCATCAAACTGAATGGACAAAACCAAGAAAGTGCCAGCTATATTTTTCCACACATTCTTAAACTTTCTGTAACAACTGATTAACCTTTGGGACCTCTGTTGTCTGCAGGTTGTTTGGATAACAGCCACGTTGCCCTATGTTGTATTATTTGTCTTATTAATACATGGAATAACCCTGCCTGGTGCATACAATGGAATAAATGCATACCTGCACATAGATTTCAGAAGATTAAAAGAAGCCACAGTAAGTGTACTCTTCTGCTCTCATTCCCTTGTTATTATTAAACCTCTTGTCCCTGTTATTAAAACTGAAAATGTTAGAGCTAATTTCTGAGATTATATAGCCACACTTCTGCTTTTGCTTAAGAACTGTCCCTGACAGTCTAACTTTCCAACCCTCTCCATGACAGCCTGAACCCAAACCGTTCTGATAACAAAATACCTGTACGAGGGCAGTTTCAGGTGTGGCAGTGCCTTTAAAAAGTCCATGCTTTGACTGTGCACCCTGTAAATTGCAGTATCCTTTATACATGAAAACTGAGTCATGCAAAAATTTAGTTCTCAAAAGGCTAAGAATCAAATCATGGTACTCCATATGAAGGAGATTCTCAACAGTGTGGTGTTATTATCTTACTATTGAAAGTAATGTACATTTCACTGTATCATTTAACAACACTGCAAGAGAATCACTAACTACGTCCAAACAAATTCAATTTGTGGAGTACCTTGGAACTAAGAATTATTTCATCCATTGTAAAGCAAGATCTACAAGTATACTCACTAACTTATGAAGTTACCAGCATTTCACACCTACGAAGAACAATGATCTGGTGACTACAGAGACATCTTACCACTATGCTATTCTAAGAATATAATAAATAATTTATAAAATGGATAAATAAAATAGTTTATAAAATGGATATTTATAAATATCTGTGGATGGGTCATGAGGCCATTCAAACGGTTATAAAACTGAAAAGTGAGGACATAATTCTACTAGAAGGAAATGAACTGTCTTGAAAATTTGCAGCTTTCAGAGATGTCTGTAGTCTGTACATAGTTGCACTGTACATTTCCTGTGCATCCTATCTTGATTTTTTTGGAATAATTAAAAACACTTTGGAGTGTTAGAATACAGACGTATTTTATATACTCTTAGCAAAACAATCCTTCCTTGGTTTTGTAATACTAAGTTTGGAAACTGGCATTTCTTCAACGGAAGTTATCACCAGAACCCAGACCCCATCTCTATTTTGGAACAGTCAAATCAAATTTCAGACATGGGACTTTCATCCACCTTTGTCACCAAGGCAGTAGCCACCTCAGTAATTCACATTTATGCATACACATAAATACAAAGATGCAAGGAGGAACAAAGGAGGTGCTTAAATTTTTTCTTATATATTTTAAGTGCTGTTTGGAAAAAAACATCACAAGTTCAACTAGATGTCTATGGAGCTGTGCCAGCTTGCATCAGCTCAGAATCTAGGCCTCCATAATCATAGCTGCCTTCTGCTTTTGGAAGGATATTCTGTGCACTGCTCTTCCTTGGCTTAGTATTTCTGCAGCTGCTATTTGGATGACCCTAAAGTTATTTGTTTCTAAGATTAAATTTTTCAGACAACAGAAAAAAGGAGTTGCTCTAGAATAATAAGAGACTAAAGATCAGTCATAAGGAGAAGTTTCACGAACTGCTTTGTCACATCAGCCTTTCTCCTGCTCGGAGACTGGGATACCTGCTGCTGCAATAGGCTTGTGTGTTTAATCTCTCTTCTCAGGCTCCAGAGAATAGACTCCTGCTTCAGTTCTATGTCAACACACCCTGAATCTTTCTGATTGATGAATTTTTTTTCTCTCAGATGAAGAATCTAAGAAAGAAACATCATAAGTCACAAACAGTAATGACCTACAGAGGGCTCTGCTGAAAGATGTTAGAACATCCTGATCAGTGTCAAGGTCTGCCTCATTTTATAGGGCCACAGCACTGAGCAAGCCCTGAGACACCTCAATTTTCAGGTATATTAAATCCACAAAGGGTGTCTCTATAAAAAGGAGAGAAGGATAGTCACCTGAGGACCTCTTAACTAGACCAATGCCTAGCCATGTTCCTTGCTGAAAGTCCAGGAGCTACAAAGTCCTAATACTCTTCTCCACTGCATAAATGGATACATTAAACATCTGTGTAAAACAGCAGCTACACTTCTGTTCTGCTAAAGGAATCAGAGTTAAATACAGAGTTAAATCAGACATGAGGAAGTCACTTGCTCTTTCATACGCTTTAACAAGCTTCCTGAAGATTATATAACATCTGGGGGTGCACACAACGTTTCCTCTCCACACAGCACAATAATTCTTTAAATCCACATACACAAGAAAGAGTATGCACAAAAGTTATAATGGCATAAACAACTATGAAGAAAGCTGGAAAGATTGATGACTGTCTCCCATAAAATGTTTTTTTATTTAATTTTTTCATTTTTAATGCATATAAAAACAATACCCTACCATAAAATATATTAGACTATGCATCAATCAGAAGCCATTCAGCTGAAGTGAACAGAGAACATGAGCATAAACTGCAGAAGAACCAGTCCCACTTTCTGTTTCACAGCCTGCTTTGTTATAGCAAAGGGAACGTTTTGCATTTAATCTTAGTTCTGCTCTTTTTTCCCTTCACCTTGATCTTCTCAATTTGTTTCCTAATCAGCTACTATGAGCCAAGACTCTTACGAAACAGATATTTAAGCATATGCATAACTCCTTTGGTAAGCAGCAGGTGCTAACCTCTTATTTGAATCAATAAGACTTAAGCACATGCTTAAAGGTGCTTGAATAGTAAGAAAGGGAAAGTGTAATGAGTGCAACTCCACACAAGACACAAAAGAGCTAGAGAACCAATGAAAACAAGTGCCTTATGGTGGCAGCATGCAGATCTAGTTATAGTTTAAGCAAAATTTATTTTAAAAAATTTCAGGAACTTCATTAACAACATAAGTTATGGGAAGTTTTAGAAAACAAGAAAAATTATAGGAAGCTTTGCATCCCTCCTTCTGCACTCTTACTCTTCAGAGAGTACAACCCTATTGGATCTCAATAGATCCATATTGGATCTCAACCTTTGTGGGGAGACAGAACATTCAGATGTAACTGGGCATATAAAATGAATGAGCAAGAGATTACTTTTACAGGACTGGTTTGCTATTTAGTAAAAGAAATCCATGATACCTAAAAGCTGTGTATGAACTGCAATTTGAGAAAAATCATATTCACCTATCCACTGTTTTGCAATAAACACGTGATTGTTCTTCATATTATCTTTCAAGTAATTAACTCTCAACAGTTCATAAAGTTAAATTTATCTACAAATCCAGAGTTCAATAAATGGTTCACAGTCTTCAACAGGCAGTAGTTGAAAGCATCTATCATCTGTGTTGAGAAAAAAGTAGATAACGAACGTAAGTGCTTTCATATATCTTGTTAGGATGCGATAAGGCACTCTTTCTTTCCACTGGGCCAAATATGAAAGCTTAGCATTAACATCCCAATGCAGATGGAGCTCATGAGCTGCTTAGATCTGGTAGAAGGCTGCTGCTCAATAGATACATTGGATATCATTTTGTAGAGATGGATGGAGATGAAATCCAGTGCTTTCTGCAGTCTTGAGCACTTGGCAGATTTAATCAAACACTGAAGATCTCATTTTGAGAAATGCTGAGTATTATTCACTCCATTGACTTCATTACCCTTTTTGAAGATGCTTGTTTAAATATCTCTGTTAACAACTGAGTAAGTGAAACCCTCATTAATCAGGGTAGACTATTTTCAGGCTTCTGATTCAGGAGACCAGCACTGTGGCATTGCTCCTGACTGCTGTCTGCACATCTTGAGTGGATGTTGGGCTGGAGGGCCACTTTAGAAAATGTTATCGCATTAAAAACATGTTTTCCCTAGTGGACAATTCTTAAAATGACCAAACTGCATTTAAACTGAAATTTAGAGACTAGCACTGGAATAGCTCCTTCTCCAACTAAGTGGGAAAGGTGACAGATAACCTGCATGGTTCTGTTCACTGCATGTCAGTCATGCTTCAGCTTCTGAAACAAGAAAGTATCATATAAAGTGTACTAATAGTCACATGAAGAAAGCTCTCTTATGGGAAAGAAAATGTCCTGTAACTCTTGACCCATTAACTATTTTTAGTTTTCTGGTTGTACATTCCAAACTAACTTGGAACAAGAACTATTGGAAGTATTTTTCTGTCACCCGGGAAAAAACCCATGTAATCATTTCAGTACTCAGTAAAAGCTCAGAAGTGCAGATCCAACCGGTACACCCCACTGGGGTAGCATTGCATGCACTGAGAACTTGCCCACTGCTTCAGCCCTCACCACTTCGGGTTAAGCCATTCCAGACCATGACTGTGCTCCATGTGACATCTCACAGGGGTTGAGAAGCACTAACACCCCCATAAGCATGAATGCTGATCATTTTTCAAAAGCCAGCTGTCTTGTACACTTCTTGCATTTCCCTGATTTATCTTTTGGACTGAATTGACACTGACAATGTTGGTGTCATTATGCAGGTATGGATTGATGCCGCTACTCAGATATTTTACTCCTTAGGAGCTGGATTTGGTGTTTTAATTGCATTTGCCAGTTACAATAAGTTTGACAACAACTGTTACAGGTAAGACAGCCTATTCTTTCATTACTGCTTCAGAATGATACTATTTTACTCTAACTGCAGCTGGAATAAGTACTAAGCTATCTTTTTATCTTCAGTCATTTATTAATGATGGCGGTCAGTCTTGTGTAGACATAGCAACCAACCCAAATCTCGAAATACTGTCTTCCTTACTGAAATTTTAGTAACAGGAACCTGCCAAGATAGCTGCTGTACAGCAAAACAGAATGGGATTGGGTTAGGACTTTAGACAGCTGTGTAAACTGTGCTTGTGTTTGCCTTTCAACAGTACCATTAAGTGCAACAGTGAACACAGGATGAAATCTTATTGGGCCAGGAACTAAAAGCAGAAGGATTCCAGTTTCCAGAAGTGTTTCTGTGCTTTGGGATTATATTGCTGATATTTTATGTTAACCTCCAGTTTAGGAACGCACTTTAAATCAAGTCAGTTTGTCAGTGTTTTGCTGAATCACCGCCATGGAAAATCAACCAGAATTGCTCTGCACCTTCTGAGAACTTCCAACTTTTAGAAGTGTTGTTAACATTCCATTGTGGAATGAAAACAAGCATCGCTTTAAATTTTCCCATGAAATATAAATTCAGAAAGTACATGTATTATAAATACATTGTGAACTGAAAGATGGCAAAAAAAAATTTAAAGTGAAAAGGTACAAGAAAATATATAGATTTGAGCTGCCTTAAACATATTGAAAGCCAAAATCATGGAATACTTCCACTGACTTCAGAGAGCTTTGTATTGAACCCAGAGCAACTTTAGTTTGCCAGCTGATTATTTGCAGTAGGTAATATAACCAGATTTGAGAACCCCTCAGTTAGAAGGCTAGCCATAGCAGTCTTCCAAAATAACATTTATAGCCTTCTGCAAATAATTGTGCATTAACCTCATAACAGCTCCCTACATAATTGGGGTTTTTCTGTATTAGAATTTTGCTCTGAAATGGAAAAAAATCCACTTGAAACTAAGAAAACACCACAGACTATATGTGAAATCATATTATTTAGTTCTTAGCTTACTATATTTGTTCAATGTTGCTTCATAAGCCTTGCCTTCCCTGTAAGAGTAATCTGTAGTTTCATTAAATACTGTGTTTTAGTTCTAACCAGAAAAGCAAGCTTCAGTTCACTAGCATTTACAACACTCACAAATATCCTTTGGTCAAATAACTCTATAATGTGCTGACATATTTTGTACAAAAGCCTTTCTTGAAAACAACAAACTGAAAATAGTACTGTTTCCAAATGAAGGCCATGACTCAGCACTGTACTGTCCCATCTATGCTTCAACACACCTTCCCTGAGAGGAATAGTGTCAGTAATGTAGGGTAACAATAATGAAAATCAGGGCCAGAAAATATGAAAATCTGTACTTAAATTATGACCTAGTTCTACATGCAACGTATTGAGAGCTATCTCAGCTCAGTTTATGAGTTAAGTATCATATAATCCAGTCACTAAGTGAAGAGAAGCACTATTCACTGGCATAAGAATGTTTTTGAATTGTGGGGAGCAAGAATTACTGTTGCCATCTTATCAGTGACAAATACCTAGCAATTTCTTCTTTAATAACTGAAAAGAATTTGAGTTTATGGGTCCAATCTGGTGTCTCTTGATCCTGGAGCCTCTACCCAGGAAAACACTTTAAGAATTGCAGGACATAAATTCTTCAATGTTATCAAAATAATGTGAGGAAGGTAATAAAATTTGGGGTATGGCACCTATGTTTTTGGATAGTGTAACTGATGAAAGGTAATCATATTTTCTTTCTGCTTATTAAAGCACTGTTTGGCATTACTGATGTTCACAGAGTCACATCCTCTGTTCTAAAGGTCACATGCAGCAAAAGATTACATACAAGACACTGTGCAGATTAGGTAGACATCTAAAGATGTATGGCCTACTTATCTTCAAGCTAGGTTTGGTAATAGGGATTATTAGTACCCAGGAAAACTTGTATATCTATCATAATATCATGGCACATTGATTAAAACCTTAACTTTGTACAATCATTACTATATTATGCACATGGGATAATATTTAACCTTTAAACTAAATTCACTATTGTAACAATCTGATAAAGAAGAGTTGTATTTTTTTCAGAAAAGCCTAGCCGACTTCACAGATGAAGGGACCTCATTGCAGATTTAAGGATGGTTATCCAGTGCCATCTGAGTGGCAGCACAGTTTGCTAAAAATGCACTCCTGGAGTTGTCTGAAAATACTCCTGAGAATATCTGCTCACATGAATTGATGAATAGTAAGGCTCTTTCACTTCAGGCCACTTTCTTGCTATGTTACATCTACCGGCTAGGAAGAGGACATTACTCTTTAATATCTTAATATTTAATATACCTTTGTTGAATTTTTTTGAACAGAACTCAGTTTTAAATCAAAATAGTAACCAGCAGTAGGTAATTTCCTAACATAGTATGCTGATACAAGCTTTTGATCATCAGGATAATTGCACAACTAGCAATTTCACAAGAATCTTCCTATTGCTATAAGACAATCCCCATCTAGTTCTTAGAAATGTTTTTTTTTCACTGGGCTGTTCTTCTCTCCATCATTAGGGATGCTTTGCTGACTAGTACCATTAACTGTGTCACAAGCTTCATCTCAGGATTCGCAATTTTCTCCATATTGGGCTACATGGCTCATGAGCACAATGTTAAAATTGAGGATGTAGCCACTGAAGGTAGGAAGTTAGTTTTCTACTAGTTTTACCCCTTTTTGTCCACCATTTCTTTGCAAATATGTTTATATTCATTTCAAACAAGTGTGTGAAAATCTCATGGAAGTGACCTGAATTAACTAAAACTCTGTGTGTAGATGCCTTGCTGAAATGTGAACTCTAATGGTATTGATTCATCTTGCCTCTACTGAACTGAGGTTCCGCAACATCTTGCCCCTCACAAGTTTAGCCTGTGCACCAAACAGGCATTTACCACTGCACAGTATCTTACAAAAGTATTGCTGTTCAGTGCCATTGGTTACTGTTTTGGATGGTTCTGGTAAGCTTACTGTAGAGTCCTTTTACTAGTAACAGGTCACCCATGAGTTCAGTTCCTGTATCTCTCATCACATCCAAGAGTTCTCCTGCCACACAGTGGAGTTCACATCCACATGGTTCCTTCTCTACTACATAGCTGAAAAATAGCTAGTAAGGTTGCGAATCCCATAAAAGGTTATTAGAAGTGGAAAAGAATGGGATATATTAATTTTTTTAAATACAAAACTGTCATGAGTATATTATTAAAGTATTTTGGATATATTTTTGGTATAATGCAAATTTTGTTCAAACAGCTTCTCAGACTGTGATGTGGACTGATGTAAAAGTCAACTTAGTCATAATTTATCTTATTAAAATGAACACTTTTGTGAAGCTAAGAAACATCATTTAATAATACTTTTTTATTCATTTTCTTTTCTATTTCAGGAGCTGGGTTAGTTTTCATCCTGTATCCAGAGGCAATTTCAACTCTTTCGGGATCTACATTTTGGGCTGTGGTATTCTTCATCATGCTCCTTACTCTTGGCATCGACAGTTCTGTGAGTAGTTTTCCTTCTAGCCTTGACATTTTCCCTTTACTGTTACAGCCAACATACCAATAGTGTTACTCCTGGCAGTATATTTAAAGACTCAATATTGAAGAGGTTTAGGAAAAGATCAAATCTTTTACAAGACAGCAAATAATTACCCGCTGCTTTTTTATGATCTTACAGAGGGGCTGTTCATCAACAAGTCATTACTATTTAAAGGTATGACCCAATATCACTGCTATTACTACTACAAACCTGAAATAAGGTTTTGGAACCCTACTTGCAAAACACAAATCACAGTAAGAGTAGAGTGGTTTCTAGAAGAGATTTTTACATGTGCTGAAATTCATTAATCTGCTCAAGATAGGCAATGTCTGAAGGTAGCCTGATTTTCTTTCTACAAGCAATGATACAGAATTTCCTGTAAATTTAGTCATAATTTTAAAATCACGCTAGAATATTTCCATAGTGGTTTCATTTTACTACTATCTTACTGTAAAATGTCTAGTCTAACAAGTGTATTTGCTCTTTCTATAATGTGATGACTTCTACTGTCACAGAAACTTCAGCCCAGAAAATATCCCAAGTCCCCTAACAAGTTTTGTACTGCTTTGCTCTTGCCAAAGAGGCACCAAGACATCCTGTTATATTTAGCTTAAAGGTTAATTAATTTCTAGAAAAACAAAGAGAGTCTTTAAGGAATAGTGAACCACGAACAAACATTCAGCATTGTTAGTAGAGTAGGGGTTTCTTACTGTTCTAAAGCATAGAAGTCTCTTATGTAGTTCTGAATGCACAGAGCCAATCTAGGAATTTCTTGCTAGAAATGGCAAAACCCAGTGTTTCCATTGCTTAAAACTTCAGGAAACTTCATTCATTTTCAAAGACAAGAAAGGGAGAGAATGACTTCTGAGAACATCAAATGTTATCCCACCTTAACTGCAGGGCACTCACTGATGCCCCCCCAGACACTAGGAAATACAAGCCTACACTAGGTTTTGGGACATTTTACTCGTGAACATTAGTGACCTTTAAAAAATAATAGGTCCACTGCCCCCAGCAATTTGGCTCTAGACAGAAATCATTCAAATTCTAGAGAGATAATTCTCTGCTACTGATTTCAGCCAGAGACGTTGGTTTCATCAAATTCTTATAGGAAATGGACAGGCTATGTCAGCACCTGCTAACCAACTGTTGTACTGCACCAAGCACTCCACGTCTTGCCATGATCTTTCAGCACCAGAAAAAGCATGGAATCCGGCCTCCTCAAATATTAAATAAATTTATTTATTACAACAGGAGACTGGAATTCATTTTCACAACTTCTTGGTGGAGGGGGGGGGGCCAAACGCTTTCATTGGTGGAAAGAAATTCATAACCACCTACATAACCCAGCAATTTCAATGAAAACTTGGAAAGTATCTTTCTATATTGCAAAACAATGACTAATGTTCAGCATTAACTTCTAGAAAACAAAGTAAAATTCTTTCCTGTTCTCAACAAAAAACATTACGTCAAGCTTCCTATGTAGTAATTCTTCCAGGTCTGTAAAGATTTTTGTCAAACTGGATATGGTTAATCAATGGCTAAACTGAATCTTTGTTCAGTACATTTCCCCTAGGTGCTTGTTGTGTCTGTCTTTATATTAGAAATCTCTCAAGGAGTGTGGTTACTTAATCTACCACCTTTTTCCCCAAAGTATATTAACATGTATATTATTTTTCCCAGAGTATTGTCTACTCACTATCCTGGTGAGTCAGCAAAGGGTCCACAGAGGATATGTGCCAACCATGGCACTCGATGTCCAGTTCTCTACCATGAGAAAATAAATTATACCTCAGAACACCAGTGACTTACAGCTGAAACGTCAGAAATCATACAATGATTGGGAATTAATTATACAAGCTGCTTGACATTCTTCAATCTGTATTTACAACAGTCAGTAGCATTTAACCAGAGTTCTTGCCTTCTCTTTCTCAGATGGGCGGAATGGAGGCTGTCATCACTGGCTTGGCAGATGATTTCCAAATTCTGAAGCAGCACAGAAAGCTCTTCACCTTTGGTGTGTCTTTTGGCACTTTCCTACTTGCCCTTTTTTGCATCACCAATGTAAGTAGAACAAAAGTTTCCATCAACAAGCTACCTTAAAACTGCAGTTAACCTCCTGAAATAGAAATATGAATAGGCTCAGGTGACTATTTTTGTTATAAATTTTAATTCTTAAACAACTTTATGGTCATAACATTACTTTTACTCTTATCTACATGAAGCTTCTCTGCTTTTTTGCACAAGATCATTAGCTATCAACTGAACCTACAAGTCTTTGTTCCAAAGAACTGTCTGTGCTACTGTTGTTCGTGTTTGGTTTTGTGTGTTTTGGTGGGTTTTTTAAACCACATTAAATGGAACTGTGTTCAGTGCTTATTCCTGTGTGAGGAACTAAGAATTTCAAGTGACCAGACCCTTAGTCAACTGTCTATTCTCTTCTTGAAGCAAGAAAGCAGCATTCACTTCTTGTGAAAAGAGTTTAGAATAATGATCTCCTCACCCACATGTGTTTCTTAATGTTCCTTCATGTACCTACATCTTATCTCTTACTCTTAACACCACAAAAAACACACAGATAACTTATCCTGAACATAGAGTAACCTGTATTTATCACTACCGGCATCCTGAATTATTTGCCTCACCAGCCTGTTGACAACTCATTAAAGGATGAGAATCAAAGTGTTGTAGGTTGGAAAGAACTTCCATTTTTATTGACTAAAAAGCAAAAAGCCCTGTAAGCAAAGATGCCAAAAGTGTCAGAAAACAACTGAAACTTGCGGTAGCCACCATAAAAAGTAGATGTGCTGAACCTCTCTCCTTCGCTAGAAACAGTTTCCTGGTCTATTATTAAGATTACTGAAATGGCATATGTTTATAAGTAATAAAGCTCTTTTTAGGCTAAAAGAATACCCCAATATTTTTACTCTAGTTTCCTCAAACTGGAAAACATTTGAGACAGTAAAAATAGATTTATCATTTATAATACCTATCCTTTTAATACCACACTATCTCTATTGTTACCCAAAGAATTGAACATGCTCCTTCCTTATTCAAAGTTTCAACTGGAATAAAATTTCCTGAAGTACAAGTTCAGAAGAAACTCAGTGGTTAAGAATCTGAACAGGTGCCAGTGGGTACAATTCCACTGCCTTCAAAAGAGCTAAAGCAGTTCAAGATAACAACCTAGCTCTAGCTTTTAAATAATGGTACCCGTTTAGACTTAAGTTCACCCCACCAGCTGGAATGCACCAAACTGCCCAGACTTGTCCAAATGTATTGGTTCACACAGCTGAAGAACAACATTTCTAATGTGTACAAAATACAAAGAAAAACCCTTCTGATACCATCACATTAAATTAATCTGTTTGATTTTGTCCTCTGAAATTTTAAGGCTCTATTTTCAAAACATGTTTCTTACAAAACCATATTTGTCATTCACTTCACTAAGTTTGATAGCAAAGGCATTCATTTAGAGCAGGTGTAGAGCAAAAACAAGAGGTCAAACTCAAATGTCATTCAATAAGCAACATTTTCCTTCTAATATAACAACCGAAGTTCATTCAGTTTCCACACAAGTCCCCACTGAATTAAAAACCTAGACAAGGCCTAAGTACCGTTTTCTCTATTTTTCTAAATATGCACAGCTGTTTCAGAAAACCATATTTTTATAAGAAAAAAGAAAACTGAATGACTGCAGAGATTAAAATCACCTAGACATCTAAATAGTACAAGCGCTATTTATACCATTGGTAAAAGCATGAAAAATAATTGCTTTGTTCCTCCCCTTCTGAACAGGCAGAGTCAGATTAAGTTTGGTTGTAAAAAAAGAATTTAATGAAAAGCTACTGCAACTGCAAACATTTCAGTTGTTTGCAACACAGAATGTCCTGAAACACTTTATTCACGTTCATTTTGAAACAAGTAAACATACTGTGGTCTTCCATTCCTTGTTAGCCCAAACGAAATAAAATGAGCAGTAATTTACACAAACGCATCACATTGTAAAATGAGGCATAAAGTAGTCAAACTGCAGCTAAAAAAAATATCAGTGAAACAAGACTTTAGTAAATGCATTTACAGTTCTCAGTCATGAACCACTGAAGAACAGAAATGTGCTGTTGCAAAGGAAGATGATCTGGTTTGCTCTCTCCACTGAGCAAAGGCTTGCTAATACCACTGCCATGAAACTAAACTGGGCAAAGCTGCTTCCATGCTGGGTGGGTAACACAGACTTAACACGCAACTGCTCCCTTTGCAGGAACGTTGGAAAAGAGAGATGCAGGCAGTCTGGGAAAAGGAGACATCAGTCTAAGACTGCAGATTCACTGGACTGCAGAATAATTGACCTCAGGAACAAACCGAGTGATAATGGCTTATGGAAACTCCTGTAGCGCTCCATCCCTGCCAATAATTTAGAAAGATCTTCATTAACTGCTGTAGTTAGAGGCCCTGTAGGGGCCCTGTAGGACAGGCCTTGTCCTACAAGCTGCAGAGCATTTCCCCCAACAGCCAGTGCCTTCAGCTTCCACTGAACGCTGAGCGCCAAGAGCACTCATTAATCATGCTAAACTGAGGCTTCTGTTTCCCAACTAAGTGAGGTTCTTTAGAAGAGTTGAAAACCTGATTCCACTATTTTGTATGTAAATATGAACCCGTCTGTAGCATCAGCTCTATATCAAAATATTTGGCTTAAGATAATATTTTAAGTAAAGCAGATTTCTGTTAACTAGATACTAAACTACTGAGATGATTCAATTTGTAACCTCCTTTTGTTGCCTCTTAACTCCCCAACGCTAGGGTGGAATTTATGTGCTCACACTTCTGGACACATTTGCAGCTGGGACTTCGATACTGTTTGCTGTTCTAATGGAGGCAATTGGAGTTTCCTGGTTTTATGGTAAGCACTTCATTTTGCACCTGCAAAATCTTTTCTAAAATATCAAGTGGTCACGACAGACTTACACATTGTTTTAAGGGCAAACAGCATAGCCTTGTATACATGGAACCATGACAAGCCAGGTTTCATACAGTGATTTTCATCTGATACATGAACAATGACAGGAATGCAGACATTCAGTGGGCCAAGCTTTGAAACCCTGCACAAAGCCAAAGAAAACTGCCTTGTGAAGGAGACTGCAATGGGATGGAAGTGTTACTACTTTTGCCAGTATTTTGCAGCTCTTAGCACAGCTGATGACTTGCAGTAGCAGGTTTATACCTCGTACTTTCAAAGTCCTAAATACAGACTCACCTCTTCCTCCTTTCTGTGGTTTCCCCAGGGCCAACCTCCCCATGCAATACAAATAAAGGTAGTTTGTCTTTAGAGAGTTATAATAATTCCTACATTAGTCCCTTTTGTTTGAGACAATGTTTTGCTTAATTGTAAAACACTAGTGGTTTAAAATTTATCTTATTTCATAGCATGCTATGGAATACCCACCATCCTAGATACCAGAAATAATACTATGTCTAGTATTTCATACTAATTTATGCCACAAAAAGGGTGCAATAATTTGCTTTATCCTCAACATGGCAGGCTTTAGGATATTCAGTTGATCTCTGGCACTAGGCTGGAATCACTGTGTGCCAGCCAGTGTGCTGTGATGTGCTACAGTACCCTGAAAAAAATATGGCTCACAGTTTAAGTCAGGTCTCAGATGATGTGCCCAGCTTATTAAACAACTTCCCTGACCTTATTTGGTCTTTAATATTTTTCTCCTCCCTGAAGTAACATAAATAAAAAGCAAGACACTTGATACACAAGTTTCATAAGAAAGAAGAAAAACATTTTTTTCTTTCCGCCTGTATAAATAACCACAATGATGGCAAACAGCCACATTCACTACTCTAAACCCATATGAGTGCACTGGGATAACCTTAACTGGGAAAAGCCCAACAAATTAAAGTTGTGCTTTCCTTCACAACACTGACTTTGGCAACATAGCAGGACACTGAGTCTGCCTGAGCTCAGTCCTTAGCCTACAAGAACTTCACAGTCTTGTGAAGTGTCCTGTGTTGTCTAATTTCACCAAGGAAAAAAACCCAATACTCTGCTGTAAGTGACAAAGTTGACTACTACTACTCTCAAAGTGAAACAAAAAGGTTAAACAGAATGTTGCTTACAGCAGAAACATTTGAGTATTTGATTTTATATATATAGCCTGCTAAACCTCTGATTCTAAGGTTATGAGAGTGTATCTGGCCTGTGGGTGTTCTCCCCATCCCTAATTCAGTATTTAATTGATGTGGTGTTTTGAAATATCTGAAGTCAGTGTTTCAAACATTTCCCTTTTCCCCTATGCCCCCAACCTAGGGGAGTTCTTTCTAAATTCTAGAACTGAAGGAGAGTTCAAAATTTCCCCTATCATACAGGAACGTAAGACAATTCATAGCCTCAAGCTTATTCACTGGTAAAGATGCCACCTGCAGAAGAGCAGAAATTACAAAGTGCTGCTAAATCACCAAATCAAGCAGAAAAAAGTCATAATTTAATCTGAATTAGGCATATCTTGCTAAAGAAACAGTTAAAATTATTTTTCCCTTCTTTTGGGGAGAATGCTATCAGTTCTTGTCACAGATAGGGTTAGTAAAATTGTAAGGGCCCCAGAAAGAATATGTCATTTTCCCCAAATAAAGCAATAGGATTCTGCATCTTAGGTCTTATACAGGTCATCTCACTCCAACAGTCCAAACTATTGGTTATATCAGAAATTGCTTGTTGCTATATTAACCAAGTTTCTTGAGCTCTTGTTTTTCTTTCTGATTTCTTAATTCTCATGTTATACTTTCTGGTTGGTCACAACTCTCTTCATTATTACCAGCTTTCAATGTCATAGCAGCCTGAAAATCTTCTTCCCATTGAACTCTGTATTGAACTAGCTGCCCTGATTCCCAGTAAGATTGTTGTTCTCCTGAAAGTCAGCTTCATTTCTATTTGGAGGTAGTGTTTATAGTTAACATATGATTCAGAAGGTTCTTAGACATTACCATTCGTACCTGCCATTTACCTCCCTCAGACATTTATCCATCCGTTCCATATTCTTCTAGTCAAACAAACTCTTTCTTGCAGTTAAAAACTGTTGATGAGTGAAGGAGGTGAAAGAAAGGCATTCATGCATAAAGCTGTTCAATCTACTAAAGAAATAATTTTTAACTTTAATTTATTAATTCTGTCACCCAACATCAGCATGGAGTGAGCAGCTCATATGCTGTTCTCTCTCAAAATAGCGGAGGCACTAGATTTCAGACAACCGCCTTTAATCCCTGTAAAAGAGCTGAATGCAGAAGAGTGATCATAGCTTAGCTTGGAAGCGAAGGCTTAAGAATATTCTTCAGTTAGCAAGGGCAAGTTATTCTCTGCTACTATTAAAGCAGGACTGACTGCACTTTACAATAGCTAGGCTTTGTATGTGGTTCACAGACTAAACCAAGGTTAGTCAAATTTTGTTTATTTGTTGCACCTTCTATCCTTCATCATCTTTTCCTTTCTCCCTCCTGCCTCCCCATAACAGTGAAAATATCTATTCATTTGTCTTAAGCAGCTGACAGATGTTTTTACTGACATAGCATGACCTGTTGCTTTATAAAAACTTATTACAGCCCCAGGTGCTATTTAAACTGATTAAATCTGGCATGGTCTTGTCTACCTTTTTTTTCTGATAGACCCCAGCTGCCTTAATGACCCAGCCGAATATTAAGCCAGCCTGAAGGCAAGCATTGACATTTTGGCACAGACCAAAACCATGGAAATTTAATTCAAATTATACCTATGACCACTTACTGTGAAGTTTCTCCTTGCAAAGGCCAACTATATGTATAAGATAAGGGAGAGCTAGTTTGTTTAGTATTCAGATGTATTTTAGTTATGACTAATAGCTTGTTACCATTTTTCCTCTTGTGCAACCCTGATATCATCAGTCTGATGAATATTCTAAGCCAGACACCTCTCCCATTGACACAAAACTGCTCTCTGGTTTCACTTGCAGGAAAATCTCTACTCAGTCAGATTTTACTATGAACACCTCCCTTAATGACTAGAATAAGCTCAGTATGAGCTAGCAATGATCTTCATCCTCACCTGTAATCTCACTGCTTTCATTTACTTAAATAATTTCCAAAAAGATCCCTTAGACTGCAATTTCAGGCCAAAAGGCGCATTTATTTGAAAAAAATCTAAGATCAACTCTTTGATTTTGCAAAAAGGAGAGAAATTAACCAAGTCCTGACTGCTGGTACTCATCTATGCTTTTGTATGGATGTGTGCCTGGCATGAGAGACAAAGTATGAAGGCAGACATTTCTACAGAATGGGAATACAAACAGGGCAAACCAACTTGGAGAGCTTACTGCACTGCCATGGGGTTGGGAAATGTTTTCTACTGTTCTTCTCATCTTTATGCCAGCACAGCTGCCCTCTTTGGGAATGGTATTGGTATGTCTTACTCCCTTACTGCCACCAGGTCAGGGTCACCTCCAGTGAACATCAATATTGCTCCAGAGTTAGGGAGGAGACTCAGGAACAAAAAGGGACAGTTGTTGTTACTTCACTACACAGCTAATCAACAGATACCTTGTTCTGTGCTCTGTAGGATTTGCAAATGAATGCTACACAATGACTTTTATATTCTTTTTATCCCTTCTTTCTCATGTTCCCAATGTCAATGATTACTGAACCGTGTGGAAAAAAAATGCCTTTCCTCATCTTTTCCTGGATGCAGGCTTATATGACGGGGGTTCTGCATTTGATGGATACATGCTTGTTAGCAGAGGTGGTGGTGGCAGGTGTCATCTTTATGTGCAGAAGAGCAACTCAAATGTAGTGAACGGATGACAGGATGGCTGAGTGCTTGTGGGTCCTGGCAGATGTCAGCAAGGGTGGCATCGTGGGGAATATTGTTACAAAGCACCTGATCAGGGTCAGGAAGTGGAAGAAGCCTTCTGCAGGCAACTTAAAGAAGTGTCTAGATCAGACCCCGGTTCTTACAGATGAAGGTATCAGGAGCAACTTCTTAGCATAGATGCTAGGTGGCCAAACCAGAAGTGACACTCTTCTGGATTTGCTACTTGCACTCAAAGATGAGCTGCTTGGGGATGTGGGCAGCAGGATAAATGAGTCAGAAGAGTGACCTGCCAGCATATGAGGGCCAACAGCATACTGAGCTGTAACAGAAGCATAACCAGGAGATTACAGGAAATGATTACTCTCTTTTACTCAGCACCTGCTAGACTGCATCCGGACTATTGTGTCCTGGTTTTGACCCTCAGTAAAAAAGGCGGTCTTAAACTGGTGAGAGTCCAGTGCTGGGCCACCAAGACATTCAGGAGCTGGAGCACAGGCCCTGTGAAGAAAGTCTGAGAGTATTGAGCTTATTTAGCCTTCATGAAGCTTAGGGAGGACCTGATAGTGGCCTTCCAATACCTACAAGGTAGTTACCAAGAGAGTCAGGCTTTTCACTGAAGTGCACAATGGGAGGACAGAATGATGATCAGTCAAATTGAAAGGAGGAAAATAATTTTTCTTTATAAGGATAATTACACACAGAGAGTTCTTGCTGATTCTGTTCTTGGAGGTTTTCAAGACCCAGCTGGACAAAGCCATGAGAAAGCTGTTCTGAACTGTGCTGACCTTGATTTGAGCAAGAGACTGAGCTAGAGACCTCCCAAGAACTCCTCCAAAAGGAGGTTCTGTAATGGTTCTATGATCTACTGTAATTCTCAAAGGTCAAAATATAAGATGGATTGATGAAGCAGTTTCACTACAACTCTTGATTTGCATACAAACTGTGTGAGCTCATACACTGCTACACATGTCCACACAAGTAAAACTCAATATGGGAGAAAAAACAGTGAAGTAACACTCACAGGGAATAGGAATTAAGTGCAAAATAACTTCAGGATTGATTCAATATATCTTTTTTCTTACTACTATATTATTTCAGTATAGTCATTTCATTTCTTGGATTCATTTAAATCATATGTATGGCATTACAGGCATTATTACTAATTTTTACTTTCCAAATTAAAAAAAAAATAAAAGTTCCAAGCATATAAAAGAATACTACACATCACATAGTTAAACAAGACAGGAGAGGAAATCAACACATACAAAGATTGCTTGTAGGGATCCAAATGACTGTTGGAGCTATGACACTACTTTTTGGAAACATGCCCACAAATTATTTCAGCTATGACCACTAAGCAGTTTCACCTCGTGGCCAGGACCTGCTCAGGGGCTTCTGTGCAAGTGAGTGGATGTGAAGCCACTGGCTGAGCCTTTACAGCAGAATGACTTACAAAGTCCTAGCAGGCAGCGGGTGCCGGAGGTACTCGTAACATGTAGACTTTCATTCTATCTGAACTGTGATCATCACTGAGATGAAAGAAGGTTGTCCCAATGTGAGGAGGGTAAATTGCATCTATAGCCAAATCTACTTTTCACTTTCTTCCTAATCTGTTCTTTTTTCCATATTTGTTTAATTCCCTTGACAACACAATGTTATGTACTTAGAGAACGGGCCAAATTTTCTGTGCCATCTAATAGACCATTACAGTGGTGAATTTTCAGGCAACTGTGTTTATTAGTTCAGAAATTACACTGAAATTCTCTTTGGGTTCAGTGTATTTAACCAGGACCTGATCATAAATGGTAAGTATCTCTTGTTTTTCACTGCAAAAACAAGGAGATTACTTCCATATTCATCACTAGCTCTCTAGCAAGTCATCTGGTGTTTTTGTGTGTGGTACACCAGTTACTCCCTGTAACTGAGTCACCCACAGAATCACAAAAAAAATATGAGTAAATGCTTTCAAGAACTAGAAAAAATCAAGCCCTACAGGTACTGTCATCTGTAGCTATAGCTATGGTCTACAGGTTGATTCTTAGAATGGTTATTTGAAGATATAATGTATTAAAAAAGCATGCTGTTGAAAAAGCAGACTGAGAGCATGGCCTACTTATCCCTCATTTGCAGTAGAAATTGAACACCAAGCACTATTTGAGCTTTGGGTACATCTGCCTGGAAATAAAATTTTTGGAGATATCTAGTCCTTGTCTTTGACCTTCTGCACAATGATAAATTTCACTCAGTATTCATAGCAGTTGAAATTCAGTCACTTTAAAGTTCACAGAAGGCACTGCAAATAGAATTAGATTAAATTTAAAGAGCATTTGGAGATCCTTTTGGCTACTTTTCTTCACCTGTACATAATATTGGGAGGGTGTGGAAATCAAAGAGAAGTTTGCACTCAAATGTCCAGACCTTGTAAATACATTACATCCTGGCTGCATGTAAAGGACTAACTCAAGCTGTCCTAATTATTTACATTAAATAAATCCTACTGAACAGGTCCCCATGAAGAGAAACAATTTTTTTGGTAAACTATACATCCTGTCTAACAAATGAGAAAAAGCTGCATTTCTGCTGTTTACCTAACAGGGTTCAGCATTAAAAGTAAACTGCCTGAACACATCAAGTATAATAAATCACAAACTAGTAGTCTGACATAACAGATTGCACTAGAGAGAACTGCTTCTCTGTGAGCCAGTGTCTCTAAGGTGTAAAGTCAGAGATTATTTTCTTTTTAAAGAAAATGAAGGACATTTAGCAATAATCATCCCATTCTAAAATACAGTATGGAAAATAGCATGGCCTTAGATTAAACTTTTGCAAGATACCTCATACTGGTAAGTCTAACCATAATAGAATCAATAAAAAAAAACCTGTGAAGAAGCTACCGTTCAAATGGACATTTTACAGTCACTATAAAATGCATGTTTGCATTGCATAGTAAGTTATAGTAAGTTACTTAATGTAAAAAAGTGTCCCAATAAATACTGAAGACGGCAAATGTCCCACTGAAGGCTATTTCCAGAAATTTCAAAGCATGCAAGTTGACATGAATTAATATTACTAGAGTAAAAAAAATACATTTCTCACATACAGACAGCTTGATACCCTTGTAGATGATTCAAAATATTTAGCTAGATCAGGTAGTGCCACTTACAGAAAGCACATTATACTTGTGTATTGAGACACTAAAGTCGTTAACAGTTACTTAAATGTGTAAAATGCATAAGGAATTAAAAGGCACTGTCTGAAATGCCATTTCTTCCTTATTCACTGCTACAGAATTTGGTATGTCCTGAGGAACCCAAGACAGCAGATTTTTTTGTTTTCACCTTGGCCTGAACAGCATGACCTGTTCTGATTTTGAAGTCATGGTCTAGATAGCGTTTCTGAAGGAGAGTCAACTAGGTGAGAGGATCTTCCTTTCTGCACTGGCTGTGGGAAGATTTCTACCGCAACTATTTACACTTTTTATAGCTACTAATACTTCAGCTGACATAAGTACTAAATATCCACACATGTTATCACACACAGAATCTCAGACTAGATGGATTCAAGGGATATTAAAGACTGAGAACTGGATTTTTGCAGCTCTTCTCCCCTCTGGCCATTATGTTACTCGCTAAACCCTTTGTTCCGGTGCCTCATTTTGCTCTGCTCTGCTCTGCAGTGCAGCGAAAACGTTAGCTACCTGCAGCAGGATGAGTGATTTTGAATGTGATACTGTTCTGTAGTTTTCCTGACAATAGAAATCTTGTACATTACTTCCTGCATGCTAATACAAAGTCTTATACTGAAATATTGTATGTTACTGTCAAGGTTTTGATAATAATGAATCAAGCCATCCATGTTTCCAACGCCATATTCTATATTCCTGGTACAATTAGCAGAACTTATCTTTGATCTATGTCTTAATTTAACAATTTTCACGTTATCCTCTGCAGTCTTAATTACTACAGCAGGTAAAATTTCTGGCTACTCTTGGTTTTTACTCACATGAACAGCTCATGTATCTTTTAAGGTATCCACAACAGCTACATTACTAGATACTTAGATGCATACAGAGGTTAACAACTTTAGAAAATTCTAGTTGGTATTATAATTATCAAAACCACACAGGATACTCTAAAAAAGGCCACCTGTTTCTAGCAGATTTAGTTTTGTACGTATTTATACTGAACAGAAGCAGCATCTCTCTAGTTCCTTGGAAAGGTGATAAAAGATGAAATTACATTTGTCATAGATATAATGAACATTTTGTGGTATTCAGTGAAACACTGAAAGATAAATATGCCATTAACTGGAACAGGTAAGCTTCCTTTGATAAATTAAGTATCATATGAATCTAACCCATTATCAGTAAGCAGTTTGTGTAAGGGTTTTCCTTCAGGACACTCATAACTGTATTATTTAGGTTACAGTAGTCCACAACTACTAAAAAAAAGTGTGCCCCATACACAGCTTAAATTCTGCATATTTATTAAATGCCGCTATCAAAGGTAACGCTATTTGCAACAGGCCTTAAGTGCTCACAGGCATTTAAGTCTTGCACACAGTGATGTCAAAGACACTGAAGGAGATCAGTGTTGTTACCTTCTGATTTGGAAGTCATTCATGTCTGCTTTCTGAAAAAGCAGATGGTGTGGGGTATGCCAGCATCTCATCAGTTTAGATTTACGCCAGTCTGATGTTCACATCCCTTCTAGGTGTGGACAGATTCAGTGAGGATATCCAACAAATGATGGGCTTCAAGCCAGGCCTCTACTGGAGATTGTGCTGGAAATTTGTTAGCCCTGCTTTTTTATTGGTAAGTGTTGATAATTATATCATCATGGAAAGAATGCTAGTATGTTGCTTCCTAGAACATACAATAGGTACCAAGAGCAAGATGCCCATTGCTATGCCTGATGTTGTCAGAATGAATAAAAGACACTCCGATTTCATTCTTTGTCTCCCTCAATCACATTGGTTACACTTTGTATAATACATTTCAGTTGTGAAAGAGAAGCTAATTACAGCTCTGATCATCTGTTCCTTCACTTTAGCAGGACTGAAAGAAAGTAGCTTTTCGTAGGGAACACTGAATGCTTAGGCAGTGTCCTCCCTGTCCCCCCAGCATCTACACGTATTAAACACAAATCATTCTGTTGGGAAAATAAACTGGCCAGGGATAAGAGATTGTGTTAGCAAGAATTTATTTTTCACTGAAGGATACCAAGATCCCCAAATTGTGGAATGACACCTTAAAAAAAACTAATATGCAACTATGCCCCGTAATTAGCTATGTGAAACGCTAAAGAGATGTATTATATATACCTTGTAAGCTGCCTGATATGAAAAACAAGTGCTTCATTACATTTGGGGAAAAAAAATCCCAGTGTTTGCTTGCTTTGTGTAAAGGTTAGATTCAGAAGTAAACTACAGTTTTATACTGGGATCTTTTCCTCTGCATATTTGTAAATCAAAAGGTCAGGATGTATAATATGGAAGTTTGACCTCGCTATGATTTTAGGCAACTATTAATTGCATTAAAGCTGTGCATTCTTAAAGGACTGGTATTCCAAAGATACACTAGGTAGGCTTTTATGTCAGCCTTCAGGTCCACTTCGTTGTTTGAGGTTTTTTTAACATAAAAGCTTCTGGCCCCGATTCATCAGTAAGCACCTACCAAGCATGTATTTATTATCCTTTTAAACACTGTTTTGTAAAGAAGCTTGTATGGAACTATATCCTGCAGCACTTCAAACAGGCTGACTCAAGTAGAACAAAAAAATGCTGCACCAAGCATCCTCAGGTTTTGCATACTAGGAGACTGTTGAAAATTTAAATTTTACAAAAAGAGTTTTAGCAAGCTAGCTAGAGAAAGCTGAAGTGACTGTCAGTTTAACCTTTGGGTAGCTTAAGATTTCTTGGTGAAATGGCCCCAATACCTTCCTACTGAGGCCTATAAACATAAGGGTCAGAATGAATCTGTAGGTAATGCATCTTTCAGCCATCACAATGCACAATTTCTTTTCCAGCTGGAGGCATTAACTTGGAACATACCAAATTAATTACTGGGTATCAATATATTTTAAAACCCATGGGAATGATATCACACCGGTTAGGGGACATTGGGCAGGTTTTTTATGGCTGTACATTTTCTCAGTCTTCTAAAAGGCAACATGGACATTACAAGTAATTTACCTTCTCACAGCCTATCTTTTGGGTTCATCATTCAATACATTAAGGAAATAAAGCAAATCATGATAAAAGACCAAAATGTTTTAACTTATTAATTTATAAGTGAAAACTATAAAGATGGTCACTAGCATAAAAAAAAAGTAGTCCACCATTAGCCCATATAATAAAAACCTACAAATTCTAGAAATTTGATCATTTGATCTAAGAAACAGCATTTTTATACCACCTGTATGAAGCATACAAACTGTCTCACCAGAAGACACTAAGCCCATAAGCATAGTAAGTACAAATGAAAAAAATCACATAGAGTTTCTTTGATAGATGTAGTTTAGGATAATTTGGGAAAGGCTATAAAATTGTCAAACTTCAGTATAATTCTTGCTCTAACAATCCCATGCATGCTTAGTGCAAGGTGACTCCTGTTTGGGACTGGTAGAGCAGTTAGAGCAGTTCCTAACGATAAATACAACAAAAGGTAAGTTGGAGTTGTTCAGGTATCTGATATGAGGAAATATCTCCTTGAAGCTTTTTCTCCATACTGTCTGCAGCTATATACATCATCCACAAAAAAATCTCAAAATGGAAATAATATTTTTCTAACCAGATTTCACACTATCGGCTTCCTTTAATCCACACCGTTACTCTCCTTGTGAGGCCTTTGAAACCCTAGGCTCGAAATACTCTAATTTGAAATTGCTAAATGGAGCAGAACATGTAGGCCCGGAGAACCAAATCAAGGAACTCTGCATATTACACAACGCATATGAATTTAACAGGAGGGAAACAGGGTGGCACTCCACTCTTTCCTTCTTGCACCTAATACTGGGTGGGGTAACACCAGGAGAAAAAAAAAACTAACTAACTTTGTTTTCCAGGACTTAAGGCTGCTTGACCTTTCCTCAATAAATGTATCATGCTGGAGTTTGCATTATGCAAATGAATACAAAACTTCTAAATGAAGCCTAGTATCTCTGGGAAACAAAGAAGGGAAGAACAATAGATCCTGCAAGAGATTTTTCTTGACTATACAAACCTTTTTTTATATCTGTAACACTAGTTTAAATGAGGCAGCAGCAGACAACCACCTGATTTTCCCACCAAAATTTCCAATAATCTGTGTCCAGAGTAGCTAAAATGAACTGTTAATACTAGTAAATGCATCAAAAACTTGAACAGTTTAAGCAGTAAGAGGCACAAAATAGGATGAAGGTAAATGGTAAAGTTAGGTTGAAATATACCTTAGGGTGGCTGCCTAATAAAACACATGAAATTGGTTTTTCACTAAGCTTCATCATGTGTGGTTCATTTTATGCTTTCTTCCCTAGTTTGTTGTGATAGTCAGCATAATAAATTTCAAACCGCTGACCTACGATGACTACACCTTCCCTCTCTGGGCAAATCGCATTGGCTGGGGAATAGCATTATCTTCAATGATACTTGTGCCTGCCTATATTATCTATAAATTTATGAATGTGCGTGGGACCTTTAAAGAAGTAAGTGGAATGCTCATAAAATGTCATGAAATGTTGTTATGAAATGAAATGTCTGGATCTAAGTTGGCAGTTCATTTCTCTTACTCCCAAAACTTATTACTTATGAGTGACCTTTTGGATCCAACCATCAGATGGACAGGAGTTTTGAGGTTGGATTACTGCGTACTGTTTTGAGTTTCTAGATAGAAATTAGTTTTACAGACAGCACCATAATAATTCTGAAAAATTATTTTTGATGCATGTAATTAATCCAACTGATGAGATTATTTTTTCCTTATTAACAAAAAAATATACTAATTATGTAGCTTCATATTCAGCTCTGAGGTATGGTCTTCACACAGTTCTACCTAAACAGAGTTCAGTCTAAGGTATGCTTTGTCACTCTATACCAGTGTTGTAAACTGTTATACGTACAAAGTTAATTCAGACCTCTCCTATCTTAGCATTGAAGAGCCTCTAAACATATATCCACATACTGGAAGGGTGGGATGTGCCCCCAAAGTAGCCCTGTGTTCAGGATGTCCTTTGTTCATTTAATGAGAATCCAGCAAGAACAAAAGAAATGCCTTACTGGGTCACAGCAAGAGATCCATTTAGCCCAGTATTCTGTCTTTAACAGCAGCCACTTCGTATTTGATTTTCTCTGTTATATATGTATCCTTATCCTCCATTTACTGGAATTATTTCAACATTCTGCCAAGGCTAGAATTAATGTAGATCTTTCTGTTGTGTCCGTCACTAATATCAGAATGACTGAAGAAACTTAATATTCAAGATAGACCAAGGTACTGAAATAGATCTGGACATCAAGAAAATTCTGATATAGGCACCACTTAGGGTCTCATCGAGCCTGTTGATTTTTAACTACTTAAGTAAAAGAACCAGGATATTAGCAGCATCTTGGACTACATAAACCCACTTCATGCATAATATGCCTGGTCTGTGCACTGAATAAAGCAGAAACTGAGGGAGAAACAATTTGTGACCATCTTGTTCTAATGATGTGCCTCACAGCCATGTTTAACATTGCAACTTAGTAGTGTTCTTTTAACTTCATTTATGTGTTTATATGTAATATTAATGTATGTATTCTATTTAAAAGTACCTCCTTCTATGGGAAAAATGCATCTGTATTTCCTTATAGTTCACCCCACTGTACTTTATTTATCAGTTCAAAATGGCACAGGATTAAAGTTCACTGATCATATTAATTTTACCATCATATTAATTTTACTATCACTGTTACAGTATATTATCTTAAAACCTGTAATGGTGCTTAGAAGACTCTTCACCATTATACAGCATCAATTTTTGTCCTGTCACATCATAACTTTATAACCTAATCTAGACACTCTGATTTATACCTAGTTCTATTGCTCGCCTTTCCTACAGCTAGAGTTACACAATGGTGTAGCAAGATATTGACACCCTTGGGCAAATCACTGAACCACCACGCAGAGAATTAAGTAGAAAATAGGATCTCACCCTTTACCTAGATAGGGCACATCCCCCTCACATAGACCTGGCAGACCCAAAGGGATAAATGCCTTGTTTCTGAAACATTAGTCACCCCATTTCATGTTCACCTCAGAAAGGCCCTGAAGTGGGAACTCCTCCTCACCTGCCCTGCTTTCGTCAGCTCCAACATTTCAATGTTGTGCACAATTTCTAGATCTCACGTCCAGCAGTTCTATAATCCCTTTGTTTCATTCCATTCCTGGGGGTTTACAAACCCATTTTCTAGTAGCATCAAAGTGTTGAAGAATAATTTGTACTGGCCCAAGAGGTTCTTGCCAGCTTGCACAAGTTTACTGATATTGGGATGCAGCCTTTAGCCAAAACCACATTTTCTCATCCATTTTGTAGCGTTAGCAAGTTCTGGTTTGTCTTTTACAGCTCCTGTAGACAGCAACTCTCCAGTTTCCCCCTGAGAAATATAGCAAAAGGCTACTATATTACATCCAAATAACTATCATAAGGTACGATGCCCTAAACTGTGGCTGTTAAAAGTATGGGGAGAGGTATGCTCTTAGTCTAATGGGAAAGTTTATGATAAATCAAAATCTATGTTTGACCCCAAATGGCACAGCATAGGGTAGACAAAGGAGATGAGCTGGGAAATAACCAGTATCTCCTTTCTCTCTCACTGGGACTGGTCAATCCCATTACAGCACTAACAAAAAAGTGTGAATTTAGGGGATGTAAGGCCTGTGATACCAACTTGTTCCTGATGTTCTTTTCCATATGCACTTGCTAAATATTTGGACTTAGTATTTGCATAAACCTTCTACTGTTGCTTCTTATATTAAAGGCTAATACCAAGGGGCTTATAATAAGCTTGTTCTCTCAGTGACTAAGTTAAAGACACATGATGCAGTGATATTAAAGATTTAAGTTACCGTTTTAAATAAAGTTCATGCTACTTCCCCATTATAGATTGGGGATTACAGACATAATCCCACTTCATATGGCTGACTTTTTCCTCTTCTTCCCATTTGGTTTAGAGACTAGCTTACTGCATCACACCTGAAAATGAGCACCAACTCGTGGCCCAAGGAAATGTCAGGCAGTTTAAGGTTTGTACTCCTTTCACCACACTTCCTCTCCTGACACTAACCCTTTCCTGTCTTTAGCAACTACAGGTTTTCGTCAGTCTCCTCATAGTGGATACCTTTGCAGGTCTGTGGTTCTTTATTTCTGCCAGCATGACAAGATGCAGGAGGCTCAGTATCATACACATCAACTGTTGGAAGGCTTTTTAAACCTTCCTTCTTTGACTGAGCAGAACCCCCAATTTTACATATCACCCGAATCCAGTATTTTAGGTTGTACCTGAACACAGTGAGATCTCACCAAGAGACGAAGGTATTTCCAAACTGTCATGTGCACTTGAACAGGTCATAGCCTCTCCCTCAGTTATTGCACAGCAATCTGAAGTCACATTTCCTAAACTCCAATTATGTACCACAACACACGGTAAACAGCAAAACAAATATCCAGTATCAGAGCTTAGACATAATGGGCATGATGAAATAATGTGCAAGGTTATGTGGAATAGTCGTTCCCCACAGGCCTACAGTTGATTGAAAACACTGCTAGAGACTTCTTAAGCAGCCATGAAAAATATGCTCTAGGTTTCCAAATACTGCTTTCCTTTTAGCAAATAAAATGAGCTTATTGAAATAAAGTCCTTTTTGTAGAAGATAAAAAGGATGCAAATATGAAGCTTGTTACACTTATCAGCATTCGTGCTGGACCACTTTCTGTCTTCAAAGTTGAAAGCAACTAGAATTATGCACACCACCTCAAAACATTTTATAGTGGTGGTTTGTATGTTGGTATCGAAAAGAAATACTTCCCTTTTGCTTACTCTGAAAAATACTGTTTGAAGTATAATTTTTAATTTTAAAGGAAATAATCCAAGTGTAGATTTATGGGATGCAGAATAGATGCAGGAAGAAAAGGCTTCCTGTTTCATGACCATAATTTATTTGATGTGGCCAAGAATATGTAGTAGCACAGCACCTCTTCCTGCTTTCTCTTTCCCCTATTGCTGCCCTCAGTTGTCTGAAGATTTAATGTTCCAGACATAAGTAATAACTTGGTTTTTCCAGAGGCAGATGTTCCTGTGTGAATGGGCTATAAACAGCCATTCCTACACAGTACTGATCTTTTGAACCCAAATCTGTAATGGCAAAAAGGAAGCAAATTAATTTCATGGAAATTAGAAAAAAATGTACTCAGAGGTAAATTCCTAATGATACCTCAAACCATGCTAAACACTAGGGCATATTAATTTGTTGCTGTCTTCAACAAACAGCTAGGAATAGCTTTGTTACTGCTGAAGCATAGCTAGTGCTTTGTTCACAATGTTTAAGTTTGTAAACAAAACATTAACTTCTGTAATCAAAGAAGTACAAAAATTTTCTTCTCATATATGTTCGTCAGTTCTGAATTTTAAAACTGAACTGAGAACTGACTAAATAGCTTTTATATTCAGCACATTTCACACTGCAAAATGGAATCCACAGAAATTTGATTATAATCTATCCATTATTTTGAAATTTCTTTGCAACTCTAGATTTGTCAACCAATGTATTTAAAAGATCTCTCACTATCGTCATTTGAACTAATAATGTTATTAAACTACTTCTGTTCCCTTACAGCTTCAACACTGGCTAACAATATGACAACCAACAGGTTGTGGAAAAAGCCAATATGTTAAGCTAAACTGAGAATACAGAAAAGTCAAGTTCAAAGCTCCCTCGATTATGCTTGGACCAGGCTGGCTCAGAGCTTATCTACTGACTCTTTGAGGGAAGACATCTGCTCTCTGTTCTCAATGCCTCCCTTCTATTACTTGGCTTCAAATGATCTTTAAAGACTCCGTTTCATTTTTCTTACATCCTTTGGTGCCATGAGATCCCTACATGACCAAAACTTGTGAGTTTTGCTATTGGCAGAAGTGGAGGAGGGGGGAGCAGAGGAAAAAAAGCAATCAACATAAGTTAAATGCTTTTTTATTGTGAAGTGAATTAAACTTTTCTGACAGTAATAATTACTTCAGATATTCATGCCACGACCTATTTTAAACCAACAACACCTGAATGTTCTTAGATCTAAAGAAAGAGTACATCTCAATTATGAGGAAAGAGCAATGTTAACTATGTACCAATGTCATTAGCTTTCTTGCCATACTATCCTTTGGGATATGAGTTTGCATCCTTCTGAAGTGAAGACTCAGTGCTTTGTGTTCAGTGGTTTGTTATTAGTTTCTTCTCTTGGTGAAGAAGGTTGTCTTTGCTATATATGTCCATGCCATTTTCTGTCAAGTTTAATTACACAAGCTGAAGAGCAGCAGGAACAGAATTCCTGTTACAGCCACTAAGTACAGGACACAGTTTAATACCACATTGTACTTAATGAAAACTATATTCGTTTATATCAACAATTGAAATGGCTTTATTATATGATCCATACTCCACAGACTCTTCCAGCCAAGTATGAAAGTTACATGCAAATAGACAGACTTTCATCTTTTTGTTATATTTTGTTCCGAATAAAGAATGTAAAATACATAGGAAGCGAGAATTACATAATCTACCCAGGGGCACCAAAATACCAAACTTCAGCTTTATTCTCCTGCTGTGAACATGCTATTATTATAATTCAACCTGAATTCACCTACCAAAACATAGTAAGATTGTGCTGAATAATTTAGAAGGATATTTTAGGCATACTTGGCTCTCTAAGCCTATTCCAGCTCTTCTCTCTAGTAGTATTATGCAAGATAGAAGATAGAGAACAAACTGCATTTGGGTGCTGTTCTTATTCTGTGATCACTTACCACTGTAGTATCTTCCCAGTGATCACTAGATTCGGTAGCTTTGAGTTATTTCTTGTACTTATTTATCACTAGATCTACAGTAATTTTCAGAGGCAGTAGCTTCTCAGCTGAATCCAGCCCAGAGCTTACCTCTGGACCTTACCTCTGAATTTTTTTTGCCTTTATATATTCAATTCATCTTGTCTTTTAAATGTATGTTGTGCTTCCTCTTTTTAAAAAGACCATTTAAAAGGATGGGGCACTTTTTTTTTTTTATAAAACAATTTTTGTTGAAGGATTTTTTTTTCCCCCTTTTTTAAAATAGTCCAGTTTAAAAGCCCCAAGTGATTTTGACATTTTCCATTTAACATCGATTTCTGTTCAAAATAATGGAAGGGAAATTTCTCTCCTTATTCATCCTTTTCCTCCAACATAATCAATACCTTGGAACATATCAAGTATAGTCCTTTTCTTAAAGATTCTCTGTGACAAATAGTAGTTTTATTTAAACAGGGTTTTAAACCCAAAGGCTACTTTCTTCTAATTATAAAGGAAGTCATATTTTCTGGCCCAGCTGATGGCTGATAGCTGTTTAAACCCTGTTATTAAATACATTTCAATAATAAAGAAATTTCAAATGTTGTGGTTCCAGTTCTGTAATTACACAAGAGGCCAAACAATTAAAATATGTTGAGGCCTTCAAAAAAGCTGTCCCACCAACTTCATAAGTAATCCCATTTTTATTGTTTGCTGAACTACATGAGAATCTTTTCATTGTTGTAAAGCTTACTTTTCAATAATACAGATGCTTCAGTCACTGGCTTGGCATGACTCAAAAGCTTCTTAGCATAGATATAATTACCAAGTTTTGAAACTCTTGGGGGCTCTTTAACATGGAGCTTTAATAGCTTGTGACATTACACATCATTTGGTTCGCTCATGTTTGGAAATGCTGACAAACTGCATTAATGTTCACTTGTGACACACCCCATCATCACCATCTGTATAGCAAAACCCTTGCAGGAAAAGTTACATCTCATCACCAGTCTGCTCTGAAATATCTTAACATGGGACTGAAATCAGCTTTACCCAGCATGTTAGGGTTTGATTGCATTTTTAATACGAAATCCCAAGGCAATTACCTGCTACACTATTTTTATTTGTATTACTGTATAGCATCTTGGGTTTAGTGTAGTATTTAAAGCTCAGGACTCTGTTGCACTATTGCCATCTTGTTCTGAGGTTTTATAGATAAAGAACTTGCAATCTATACATAAGACAATAGGCAAATCAGAGAAAGCAGGAATCTTATTACCAGGAATAGTCTGAATGAAAAAGATAATACACACTGCATGACCACACAGCTAGGCTTTAAGTTCAGGATGTTGCCCAAAGGAAGTCTCCCACAAAATAATATGACTTCTGTCCCAGAGATGAAGAATAATGTCTTCAATTCTCCACAGAATAAGATGCTCAACTACCTCATGCCTCTTGGACGATAAATGATGCCATTAGACACAAGCTAGCATCCATTCAAATGACAAATACCTTTGTGAAGACCAGGTTATATTTTTTTCCTCCACTCAGTGATATGGTACAGACAGTCCAATAAGAAGCCACAGCTCTGGCACCCAGCTCCTCCTGCTTTGAGCTCCCAAATACATTTTCAGTATGGAAAATATCAAATGCCACTAAGATACTCTTCTCCCTTCAGTTCAACCACTTGTAGTTTTAATAAATAAATAAATAAATGAATCACCCAGCAAGGTCCTTATCACCCATGTGGTTTAACTACAAGTCTTCCTCTAACTCAATCTTGAATTTTCAGGCAAGCAGTTCACTCTTTCCCTCAGCTATACCTATTGTGGGAACAGACCCGCTCCAGGGACCGGTGCTCTCCCAGATATCCCCATGGGATTGCAAGTATATGCTGGTGGAGTAGGCAGCCCACTTCTAAAAGAAGAAAATTTTTTGATACAAGCTTAATCAAGATGCAGTATCATCTGCTTGCTAATCATGTTGGCTGTTTTGGTAACAAGCCAATGGGAAGAATTCAGTGAAGCAATTAAATAGCTCATTTGACAGTTCTAGAAACTATTTTCTCAAAAGCCTTTTTTTTAATCTGATAAAGGAAACTGCCGTCATACATTAGAGATGCTATGACGGCATCCTGTTGACCTTCCTTCCTGTTAGTGAAAGAGACCTGCCTGTGATCCATATTTTTTCATCAAGCCACAGAAGGTTAGTTAGCACCAAGGACAAAGAGATCCTCCATTTTCTTTGTATCCCTCCTGCTGTCATTCATCAGGATAATTCTTCATTACTTGGTACTGTTCTAAAGCTACACCACTAAAACTCCAGAGATTTAGATTTCTGGTAGAAACAGTGGGCCTTTCATGGGCAACAGTCCAAAAAGCACTAGTGCTATTTAGTGTTTGGCCCCTCTTTGAACCATGTCTTTCTTGTCAGTCCTTCTGGTGTTCTGTCATGTCCTGAGGCATACACCCTGGCAACACTTGAAAGACGTCTTACCATAGTGAAGGATTTTGCAGGAAATCCAGGATCAAACATGATATTTTAAATATAGAACGTAGGAGAAATACTTGGCTGTTAACTATTGTACGTTCCCTAACTGCACGTGCAATGTATGTTGTATGTAATTTTCCCAGAGGAAATTTCCTATAATTGGTCATTTCTTCTCAGCAACATACCATTTAAATGCTATTATTTAAAAAGGTCAAGCCCAAACATTTGTATATACATCCACTTCTTATGCTATTGTTTTGACATGAATTAAGTTTATTTTGTACTGTTAGGTTGTAGGAGGCCACGTAGAAAGTTCTTTTGCTTTTAATGTCTCTTTTTCAGTTCTTCCGATTCATACAGTATTAATTAGCAGATACTCGCTTTTATGGGAGTAGATAGATTTCATTTGTATCCTGGACTGATTCACTAAGTTGCATGAGGCATAGGCAAACATTTAAGAATTTCTTTCCTAAGAACCAAATGAAAACCATAGATCAGCAATTTCAAAAGAGATGAGACTTGCAAATGTTAAAACATTTTAAAATGGGCCCGAAGGACTCAGACATAAGACAGTTAGCACAGCTCAACAAATGACAGTGTATAATCTACCTGAAGAAATTATGTGTGCACTGTTGAGCCCCTCGGAGCAGTAAAATAGGATATATTTGTTCCAATACACTTTATTTTCTCAGGGCTAAGAATATTTATGGTCCACAGATCAGCTCATGTGCAAGAACTCAATCTCCTTAATTTAAAGGTCAACATGATGTTTCAGATTAGACCCTTGAACAAGTTTGGAGTCTTTTGGCTGTAATACAGGGAGACAGATCTGGAAACACCTCCAGAAAGTCTCCTCCAAAGGGAAACACTTTTTCAGTCTACCTTCCTCTGACTCATAGCCATGTTCCTGATGGTGACTGTGGGCTGACCTAGTTAATAGTGGAAAGTTAAACTGTTAGAATATGAAGCTAAACTGTTTATAATATATCACAGAAGTCAGAAACAGGACCTTGAAGTGACCTTACTAGGTTCGTATCTATATACAAGCTGAAGGTAGCATATGGACTATTGTTAAGCAAAGCTGGCCAGAAATCACCATACAGAGCTGAATGTGAGAGCAGCTTGGACACCTGAATTATTGCAGATCTTCATTTACTGAACTAGTATCAGCTGGTACACAAGAAAGCCAGCCACTTTCTGCATTCCTTGAGGAAAAAGGTACCACTATTACAGGATACCACAAAACACTGAAAAAATGTTTAGAACTTAATTTATAGAAGTTAAGCCTTCAGTTAAGCCCTGTTAAATCTGTGACCTTGCATCACTGAGTTTCAGAGAGGATCATATACAGGGAATAGTTGTGTCTCAAACACCCATATTTGAGTGTTTCTGTGCCATGAAAAATAGTTTTTTGTTCACCCATTTCTGTCTGTAGTAACTCAGACTTCAATTCGAACACTTCACCAAGCACTTGCCCCTCTCTAACCCATATTCTCAAAGGACGGTTTTTGCTGACAATCAGCCAAGACCACTCAGACTGACCGAGCAGGCATGCATGTGTTTCTTAGCTGTGATGTACAATTACTTGGTTCTGCCTGCTTAAGCCTAGCTGGGGAATGACAAGACTTGTAAGCCATGCCATACACAGAAACTTTTCCTAGGCCAAAAAATTTTGGATTTTTGCATATTGTTGCTAATAAAAATGAAGTCAGCAAAGGACTAAGATCCTTAGCTGGTGATTAATCTGTACAGTGGTGTTGTTCACTGTCCGAGACTGAATTTAGATGCATCTACATGCATCAGACTACTATAGAGAACTAGATGGCCAGCAGAAACACATAACAGTGTAATATAGCTGCTTTTAAGTACAGAATTTGATCAGTTTTCATTCACCATTTAAAACCAGAATATGTTTAGACAAATTGCAATCAGCATATGACTGAGCTAGCAGAAGCACGCAGAAAAACAGAAGACAGCCAGAAGACTATAAGTAACACAGATATCATGATTGTATTCAGTGAAGCTGTCCTCCTTAGAAGAACATGTAGATGTCTAGATGCAAGTGGTTGGGGGTAGCCAAGAAGAGGAGAAACCGAGAGGCTTAAGTCTCAGTCCAGCAGCACAACCTTCCTGTAAGCTAACCATTACTGCCAGTAGTTTTCATGTTGAGAACAGTGGGCCTCTTTTGCCAAAGCACTGACAGAAAGATTGGGCCACCTGTGTGCTTTGCTTTCCTCCTTTCTAAAGGTGTTTCTTTAGCTGCCATACTAAACAAAAGTTGCTTAATTTCTTTAATAAGGGAACAGAATAAATTCAGTGAACTAAGACAATTACTAAGCCTTAAGCTGGCTCTCTTTTAAAGGTGTCATGTTGTTTCTTGGTCACTGCTAAGAGTCTCAAACTTGCAGATGACCTGCATTTGTAATTTATGTTGGACTCTCTGTGAACCTATGTGCAAGACTTAGCTTTTGTTTGCTGTGGGTAATATCAGTTACAAAGAGAGAATCTCCAGATAGTACATGTTGAAATAACTTCTAATAGGTCTGACGAAGATTTGCCTTACAAATAAAAGCTTTATAGTGAGCATTTACTTGTTTGACACCAGTGTTTTACTTAATTTTTAATGCCTTTTTATAGCAGTGACTAGACTTTATCTAAGGTAAGGGTACCTCTGTATAGGAAATATTTTAATATTTTTACCAGTTTTTTTAATTTTCATAGAATATAATTGTATATTGTAAGGCGAGAAATTCAACTTTGATGTGTAACAAGGTTATCACACAAGACCTATTTCTCCATTATAAGATTTTGTAGTCAGCCAGTCTAGTTCAATAATATGTTGGCCTTTGATTATAAATGTAAAAATGTGATAAAGGAGAATAGAACATTATCTACAGCTAATGCACATTGTAGCACAATATTCTCCATTGCTGCCTTAATCTCATACAAGGAAGTCGTGTGGTTTTAATTTATATTCTAAAAAAAAAAAAGTCCAGAGCATCCTTCGGCTGCAATTTTGTGTTGTTAGACAACTTAACATTAAACCAAATGTGTTAGTGTCTAGTAGGTCTACTTACAAAGCAAGAGATCATATTGCAGTTTTCAGGAATAACCTTCCATACGAGTTCAGAACTTGCCACTAGTAGAAATACTCTCCAAAGTGCCCCAGTGACCAAAAGTGTCCAAACACAGTCACCACATTTCCATGCCTGATTCCATTAATTGTGCAATCTGCAGGTCCATTTGCCTTTTTTTGGAAATCTTCGGTTATCTGGGGGAAATGGCATTTCAATTATTTTTTTTAATTTTTGAAAGGGAGACACCTACATGCCCATGTGTGTAATTAGAAACAATTACATTTCTTATAAATATGGATATGGATGTGTGTGATGTGTGCTGGTTAACTATACTTAAAATGCTGATAAAGATGGTGAATGTAAAGTATTTGTCCTCATTCCTCTGTCTTTCTGTGATCCGTGTAAATAAGAACTGTTTTAAGCTGTGCATTAATGTAACAGATTATTCCAATATTGTGTATAAAATTATTTAAATAAAATCTAACAAATATGCACATTAAAAAAGTATAAAGAAAAGTCTTATGTACCAAGAATTTACTTATAACAGTCAATTAAAAGCTGAAATGAAAGTTTTGCTTGTTGTCAATACTATTCCCTGCTAAAGCTTCACATGGACAGCCAGTCCTTGGTTCTGCAGCGAGCTCCCCAGCGGTGGGGACAGGCACTTCTGGAGCAGGACTGCCTGACAGCAGTACAGAAGGGGCCTCTAGAAACCAGTCTTGAGCTGACTCTACAAACTAGCAGACAACTAAAAACAAAAGCCCAAAAGCAGAAACCCTATATAGCTCTCAACCTTCATGAGATAGTTCACATCCTTTCGGTGTCCAGTGGATGCAGTGAACAGATTCATTTCTACATTTGAGCTCCTTTCAGGAATGTAATTACAGTAATGCAATGAAGCTTTCACAACCACACATTGAAAGGAACAGGAATCAAAGTGCATAGCACAGAAGCTGTCATTCCCCAAGGCTACATTTTCTTTTTTACATGTAATTCCTTTTGTCTTGTTAACTTTGCCATAAGTAGTAATAGTCATAAGAGCATTATTAAGTTTATTATTGCTCTTAAGTAAAAGGCTACTCTTAACCAAGATCAAGAAAGTATAGATAACAATGATTTTCATACTAAAACTTAAACCATTTTCTTATATTTCCACATGGAACATCACAAAATTATGAGAAGCGCTATTTCCAAAGGTTCATTTTGTTAGGCAATTTCATACTTGGCACGTACAGAGACTAATCAACTTCCCTGAGCCCTTTTTTTTAAAACAGATCTCAATATTATTAAGGCACAGCCTTCAATTGTTTATATTCCTCTACAGCCTTCAAGCAAGTAAGAAAATCATGGTTTAAATTATTTTTTAATACATCTGATGAACTGAATAATGAAATTTCTGTATGACAGTTTTTAATAATGCAAAACACTTAAAACCACAAATTAGTATTAAAATAATTCAAAGTTAATTAATGTCAAAATACTTGAAGTGTTTCACAGAAGTTTCTTTTAATGTATTTTGCTGTTCAACAAAAGCCTGTTTAACAAAATTTTCATTTTTGACCACTCTTCATTCTCCCATTTACTATTTTCACCAAGTTTCAGTCAATTGGTAAGACATTTAGACTCAGCATTAGCATACTATTATGAATGCAAAACTAGGCAGGGCTTACTTAAAGTAATGGAGGAATTTTGTCATCCTGGAAGTATTACAGAAACCAAGTTTCCTGTCTACTTTTGGATAACTACATCATCTTTTCTGATATTCCCCTAATTTACTCTAAAGGCCAGAATTTAAGTTACATGTTTCCACACCCAGAACAGAGAGGCAGATTAGGTACTGATGCTGCTTGCAGTAGAGGTAACTGTTTCAGCATCTCTGATTCTTCAGCATCTCAGATTCATACAAGTAAATGTGAAATTTCAATTTGCCCTCTTACCTAAGCTATTATTTATAACCTAAATTATAAATACTTAAAATGCAGAAGCACAACAAAAATTTTATCTTTGAAAAGAAAATTGAAGGCTGGGGAGAAGTAAGAGCACATCTGATTCATTTTTCATTATAACACAAATCAACAATGCTGCCAAAAAGTTAAGATATTACACTCTTGTGCAAAGGAAATGGAGAAAAACAGATATGATGTGTTTAAAAGCAGTAACTACAAGTAACAGGCACTTTTTTAAAAAGTTCAAAGATAAACTAGTCTAGCCATTTTTTTAAACTAAAAATGTACTACTATAACTGAGAACCAGAAATGCTCACTTGCATAATCCACCAATGTCTAATTCCAGCAATAAATCAAAAGTAATTCCTAGAGAACAGAAAGGCTCTCTGCTTCCTCAACTAAAAAAAAAATGATAAGACTGCATATCTCCATAAAGTTTTGCAAGGACTTGGACAGACCAAAGCATAGCATACACAAGCCAAATATTAGAACTCTTCACTCTTACAGTTATTAAAACTTACTAAAGCACCAAAAAACCCCAGAATGTTGTACAAATGTTGTACCCTCCTATAAGCTCTCCTACATTTTGGAAATAAATTTGCCTTAGCTTTCCTCCAAATCTGCACTGAAAAGTATTGTTTTCAGTTAAGGCCTTTAAACCATTCAAGTGGCAAAAGCACTTAGCCTTTGATAAGGTCTGTGTTTTACATGGTTCCGAAACTAACACCAACAATCTTTTCCAACGAAACTACCTGCTGCTTCCTCTTCTCCCAATCCAGCCATATGCCTGCTTCTCTTACTCCTATTTTCTTCTGCACTATTTTCAAAGTTCACCTATGAATTTTGTGGGGTTTTTAGTACCCTCCTGAAAGCAACCAAGTAGCCTCTTTGTTGTTAGTACCACTTATGAAAGTCCCATGCAGACAAAGGTCCAGATCCACAAGACATGCCTTGGCCCACAATCTCAGAAGCCCATCATCTCCTCCCAGAGACCTTCTTCTCCAAGAAGGTTCCACCCACCCACATACACAGGAAGCTCACTGCCTAACTCAGTACTGGGGATTCCAGTCTGAGAGTCAAGAACTGAGAAACTATGCCTTGGGGTGCCAAGCCCCCTCATGGCTCCTGCCCTCAAACTTGACAGACTTGCAAAATACAGACTAGGAAAAGAATGGCCAGTCACAGCCCTTCAGCTAATGTACCACTGCAGCTGTTAGGTTACATTCTATTGTTTCTGATTATGCCTCCAGATGCAAGTTAAGAGACATGCAAAATTGGATCAGGTATCCACCTATATATTTAAAGTGCTGTAAATATAAAAGATGAAATTGAATTTAGAATCACATTTAGAGTGACTACTACAGTTTTCTTACATCAATACAATCTTTCCCTGTGCTATTACAATTTATTTTCTAACCATTTCCCACAAAATCATCTTCATACTCTTGGTACCAAATTAATAATTCTTTGGCATGGTAAAATAGGTCAGTGCCCACTATGTTCCTTCAGAATACAAGAATAACAGCATACCATATGTTTGTAGGCCCAGGCAGCACATATATCCAAATACCGAGTATTTTCCACTGAATTATTCTAGATATTATATTATGTTTAACATTAGCATTCTGAAGCACAGTTCTCTCAGGTTTCATAGTAACAGGACAAGGAACAAATCTTCTGGTCTTATAAGAAGCTCATTAGATATAACTATCCACCTCAGCCAACAATGAAAATCTGGAACCAGTATGGACCCAGTTAAAGGAGCAATATCATTTACATAAATATACACAGATAAATTGCTGAAGGGAATAGCCATCATATCTTCCACTTGCACATTCAAAATAAATCGACACATTCTAGAGCTGCATAAAGTTGATATCTACCCACAAAAAATCCATTATGCCAAATCCAAACATAATCTGCATGGCTGCTTTTACTTCAGACTGGAAAACATCGGTTGTGGGCAGATGTACAAACAGAATGTGATGAGATGTGACAGAAATATAAACAGCTGGTGCCATGACTAAATAAATTATTGTGCTAGATTATTTTCAGAATTACTTTTGCAGGGTAATCTTGCTAGAGAATTCATTTTCTTCTGACCTAAACATTACATTTAAAATGTCTTAAAAATACAGAGAAAGTCTCATATCTAGGCATTACCATTCTAAAGGCTTGAAACACATAAGAAAAGTAAAGGTGAGGTTTAAAATGTGGAAGTGTTCCATCCTGGAGGGACAAAATTATGCATTCATATGACTGAAGGCAAAGCAGAAAATATGGAAAATTAAAGTTAAAACCAAACATTTTTAATGAAAAATGAACATTTTTCAAAACCAAAAAATAAATACACAATAACAGAATTTCCAGTTTGATTGCCTCGCATCACAAGCAGAGGTGAAAGAACAAAACAAAAAAGAACAAAACCAAAATTTAAGAACTAAAAGGGTTTTCCTTTTATTTCATCAGATTAAAGATAGATGAAAGGCAAAAGTAAACCAGGTTTGAAACGTACCCATCAAACAACTTTAGATCAGTCTGCAGGTGCTAGCCACTTTGAAAACCACTGTTCCAGGTTTTACAAGGCTGAAGACATATGCTGCTCTGCCCTCTCCTCATTTATGGGAGTGAAATACTTGAAAAGCACAGCTCCATATGAAATCAAAACAACAGGTAACAACTGAGATATTCAAGAGAACATTCTAGGGAAGTCCTTGCAGAACTAAAATAACTACAAATAGCTTCAATTTTCAAACAGCAAGATTGATTCTATAGTTAACAGCTCCTGATCTATCCTGAAACCCTGAAGAATTTTTGGAAGTGAAAACATGAATGGTTAAGTCAGGACAGCTCCTTATCAAATATTTCAGCAATTCAGAAGCTTGATACATCTTACAAATTAAATAAACATTAATAGCAAGTGTGCTTTCAAACATCAAAATAATCCAAAGGGTAAGCCGCCTGAATAACACTAGGAGTCACAAATGACAAAATAATTCTTTACAGGCATACACTCTGTCAATTCATGTTTCAACAGAATGGCTAATCAGGGTAAGGGAGCTGATCGCTTGTAAAGTACTTCAAAATCAGTGGATGAAAAGTGATCTATAAAAGCCAAGTATTATCCTTACAGTACGTGTTTAGATTTTCATAATACTGGCTGATCTTTTTCAGATCTTTACATCTTACACAATGCCAATTCACATTGGCTTGGGAAGAAATTCAGCCAAATAGATCCAAATCCCACTTGACATTCAAAACTCAGCTAGTCAATAACAGGAAGAAATTATTGGCCAGAAGATAAGTGAATTATATGCACCTTTAGTCTTCATGAATTCCTGCATTTTTTCTTGAAAAAAATCAATGATGTTTGAAACTCTTTGCAGATAAACCCAAAGAACAGGTTTTTACTGTTATGGAAGAAAAATATTTGAATAGTTATAGTTGGAATACTTAATAAAACAGTAATTTTTTCAATGTATTTGAAGTTACACAATCTTCACAAATATGTGACTGCATTTCCCGTTAGAGTCCAGAAAAGCTTGGTACTTCAAATTTCAATCATCTAACTGCCAGATTTTCTAGAGGAATGAGCAGAATCTATTGTTCACAACTCTTTTTTCCAAATACAGAGAATTAGTCAAACTCTAACCATACATATTAAAACAGCTAGCAAACTTTTTTTCATATAAACTGACTTCTGCATGAACTTAAATCTCCTATCTGTTCTAACTACAGCACAGAAGAATTTTCATTCACATAGGCATCAGCATCCTACTTCGGGTCCATTCTAGAAATGCAAAACCCCAAGGCACCAATCAAGCATGACATGCTGCAGAAGCACGGGCTACTGTGTTTACATCTGATGATGCTGTCAGCTCCAAGTGTTTGCTTGATTCATTCTAAAGTGTTTTTCTGCTGTATCCCAAGCCCATTTCCTGTTCTGATGCAATAATCTTAAAACCAAACATAATCAGAATAATTTCTTTCTGCCTCCTACACAGAGTTACCCTAAAGAAAAGTAACCTGTTCCTCTGATGCTCAGATCACAATCAGATGAAGTTTGTGACTTCTTGTGATGACCTGGGTTACTCACACAGGCAAGCACTGCTATTTGGTGCTCATTATGCTTTTGCTGTCTCCACTGTGAAACACGAAATGAAATTCTCTGAAAAATGCTTGCTGAATAGTTTACTCCTGTAACTCCCACCTACTACTTGTCATCTTTTCCTTCAAGCTTTCATAGTAGCATCACCTCCAAAGGACAACTAGAGCAACTTACTCCAAAATCAAATATGGTGACACGCTTAACTGCAGAGCTATCTCCCCCGTAAAAGCATGAAATATTTAAATAAGCAAACATTTCCTCAAAATTACATTTAAGAATACAACTTGAGTCACTAGAAAGATGTAGGTGTTGAGGGGTTTGATTTGATCTAGACATAGAAAAGTAGTTGATGAAAAGGAGTACCTGCTCTTATACATCACTTTGGAGTAAGAAGCACTTGGGCAAAATAAGGGAGACCCAGCTTTAATTCTCCCCTTCTTATGGTTTGCAATAAAGAATCAAAAGAAGGCAATAATTTTCTTCTTAGATGTCTACACAATGTCTGTAGAAGCATTTACATATTTTAATGAACAGTTGTTCTCCATTATGCAAATCACCATCATTGAACCAAACTGGAAAGCTAAACAAAAGTCTCTACTAGTCTTAGTAGATTTCTCCTTATACATATAAGCAGACTAAAAATTTAGCCACTGATGAATTCATCTCTCATGTCTTGTTAAAATGAAATTGTGAAGTTACTGTCATTTCAGGCAAAAATTTACAGTCAAGCCACTGATTTCCATTCCAGTAAAGATTTATTTCTCAAACTACACAGACAGAAATCAACTTAATGCAATATTAATGAGCATATTAGAATAGCAGGAGACACATACTGCTGTGGTAGTACTATCAAAATTCTCCTTTCCATTCTGGTGGATGCCCCACTAAACTACTTCTAACATTGTAGCCAGAAGAGACAATTTCTTGAAATATCAGAAGCCATGTGGTGTCACTTGTCATTAATAGAACCTTAATCAGCAGCAACCCACATACTAATATTACCCATAGTAAGACTATTCGAAGAATGGGAATGTCAAGCAAGTTTTAATAATAAAAAGAACTAAAATCCACACATGTTGGCACAGCCTTTTAGAAGGCCTGAAACAGCTTACCTCCACAGGCAAAGCTGCCTGAGTACTGCTAACCACACTTAATAAATATTGTCTATTACTCACAGTTTATCTGCATATAAAACCTCTGCTAGAGCAGCTGAAGCACCTAATCTGCAGATTAAAATGTGCCAACAGCTTTCTTTTTCATCCAAAGTATCTATCTTTTCTTATGAGTGCCTGCAGCTGAACAGCTGTTGCTTATGAACAATAGACCACCTTAAAAATATGAACACATTGTCTTTAAAGAAAAAAAATTTTACAACTAGGTAAGCAATCCTACACATCCTTCTAAGCTTGCCCATAACAGCTCTGAGTATTTTACTTCTGATTTTTTGCCACAAGAGTTCTAATAGGGAGTGCCTATGTATAAATGTAGTAGAGTTTAAAGATAACTTTTTCTTTCTGAAAAATCAGTGGTTTTTTCCTACAAATAATTATTTCTTCTTTGATAGATGAAAAAATTGACAACAAAACATGCATTTTGCAAAAGATATTTCAATTCAGTAAGATAAAGTGAAAGCCACTGGCAAAGTCTTCCAAGACAACTGCACCCACTGCCCAGTGGCATATATACACATGTATATACAGGTGTACAGAAAGAAGAGGAAGACAAAAAAAATCTCTGCAAGATCAAAGCTTTAGGGATGTCACTGTGACCATTAATCACTTCTAAGTCAATCGTTAACTAAGGAACCCAACAAAAAACTTATATTGGCATTTCACCCCAAGAGCAGACAGAAGACCTGGAAATAGGACTGCAGTTTTGGCAAAGCTGCTACAGGTTGATAAGCATGAGAGCCCATGAACTGGAATACAGCAGCCATCCGACAGAGCCAGTGCAATATAAGGGATGAAAAAGTGAAATCTCTTCAATATATACTTAACTAAGGCTAATTCCTCCCTCCTCAAGAAAGGAAGCTTATCTTGAATCAAGGCTTAAAGTAAATATGGGTGATTTGCTTGCAACCAAATACAGGTGTATCTAAACCATTTCCTAACTTCTTCCCAGAACAGACATTAAAAGAACCACAGACCAGAATTTTTGAGCCTGAGGTGAAACAGACACTGACTGCAAGATCTTGTCTGGTTTAATTCCTAGAACTGATTGATTTTTCTGCCACCTACTGTCTTCATTAGAACTTTGGTCCTGAAAGCTGAACAACATTGAGTCTTCTATGTTCAGCTAAGAGGTTACTGACAGCTTCCCTAAGCTTCTGCTTTCCAACCTTGTAGTTAATTGTAAAGAGTATATTGATTTAACTTTACAGCCAACTTGTAATTCTGCTGTTATTAAGCTTTTGCCATCAGTGATGAAAATTCTGAAGGAGACAGAGGCATTGTAGGGCTGTGTGGTGAGAAACACAGATCACCAAGAGTTTCACATAGTGAAAGGAGAGCCATCTAAACAAACACACATCATTAATGGAGTAAGGCCACGGCACATGCTGACTGGCATTAGCTCTGCTAGCCAACACTAATACTGTCCCCTAGCTGCACTGCACCGGGCCACAGGTTACTGCCTCGCCTCTCCTGTCACCGCAGGTCTGCCAGCTATACAACCTGTGCATGGGTTTTCTAATCCTCTTTACTCAAAAGGATTCAAGTCAGTTATGCTGTTTAAACCATTTGTAGCTCATTCAGTCTAGGACAAGCAATAGAGCAGCCATATGAGAGAGGTAACCTGCCATCCCTTTGAAACAGAATGAAGCATTAAGTTTTCTGTAAAACATTCCGTAATCTAAGACGACATAGGTAAGAGTCTGCATTTGAAAACTACTAAGTTTGAATGTTAGAAAGAGCTGGTTTTATTTTATTTATTATGTAAATACTACATTTGGCTTCCTGTTTCAGTGGGCTTCAATGGCCTCGTTCCTATTAAAATAGTAAACAAGGCTGACAATTGACTGCGTAAGAACTTTGATTTCCCATTTTTGGAAAAGAACAAACTGTTTTTCAATTTCTAGTTGTCTCCTCCAAAAGAATGCCACAAAAATCTTGGGTGCTGATTGAGTGCCAGTGCACCTACCTAGAAAGGCCAGAAGCCCACATCAACATTACTTTAGTTTGAAACACTCAAGAAGCCTTGGAATTTCAAACTCTTATCTTTAAATCACTGGTTTGATCTTTGGTTTTTGTTAAGCATGTTACAGAGCAAATAATTGAATGCATCTACTGAACTGACCCTGAATCCCTTGAACTATTTCGTTCTTTGGTTTTAAATCTATTACATTTAAAAATTAAACCTGAAATATTAATGTCCCTCCTAGGCATGTAGAATATTCTTTGTTATCCAAGAAGAGAATGAGCAGTTTTCTACTCATCTGATTTGATGTTTTTGTCCTTGCAATATGCCAGTTCAGTAGTTCACATTTTCCACTGACTTTTCAATGCTTTCTGAAGCCCAAATGACATTACCCTTTAAGTACACGAGGCTGTTGTCATCAAGAAAGAAGTAGCACAGAAAAGTCACTGTATACAAAGCTAAGATACAATTAAGCAACTAACATGGAAAAAAAAAAAGAATAATGATCAACCATTTCTGCTCCCATTCACCCCTTCTGTGCAGAGCCCTGTTGGAGATATATTGGCTCTGACATTCCTCACAATACAAATGAGGATAGCAGGCAAGTTCAGGTCAGAAAGAGTTCAGTTCAGGCTCTATTCTGTGGTTTGGTTTTAGGTTTGGGTTTTTTTCCAGACATAGGAGTCCCATGTATGACAAAACTTCAAAGATGCCTTACCACCTCTTCTAGATGTTTTAAGTGATAGCCCTTGAAACACCTTTTTAGGTGTTATATAGGGCCTGTCCCAAAGACTTCTGAGATATTTCAGTTTCATGTTTTAAGAAGACAGCTTTCATTTTTCCCTGAGTTTTGAGTTTGTCCATGACAAATGAGTTATCACTGCTATTTTTCATTAGCTATCATTACCACCTATCTATCAGCAATACCAGCTCGATTTCCAGGAATATCTTCAGCCCAGCTACATGTCCTGTAGCTACACCAGAATAGACTTTTTGGATTATTTTGTTAGCAACCTCAATCTCCATAAGATTAAAATCAGAATTGATCAAGCGAGGGCCTCAGTCTAACAAAAATGGCTTATGAGCTTAATATGTTTTTAAATATAGACTGTATTTTTAGTCAAGAAGTTAAAGCTTCTGTCAGGAAAACTAAGCTAGGCTTCCCAAAATTTTGTTGCAGAAAATTTTTCTTTACAAAGCGGGGGAGAGGTTATTTACTGCTTTGTTCTCCATAACATTTCAATAAATAATCCTTTTACGTATATTGAATAACTAACTTTTGCTCATGCATTTAATAAGACCAGAGTATGTTATACAGAATAAATTATACAGAATAAGTACAGATGACAGAGAAAGTTAAATAACTTTGACTGGATCCTGAGTTCCTTTAACTCATGATACAATTCCCATTTCTGGGCCAAATATGAAACAACAACCTACAAGGATGTTTATGAGATTGCACACACAAAAAACCTGTTCCATACAGATTTTGATCCTGTACACACAAAATCAGTAGAAATTTACTGCTATTAATTTCACTGATTTTTCTGCTACTTATATTTGGTTTGACAGATTTGCATAATCCTTATTTAAATCTCTGCCATATTTCCATTTTGAGTCAAAGTGGTAAATAAGAGTTCCACAGAGATTATCAGACATACCCAGGGATTTTCTTCCTTTGTTTCTGGAGGATGTTATTTAACAGTTTTTGTATGCAAGCAAAATAAGTAGTTATTACCTACCTAGAACAAATACATCAGGAGGGTATCAAAGTATTTGAAATAGCAATTACAACCCAGTATTTCTTAATTTCCAAGGCTTCATTTCCAACATATCAATAAAGAAAAACTGACGTAAACTAAACACTAAAAATTAGAAAGATAACCCTTAGAATTATTCAAGAGGTTTCAAAGATCTTCTGCAGTTTTAATATAATCCATCTTCAATAATGATTATATGCTTGAGAAAATCTGGTTTTTCAACAGTTCTTTAGCCAGTTGGTTTCCTTCCAAACTCCTGCTGCTATCTGATGTTACAAAAGGTCAAACTTACAAAATTCCTTAAAATTTATTTAAATAATGAAAGTCAGTAAACTGCCCACAAACCACAGCATAATTGCTGTGACTACAACAGTTTAATCCAATTCAAGAGGAAAAAAATTTTGGTTAGCTGTCTGGTATCAAACTCATTCAGACAATTTCAACTCTAATCTAATTCACAAAACATTAATCTGTCTGGTTCCTGATCTAAAAGCTACCATTCTCAAAAACGTGCATCTGATCTTATTTGAATGTTTTCAAGCTGTATAATAACCTGTCAAACATCTTCCATCAGGAAAAAGTATGTGCAAGCACACTATTTTGGTTCTTGTACAAGCCTCCAGAAAAGTCCTTTCATTAAATACCATCCCAAATTTAAGGTAGTTAAGAAATATCCAAGAAAGCAAAGTAATTCCTGAAGCTAGAGTTCCTGCAGTGGTTTTTTTCCTATACATAATTATCATTAATATAGGTTGTACATATTCATACAACATACAAAATACAACAGAACATCCTGATGTTAAGCAATGCAATGTGCCAATTTACAGAAAGCTTCTTTACGAGAGGAATTCCAGAAAAAAAGAACTTTGTAAAAAAACACTCAGCTGCTGTTCCAGCTTTCTCCAAATCTCAGAAAACACTTCATTCCAATCCTTTCCCTATTACAATTCAAGTACACAGAGTTATAGATTCCTCCTTATTTCTTGTTCATGTACTTTGTGTACCCAACCAGTGGCAACTAGATTGATGCATACTTACTCCAAGACAAAATTCTTATATTAGACCTGGCTATGATAAATTATAAACTCAAATCCACTGACCATAATTAGCATAATCCCTAGAGAGGGGGCTTTCATTATTTCCAAAAATTTCCGCAGCAGCAATACATTCATAAAATACCAACCCAGAAATATAGCCAGATTCAACTGTGTGAACATACCCATATCTGTCTAGTGAAAGGCATTCAGAATATCTGCAAAAATTCTCAGCTTTGGTCACCAAACAGCCAATCTCCTTTGAAATGCTTACAGAGACAAATAAAATGCAGGGGAACACCTTGCATGAATATCCATTAGAATTCAACGTGAAATTTTGAACTGACAAGTCTCTGCAAACATAAAAGTATTTTTGCTCAAGGACTGAAAGAAGCCCCCAAGGGGCTAATTTCCATTCTACCAGTAGCATATGTTAAACTCCTACAGAATAATTTAGGACCACAAAGCTGTGCAATCACACACCTTGGTAAAACTGCAGTTACAAGCTTAGATGACCACATTGCCTTCACTTTTTTTTGTGTCACATACTACTTTGAAGTCATAGGAAGAGGCAAATATCTAATATATTTCTGAAAACAGTGTGATCACGACCTTCTGCGGACACCACCACAGAAGGTAAGGTGCACTGAAGACTGCTCCGATATCACTCTGTGTAAGACAAAACATATGAGGAGACACAAATAGGAAATGCGTGGTAAAAGCACAATCCTGATCTGAATTTAAGTACTAATGTATACACATTTAGACTTCCTCTTCAGTCAGTAGAAACAGGCATCACCAGACAACATTAAAGATTCAGATCTTTAATAGGATAAGTTGCTTTCTGGAATCTTTGTCTTTGCTCTCAATCAACTAGATCCTTTAATTGTAAGTCTCACTTATGGTATGATAGGTTCACAATTTATATGGAATAGCATCCTAACTGACCCACCAAATTTTACTTTCCCCAACATCAACTTTCTTGAAAAAGCTGGATGTGTAGACAAGCACTGTTTGCAGACATATCTTCTGATATGGACAGTCTGAGAACACAAGTACTCCTGAGTGATACAGATAAATAAGTGTACATAGGAATTAACAATTTCAAAGAATAAATTTTTTTTAAACTGCAGAAAAACATAATGAGAAAGAACTTTGAACAATAAATGTACCCATGGATTTTATCAGTTTAACCGAAGTTTCATACCAGGAATAAAAGTAGGGGTGGAGTCATTTTGTGAGCCACTAACAGCCTGACAGCCCTGTTTTGCAGCCTAATATATGACGCAGATGAGCAGAGCTTCCAACAGTTCATGATGATTATGCTTCTGAAGAACTTTAGACTTCTAGTCTTAGTTCTGTTTAGATCAGTTGTTTTGTTTAAAACTTATGAATTATAAAATGCATATTTTACAAATACATGAAAGAGGCATCAATTCAAGAACATAGCAAATGAATTTCTGAACATTTAACCTGAAACCATAGTTATTCCTATAATTTTGCACTAAATGTGGCAATATTTTGCATTCTGTACTTTTTTAAAATAGTAAACAAACTTGTACTGTTAACTTATCGGTTGAGGTAGTAGAACAACATCTGTAGCATATTCCATGCTTCTGTCAACTACAAGAGAGGCCTTGGTAGATGAATATGTGAAAGTGTTTTCCGAACATTTTTAAGGAATCACACACCCTATCTTACTTGAGATATGACACTGCCCTTCTCTCCAAGAAAACAAACGAACTCCTCTCATGATCTCACTCAAATCAAAGAAAAAGTATATATAAAAATCTCAGAAAAATGTCTCTAGGATTACACAAGCATCAGGTTATTGACATATAATTGTAGTAACAAGGAGATGAAAGTTTTTCATTAGTTGTTGCCGGAATGATTTTTATGTTTGTTTTTAGAAAAAAAAAAAAACCTGGAACAGCATTATTAGAAGGAAGCTTTCCTTTCCCCACCTTAGTAATATTAGACTGCATTTTCTAAGAAAAAAGCCTCATCCTTTTACAAACAAGGTTTACTATAGACTACGCAATATAATCCCTATAAATAGCACTCTTCTTGTCAGATGTCTATCAAAATTAATTTCCAAAACATTATTAATTGTTCCCAAGTCACCAGATTAAAATGTTTAAAGGGTTTAGAAACACAGAAATAAACCGTACTCCTGCTATACATGGGCAAAGAATTTCAGGCCTCTGACCTGGCAAGCAAATCTGAGGCACAAGAAAAACTATAACCTGTGAAACAAAATGACCACTCCCTTCTGAATAAATAAAACTTGTATGCAGACATGAAGACAACTGAACTACCAAGGGCTGTGTTGAGCTGCAGAATGGTTTTACTGCCCCAAAAAGGAGCACTGGCAGTAATCCTGTGTCTGAAATCAGTCACCATCACAAGCTCTTGTGAGATATAACTGACATGGCTAGACCAGGAGGGAAAGCAGTAACTTCAGGACTGCTATTAAAACCGGTCTCACAACACATATACTGCTTTATGCTGATGTGCGAGATAAACATTGTGACTTGTCTTCTAAGACACAGCACCACAGATGCCTAAGAAACGTATCGACATGGCAAAAATAACACAATATGCATTTTGACTTCAACTCATACATCCTTTTCCCCATGTCTTGCCAAATATAAGTAAGCCAGGTTACATGTCATTCCCTATGCAGCAAAATCTTTTAAAAGTTGCAGTTCCGCCACAGAGTAGGGTTCCCAAATGGAAAATCATTGCTGGAGAAGTTGGTATTTATCCTAGGGGTAAGCTGATACGCACATGCTTTTGGTGCATAACACAACAATAAACAAAGCTCGCTCTATATATTTTCTGGCTCACAGACAAATACCATGCAATTAAATGTCAAATTAACTTGCCTAGCAACTGCTAATAGTTTTCACATATTTGGAAAACAGAGCAATTGTTGTCTATTACAAATTATTTAAGGCTGACTCATTTTCAGGGTTTCTTAGCACCATAGGGCTCCACAGCGTTTTTGTGACACTGCCTGGCGTTCATAAAAATAACACCAAAGAAATTTGAGGAGTAATGATAATAAACAAGCCTGACATGACCTACTGGGGCTTTTATTACAAAAACTATTTAGACAACAATATCTAGAGGCAGAGGAGAGTTATCTAGCAATAACAAATAAGTACTTTTAGCCTCGGGAATCACTTCTTTCTAGCGTATCCTACCCATACCAAAAATTGGCCTTAGATAAGGCTCTGAGGTACCTAAGAGTACAAAGATTTATTTTTTTTAGATGTGGAATAAGCATTAAGCAATTTTAAATGCACATCAACAAGGTCCATAATGTTACCTGAAGGTACATTCAGACTCATAGCGTAAGTTTAGGGAACCCTGCCACGCCTTATTCTTCCCCTGTAAAGTGAATGCTGGGGTACTGAATTCCCTCACAAAATAAGCTTATTCACAGAAGTTCTATGAACTCTCTAAAGGAAAAACAATGAATTCAATATAATTTCTCCGCTTTTCTGGTTAATACACTATACAGAGCTTCTATTCTTAATTCACTTCAGTTGCAGCCTTCTACTTGGGTAATACTGCTTTTCTCTCCCATACAATCAAAAGTGATAAACATTAATATTTTCCATACATTTACAAATATATTAACTTATAGTAAGTTTTTCCCCAGTGCAAGCCTACTCAACTTATGGAGCCTGCTTCTACCTTCAGCTCAAGCATGGAAAATAGCAGCTGGCTCCAGAATTACACCAGTAAAACCAAAAGAAGTTTTAGGCCTAATAAAGTTACACAAATTTTCACTGGGAAGCAACGTAATACATTAAAAAGTAGGTTTAACAACTATAATGGAATAAAATGCATATATATAGATAGATATGAAACATGCATTTTGCACTCCAGGAAAAAGAGCTCATTCAGCTTTATACCATGTATTTTCACATGGAACAAATTTACAACTGTACACACTTAAACAGCATTGAGGAATCATAATTATAACTAATAACTAATACTTTTAGAAAGCCAGTGGGGCTGATCTTTACAAATTCAATCTGTTATTGGTTCAGCCTGAGAACTGATCCTCAAATTCCAAAGATTAAAAAGGAACAGAATGTACACAGCTTGAAGTCCCTGAACTTATATGATCAGTGTCTATCACCCCATCCAGATCGAGCATTCCTACAGCATGCCATAGTTTCCTCTTCTGCACGCCAGTCTCAAACACTTAGTATTTTCCCTTGGTGGGCCTGAAACAGGGTAGCGTTTGATTTATTTAAAAGATAAAACTATAAATCTTTATGTTTGCAGTGATTCAGACATATCCCTTGAGTTTTAAATGAGGTACAAAATGTGTGTGTGTACAAACAAATCATTCTTTTGTTGAAAGTTGCCACAGAGACACACTACTTGCTATTGACCAGAATGGTAGCTCCTGTTGAAATGAACAGGGCTGAGAAGACAAGAAGATAATAGACCATGAGATTTAAAAACTAAGTCCAATTAATCTACCTCTTTAACAAAATGCTTTAGTTACACAGAAATTAATTTTGGGCTGAGTATTCCTGTGGGCTATTGTACCCCACTGACTTCAATGGAGTTACCTCAGGGATGAATTTGCCTCTCGGTTATAGTGAGGCTCTCAATTCCTGATAAAGCTTATCTGTCAGTGCAGAGCTGAACAGGAGGACTGGGTCAATAACAAGCTACCTCCTAACTTAAAGTGTCATAACAACTCCCCTGGTCTAAATGATAGGCCTCAAAATACATCCCCACAAGCTTCATTGTCAGATCTGCTGAAAAAAGATATGATTGTCAGAACTCAAATGAATTTTATACTAAACTGATTTTAAATGCCCCTTGCAATTCAGCAGATAATTTCACATATATACATATACACAGAGAGAGTCTGTTACAAGCTTTAACTCCTAACTTCCAATTCTTCACTATGCTTTCTCTTTGCCAACTCTGTTGTTCACCTACAAATAAGTTTACACTTAAGATTATTCCCATATCATATCAGTGCCTTTCTCCTAGTGGATCTTTCAAAAACCTTCCAGCAATGCCCAGCATTTCTGACATCCTTATTAAGCTGGAAACACGGTATCTTCAGGAAAGTAAGACTAGACCAAGATCATTCTATTCAAAGAAAACTCAACCCCTCTAACAATGCAAGTGAGAAGCAAAAGCCAAAAGGAAGCCATTTTACAATCGCCTCAAATTTTTTATTTGGTTTGATTCAGACCAGTTACAGTCCTCTTATTTAAATAAGGTATGCACTGACACCCATGCCAAGAGCTCAGTCAAGTAGGAAAGCTTCCAGTTCAGTCTATTTAACAACTATTAGAGCAACAGATACATTTCAGCCAAAGCAGAAATCGAGATTTCTGCAGGACTCTAGATGAAAAGATTATGGAAAGAACATGCAACTTCCAAAAAAGTTGTATTTACTACTAGGCAGGTCACAACTTTGCTGCCTGTTCACTCAACTAACAAGACCCATTTACATCATGATGGTGGGACACTGGTCTTTCGTACAGGTGAAGAAACAAAAGACACAGTAGATGAAATGGGAGAGTGAGAACTAAACTAACAGCTGTGATCCACCTCATCTCACTTTTTTTCTCCTCCAGTGCTAGAAAGGCCCACAACAGCTGAGTCTGGAAAGCAAGGGAGAATTCAAAGGCTGGGTTGCCAAGTCACTGTCTGCTCCCTTTTCTTTTCTATACATACGTTAGTTTACCAGGGCAAAAGTTGACAAATACCAGTTAAGACAAATACCAGACAACTACCAGCATACTTTGCAGAAGATAGGCGTGACAGGACATCAGCAAGAAAGGAAAGCTCTTCAGATTTCAGAGACATCACTACAAGAATTTCCCTCCATCCCTAACATCTTGAAGTCTTGACAACTAAATATGTATTTTATGTACCAGACAATTTCTCATATGTTGTTGCTATCAGAAAAAGCAGCCACAGCACCAGTCACACAAATATATGATTTAGTTCTGAAAAGAACTTTTAACACCATATCCATAAAGACAGACAAAATCTAATCAAGTCATGTCATAAGATTTGCAAAGACACGTGACATTTAAAAATGGACAACAATCCATATCCTTCAAATCTTTTGTAATATTTTTTTGAATTAAGTAAGCCTTAGTTCTTCTTACATCCTGATTTTAATATGGAAATAAGCACTTTTGCACCAAAGAAATATGATGGCTATAAAACTAAGCAAAACCTTGCTACTTCAGGCTGATTTTGTTCAAACTGAAGTCAAAAGAATGAATAATGCAAAAAGGTATAAGTTTAAACAAGACAGAAGTGTGCTCTGACATGAGAACTATTTTTCAACATTCAGTCCCCTATATTGAAACTTTCTTCAGTTTTATGAGTTTTCGTAAGCAGAACCTGCTGCATACTATATAGCAACCAGAGCTGTAACCTGCAGTTTCACTTTCTGGGGAAAAAAGAGAAAAGTAATTTATACTGTCATCTGTTAAACCACAGACTGTAAATACTTCTGCTGGGGAAAGCCATTCTAGGACAGTTTAAAACGTGGTAAGATTTGTGAATAGTTCTCCAAACTCTTTCCTTCCCACTCATTCTTTAAAAAAAAAAACAAAGGGAGGCTATGGAGTTGTATTGAAGATCAATAGATAAGGCTCCCAGGAAATATACCCTCAATTTTCAGAGTCCTTATTCTTAAAGAAGCCACTTAAGCATCCCTAAAAACACCCCCTCAAAAGGAAACAGAAGGAAGCAGAGAAAACTAAGCAGAGAAAACTATTGATGGTGTGTCACCTGCAGAAGGATTTCGTTACTACACCAACAGGGCCTTTCAAAGAAAAAGCTGTTTCTTCCTTGCCTTCTAGTCAACCGTGAACATCTAAAGCTCCAGAGCTTTGGCTCTGGAGGGTTTGGTCTCGATCAGACTTTCTGAAAATATAAGTAAGAATCCATTTCTGATGCTGGAGGAATAGGCTGACAGTCCCTTTTCCCTGTCATTAGTAGGTCATGTAGGTGTTAATATCATCAGGAACTTCGCTTCAAGTTTTTTTGCTCTCCTTCTAGATTTTATAATCAAAGACAAAAAAGGAAACTTGCTTGTGTGATCCACTGTAGCAGTAACAATAATCTTCCAACATTAACTCCTTACGGAAAACTGTATCACATCTAAGAGATTACCATAAAAGGACATCTTTTTAGCCTCTGTGCATTACTGAGAAGTCATTGCACTATTTGCAGGATCCTGCAGGAAGATAATAGCTCATTAAAAACAAGAAAGCTGGAGAACAACCTTATCTACCAATTCCAAAAGTCATCATGGGGCATATGAGGTCAGTTTATACCCTTATGTCATGTGTCTCACAGCATTAATCTTTCCATGACACAAAGAGACTAAAGCTGCTGGGAAAACCTGCAGGCACCACAGCGTCTCCAGCAGCATTTCAAGGCCACTGACACAGTACAATTAATCAGCATATACAAAAGTATGTTCCATAGAAGTTATTCAACTCCATCTCTGTCTGTTCCCCTTATAACCATAGGGCAGTCACATCTACAGTGCAGCACAGCTGTGTTGGCTTCCAAACAATTTGGAAAGGTGAGGCATAGTAGCATCAAAGGAGAAACAGTGTAAGGCAGAGGTGTTACAGCTTTTTCTTTGAGAAATGGGCCTGAATGACCTTCCTCCCATGACATTCTACACACAGAGACTGCCCCTCACTCACGCATGAGGGTCTCTGCCAGCTCCTCTTCTCCCTGCGGTCTGTGCAGAAGGCGTGCTACAAGCTTTTTTTTTTCCTTTAAGAAAGAGCCAGACTAACTGAGTTTGCCAGAAAGATAACAGTTACACAGCTTTCACCTGGGGGATCCTGTGGCCAGTTATGTACAATTTCAAACAACTAGAACTACGACATGGCAACAGAATGTTGTTGTCTACAGATTTTTAAGATTCAGAGGCAGAGGTCATAGTGCTTACTGTTGTATGGAAGGGGAGTGAAGGTACAAACCCAGCTCCCCTTCTCTTCCAAAGGAATTAGAGAACGGATGTCAAGCTTTGCTTCTGATCCCTTCCACTGACTCCACTCAGAGACAGATGGCTCACCTTCAGTGTATTTCACCCTGCACATCCAGATGGCCAAATCAGTCACCTGCCATTCTCATCTATCACTCACATAGATCCTCCTAGTGGTCTCTTCTGAAGAAGCCAGGACACTGTTGTCTCACTTCAGTTCTCATTTCACTTTCCTCAGCCCATTCAAGATTTGTACATGAATACCAACTATTTACCTACTGCTACACTCATTTTGTTTTCCTATTCAGAGCTCTCCAGTATTTTTTTTTCTTGTCTACCACATTCTACCACACATAGACCCTTCTGTTTTGCCAATCACTTTTAGCACACCTGAATATTCCAGGAGTTTGTATCACAACTTCCACAGATTCATCTTCCCTGCATCCCTTCTGCCTCTAGACAACAATTCTGGCAAGAGTGTACTTTCCCAATGAGATTGTTTATCAATACATACCTAGTTTTGATCCCAGTTACATCAATGGCAAGCTTTGTATGATTGAACACAGGATTTTGGTCACCAAAACAAGACATTTCATACTGAACTTCATATAGCAGGGAGTCTAAAATCTTTTTATATAGTTAAAACTGGAAACCAGCTACATGTCCATTTGTAATAGCACAGCTTCCTGTCCCAACAATAGCGAAGCAACTATGCCAAGCCACAGGATTTTAAAGTCTTATCTTGTAACTTAGCAGACAAAACCAAGTTATCAAAACATGGTTATCAATCTGTGGATCAAAGTTTGGTAAATGCTGCTTTAAAAATATCATAACAGCTGAGTCAGAGATAATAGCCTTTCATGTGTTGTCTCTTAACCCATAAAAGATTATTTGAAGCACTATGTCCATAACTGAAATTATACTTGGCTGTGGGGTACAGAACAGATATCTGAGTCTTTCATCTTGAATCAAAATTGCAAATCATATATTTAATAAATTCATTTAAAAATCTTAATGCACTTTAGCAGAACAGGGAAGATTGAAATAAAATACCAAACTAGGTTTTGGTAAGGTCTCTTATTGTAGATAACAGTTCTTTATGTCAGGGTAAGACCTCAATAAAGCAAGCCAAACTCTTTCTTGCCCTTCTCACATACAGTCCTCACAGACATGAACGCAGTTACTATTTTGCAGGAGCAAATCCCTCAGAAATTGTTATTAAACATTCTGCCATAGATTATGCATTTGGGTTCAGTAGAGGGCTTGGCCCTGCTGATGGAAAAGTAAAGAAAGACAGACCTCAAAACAAATAGGTGGTATTGCTCAGACTAATTCAGTCTTCAGAAGTACATTTCTCTCATTTTCCTTAGCAGTTCCTCTATGTGGGAGCAGCAAAAGACAGGAGACTGAATGAGTTTTCCATTTTGCTGAATAAATTTAGATTTCCTTGAATCAAGGGACTGCTTAGACATTTTGGGTTACAAGTGCTTCTGTTGAGTCTGAGTAGGAAAACAGACAGACAGCTGCTGCCCTTCATTGTTTCCTTCCATTTGCTAACATCATTCAAGTGGTAGAATTGAAACACCATGTTTATTTCCATCATTCACACACCTTTTAAGTCAAGTTGCTGGTGCGATATTTAAGATATGCAATGAACTGATATACCATATGATATAAATCATTAAAAATCCTTCTGTTCATGGAATCAGAGATGGCTTATAGAGGCTCTTAATTAATTAGTGTTCACTTCAAAGGGAAAAGAATCACAACTTAAATTTCATGGAGGATTTCCTTCTGAAGACTTCTTCCTTCTGAAGAAATATTGCAAGATACAGTATAAACCCATCAGTTGAACACAGTTAAAGAATCTTAGACCCATCTCTGGAGGTACAGAAGCCAGAAGATTCCCCACCATACATTCTATTTAAGTGACATAAATCAGTTAGTTTGGCAGCGTCACAGTCAGGACTCCCAGAGCCTTAGCAGGCTCTAAATTTTAACAAAATAGATAAAATATCCAGGACACATTAAAGATCACATTTAAGAAAAAAACCTCAAACACTTGAACATAACGTTTTAGAAGTTGTTAAGAGGAATCTAATGGGGTTTTTTAAAACTATTTCTACATTGATAAACTTTAACAAACAGGTATTTTCAAAAAAAGAGTCAGAATTGCCATTATCAGCTTTTGTTCAGCTGAAATGCTAAATTTTTGGATTAAAAACCTGGCAGACAGTCTGTTTACAGTTCAACACTATGGTATAGGGTCACAAACTGCTCTTATAAATAGCAGTAATAGTTTATGCTGTTTCTTTTATGAAAAAAGCCAAGAATAGCAACAACCAAAATATACTATGCATTCACAGGAATTCCTCATTCTACAGAAAAAGCTGCAACGCAGCAAAGTTTCACGTAGAATAAGTATACTTTGGCAAGCCACGATGTGCAGTTTTCTTCACCCAAAGGCATTCACTTGAACTTTGCTTCACTTCCCCATATGAAACTGGGGATGGGAATTCCTTTTATTGTGCACATGGTGTAGATAACAAACTTTGTGGAGTAGGTCCTCACACCAGATATTTTACTTTGTTGGGCTAAAATGGGCACTCAGGTGCCCACAAAATATAAAGATACTGCAGGAACTGTGTTAGAAGTATACGTGAAACAAGTATATGCACTGGAAGTGAGAATGGCACTGAATTATTTGTTTTGTTATGTTGGTTTTCCCAGTATCTTCCTGACAGATGTGTTAGTTCATTTACATTCAGTATTATAATAAGAAAAACTTTCAATATAAGCCTTTCATTAGTGGTCATAAAACACCTAATAATTGAGTATAAATTAAGTTCTCAATAGGGAAACAACAGCTGTCGTCTTCTAGAATAGTTTGAGAAGCCTCTATAGTCTCTACAAATGTCATCAAAATTAATTTCTTCCTAAGACTAACTTCTTTTTTTAAAAAAGATCATTATCACTTAACTTCTTAAACCTTGAAAACTAGGGCATGGAGAGGGAGGGATTTGCAAACGCCAACCAACCAGTCAAATCCAGGGAGGAACAAGACCTTCCCAAAGCCCAGCCTACTACTACTGACCATTAAAGAAAGGTTTTAATACACATCACATTTTCGGGGGGGACACCTCTTGCTGAGTTTTTCTTCCTGCCCAGAACAAAATGCAAATGCAAGCAGTAGGAAATAAGTGCCCATCTTTATATGGCTGACCTTATTTCACCGACTGTAATCATCAAAATTAGGAGCTCTGTTTCCCCAACAGATGTAGTCCCAAAAGAGGATGCTACTTTTCAAAGATGACCAGATTGCCTATAATTTGCTAAAAGACTTTAAGTGAGGCATTTAAAACAAATAAAAGCTCCAATGGTCACTATTAAAATGTCAGAACTCTGTGGTAAACGCTGAAACTATTGACATTTCAAATGTCAACTATTTTATATTTCCAACACTATAGCAGAAGACCTTTATCATTTAAAAGGCAGAGTCCATTTTTTCTAACTTTGTAGTTGTAGATTTTTTTTATTTTTCATCAGTTCATTCAAGACAACATTATGTACAATTTAATTCAAGCATGTATGTCCCAAACACAGATTATTGCATTTCCTCTTTTATGGTAGCCAGAACAAATCAAGGCAAAGCCCTTCTGGTACCTTTTATTAGTTTCATCACTTGTCTTCTGTCTAAAGCACTTCATTTCTGAAGGGCAAAATCACAACAGTGCATGACTAATGCCAAGCTGGTTGTAGTCTCACCACCACCAAGTCTGTGGCGCAGTGATATTTCCAAAAGGATTAATTCAGAACTCAGCTTCTGTTTTCCTTCAACTCATTTCAACGGGAGAAATGGGCAATACTGGCCATGCTTGAAAACTGCACCAGTCTAAAGTAAGACATTTGGGAATACTGACACACAGCTCTTGGAAATTAATACTTATGGTTATACAAGCTCCAATGCTGAGAACTGTTCAGCGCAAGCAACTCTCCTTGCATACATTCCATGGAATAGAAGGAAGTCCATGGGCCTCCAAGGAGAAGACTGCTCAAACTACCCACAACATTAGCCAACAGTAGTGATTTTTTGCTTATCTTAAAAACAACCAAAAAATCAAAACCACTTCATCTGTGAAAGTAACATGTAGTTTTCTGAGAGTTCAGAAGTGCCTTTACCACAGATCTGCAGTCTCACAAAACTCCATGACAGCTGACTGCAGCAAAGCTCTTCCTCTCTCCCTACTCTGCTTCTAGCGAAGAGCCCTTGCTCAATTCCTGCTTACAAAAGACTAGAACAAGGCATGTCTTTGGCAATCGGACACATTGGAGCTCTGTGCTTAAAAGCACTCCTTGAAAGAGGTGCTTCCTACACAAATGAAAATAAATCTTCCAGGAGTAAGAATGTGAAGCCCAACACTGGATAAACACTGCTAAACAGAGGCACTGGAAGATGTTTTGCATTAATCCTCAGCATCAGGTTCATTTCTTAGTTTCCCCCATTTCTACACCTTAACAAATGATGACATAAATTTTATTTCCAGGAGTGACTAACATTGGATGAGCACCTTTAAGATCAGCCTTAGACGCAGTGACTTGGTGTGAGTTTATAGTTAAATGTTATAGAGTGCATTCCCTCTTTCCAGTGACACTTCCAGACTCTCTCCACTACTTTTGTTGTTCTGACAACTCCCCCACTGCCTCAATCTTTACCTTAATTTCTGTAACGCTTAATTCAAATCTCTAGACAGTAATTAGTATTTGCTTCTCAGCCTACAAAGCTGACATTTCAATCACCTTTAAACTCAGATTGTAACAAAACTAAGCTAGAGAATAATGGAGAAAATAGCACTGTTTAAAACAAACAAGGGCCAGATTATGTTTTAGATGGAAATGTAAAAGGATTTCCTGGTAACAATGGACAAAAACATTAGAGCAGATGGTTAAAAATGCACATGGTATATTTCATTGCTTTAATTCCAAGGAGCTACATATTTGGGCATCAAAAAGTAGATAAACATACAAACTTACTTCCCTCAGTACAGAAGAAATATGATAGTTCCTGCATGTCACTGAGTTATTCAAAAAGGGATTCCCACTTTCCTCCCAATATCCACCTATGTCAACTATCATGCAAACAAAGCACAGATACCAAGTCACAGTAGTTTTACTATACCACTTTAAATGATGCTTTTCCACTACTCAATCCCCATGCTTCCAGGCCCACATTTAGACTAAAATTTAATCACTTTCCTGATCATATCAGAGTTAACATACTCAAGCAGTTAATAAAATATTGAGCATAAATACTGGATTTTCAAGCTTGGATCACAGCTACACATAGTATACCATCTTCCTTTTTGTACTCCAGCTCTTTTTCTGTGTCCCTTCTTTCTGTTCATCAAGTACATTCAGAGTTGGATGATAAGACACAGTTCTTAGGAACAGCCTTTCTGGCCTTCCTTCACCTGAGCTTAACCCACCTTCTCTCATGACTGGTACAGGTTTAGGGCAAGAACTGATCACATTTTCATACAGAGACTAAATGGGGGCCTCCTCTGCCAGTTCAGTAAGATAAATTTGCACTTTTCTCCTGCTACTACTTGTAAAGCAGAAGCAAAAAACTCATTCTGCTGAAATACTGAAATCCAGGTATGTGAATTGGATCAAGGCTCTGGAATGAGCAGGGTTGGTAAAGAAGGTCGTTATCTCTGAACCCTTGTTTACAGTCTTCATGGCCCACATTGTCAGGTACCTTAGAATACATTAAAAAGTATGCCAGTGCTTGTAGTGGGTCACCGCAAAAAAAAAAAAAAAAAAAAAAGATAGTATCATTTCTTACTGACTGTATTTCCTTTGTTTTTAGCTCTCATCTCTGTAATCTTCAAAGTGTGGAGCTTTATGTTCCAAAATTATTTAAACAGTTTAAAGGTTGGCATTTCTTATGAACTCTGCTCCCACAACAGTGGAAACTTTTTGGTGGCTTCCTTACAGTTGAATAAGTCCTTCTGTTACCAGCCTCCTTTCATGGAGGATGTTTTATAAGAACATAAATATTTCCATGGAGCTGAACATGGAGTGCTCCACTTCTGTATACCACCACCTAGTTTTTATGTGCAGTAGCAGGGCAACAGACTGTATGCTGCTTTTCAAATCCAAGCTGCTGACTAGCTGCAGGGAATCAAGGATTACTGTTTCATTGACACTTGAAGGCCTTCCCAAAAGTAGAACTCCAGTCCCATCTTTGATTTTTGAGGCCCAGAAAGCAGAATCCACATTCACATGTACAACTACTGTGATTGAGTACAAAACAGATCAGTATGTACATAAACAGATGACCATGAATAAAAACCTTCAAGTTTAGCAATCCACTCTATATTTCCTGTACAGTTTCACATATACAGCATGTGAATCCTATTATTTTCTGGGGCACATGCTCATTTCCAATCTTTTGTAAGTCATGCTGCATTGTAATCCAACAGCGGAAAGCCAGGAGTTATGCTTAAAATGTAATACCTCTCAGAGCTGACGGATCTACAGCTGGGATAAGGAACACTAGTCTTCTTGTAGTCACCTGAAGCAGACTGTTCAGTTTCAGCAGACAGAATTCAAAAGCTCATAGAATCATATAATGGTTTGGGTTGGAAGGAACCTTTAAAGGTCAGCTACTCCAACCCCCCTGCAATAAGCAGGGACATTTTCAACGAGATCAGGTTGCTCAGAGCCCTGTCCAACCTGGCCTGGAGTGTTTACGCCTACAACCTCTCCAGGCAAACAGTAAAGACCCCTTTATGCAAGTCACAAAGCACTTAACACTTCTCCCCTGCGACAAGTAGCAATGGTTAATTCCCAAACAGCTTTCTCTAAGAAGGCAACACAAGTATAGATCTTCTATGTTTTGATAAGTCTCTGAGGAAATACCGTTGAACCTCTTTTAGGCTAACTGGTTCCCATTACAGAAAAATGTTCAGACAGATGCAAGATTCTGTGACTATTTTGCATGTTCCTTTTGACAAAATTTAGGTTTTACTTAACTAGCAGAATCTCAATAACAACTTTTATTTCAAGTCAAGCAAAGGAACAGTATGCATGCTTTCGTTATTCAGGGACCTGTATTGCTCAATTGCAGCAGAACCAGCCTTCTCAATTGCTGCCACCTCTGGTTATCATGAAATACTGCAGTTTCAAATGAAATCAAATCTCAAATAGAGACCAAACATGCACAGTCTGACCACATTTGGTACTGGATATGACAAGGTTTGGAGTGAAGGGGTATATTCTCAAGCTTACAGTGCTGGACTGGCACCAGAGCTGGGAAACATTTTCAGACCCCATGTCACTGTCTCCCCCTGTGACCTTGAAATGACTATAAAAGGCAAGACTTCCAGTAGGCTAGCTTCCATATAGAAGCTTCCACTGTAGGAGGACAGATTTTTCAAGAGATCTTAAACATGATTAGGTGCTGGCTCCAAATCTTTGGTTGTTGATCTGCATGCATAAAATTAAAATTTCTTCTCCCTGCCAGGTCTGGTCTGTCATAATGCTTCATGCTGTAAACTTCAGAGGGTCTCATTACGCAGTCATAGCTTTGCATAGCACAATGGAACTAAGATTTATTAGGGTCTCTAGCCATAATACACAGAAAACTAAGTAAGATTCTAAACTCCCTTTCCCCTCTTCAAGTGGCTTTTACTTCACTCACTGACAATACAACCCCAGGAGAGAGGTAACAGACAAAGGAGAACAAACACACAAAAATATTTGCCTTACTCTTTCAAAGCAGCAACCAATGTCCCACTGTTTTCATAATCTTTGCTATGTCAAAGGCCACTTATGTTTAACTAATTAAAAATAAAGCCAAGAAAGAACAAACCAGCAGGGTAAAAGAAAATGAGAAAAATAAAATAGATTTTGGAAGTACAAACAAAATGGAGTAAATGTGAAAAAGGAAAGGGCTAACATGACTCAACAGGCTAACATGACTCAACAGTACAACTCCCAAATGGTCTAAAGAGACATTTTTGGATATAAATGTATGAATGAAAGCACATTAAACAAATATTACCCTTGACATTTTTCACTCATCATTTTACACCTTTTCCTGGAATTTTCCATAGCAGCTACACTTCAGTTTACAGCCAAAGCCCATCAGCAATTTGAAAAAATATTTTAATTTTTTAGTAGTAAAATATACTCCTTTTGAGGGTAAATAATTGCCCAATTTATTGTTTTTAGTCATGTCATTTCCAAGTAACTGTCATTTCTACATGTCCAAATATGAACATGAAATAAACATTTAAAACAAAACCTTAGAAAAGAATTTAAAGTTTGGGATATGTTTAAAGAACCACTAACTCCTTAGCTGTATTATGATCAATATTAGATAATCTATTACTGCCAACAAAAACTATTGATACCTCTTAAGGAGAGAAAGAAGAGAAAGTGAGAGATGATATTCCAATGGAAAACAAACTGCCTTTCAACTGAAATGTTGACAGAGTGGCCAAAACAGTAAGTAGTGTAATAGACCAATGCATAGCAGCCTGAAATGGTAATACACAAGAAGAAAGCTAATACTATTTGAAAGACCTCACTGTAGCAGAACACACCAGCACTCCTTATTCAAGATACCCCAGCAGTCTGATCAATGGCAGAAATCACAGGAGAGACCTTATAGGCAGTTATGGGATTTGTTTCTTCCCACTTAACCTCTATCATCTACTAGTTTCTTTTTGCTGTAAGAGGATTTGTATTTTCTTGTATCCATCTAATTTACGTGTCCCTGAGCATACTGAAATTCAGAGGAACACTTACCTCTAAACCAAACAAACTTCTACACCTTATTGCATTGAGTTCCACAGATTGGGAGTTAAAATATTTGTTTGCATAGAGAACACAAGTAGCACCCTTTTGAGGCTTGTAGCTATGCCTTCGTACTATAGCTGCAGTCATAGTAAGGATAACCTTATTCAGTGCCTTAGAACAAATGAAAAAACTATACTATAAGCATCTCCGTCACTACACAGCAGGGAACCTAGGCCACATTCCAGGATTTGTTATTTCTGTAGAGCAGGCTTGCAGGTCATTGTCTCACGCATCCTCCACAGATTGCAGCCCTCCAAAAGTTTCATTTCTGTTTAACTCTGATGACTTTAGTGATCTGTCTTCAAGGGTGTTCCCAGAAAAATAGCCTCAATGGAAAACTACTGCAGTGAAATGCAAGGGTGGGAACTTGCAGCATGCAGCAGGGTGGGGCCATGGCAGCGTTTCACAAGCTAGTTCTCTGAACTATTGAAGTTACCACATCAACACAACAGGAATTTATGAAAAATTAATCCAAGTCACTACAAGATGCTTCTGTGACACTTCTGATTAATCTGGTCACTCTGGAAATTACTTTAAAGCACCAAGGATAGCACAGCATAATACAGACTACTTAACATAAGCTTTTCATGGCACACAACTTGTTTTTGAAGCCACATAACTTAATATTTGAAGTTAGCTTATCAGGAACTGTTGTGCCATAACAAATGAGACATGAAGGTTGACTCTGAGCTCAACTGTTCAAATACAGTGAAAGTTACAAACACCAATATTAGCTAAAGAGAAAGGCCTACTGACACAAGCCACAAGCTTGTGCATTATCAACAAACAGAACCCATGGGCGCACCAAATGAAATAAGTGTTCAATCTGACACATGGAGAAAATGTTTTCCTCAAAAGAGGATCTTTCAGTAGGAGGTCTTGAGCCTCACCATCACCCCCGTTGAGCAAGCCGGAAAATTAACACAGAAGTCCCACTGTCTCCCACACATCCGACCTTCCTCTACACTTTCTTCTAACCGCCCTTTCTGTCCTACCTCTTCACTCAATCTTCAGTCCAACTACACCTACAAAAACAACTCCAGATGAGGACACAGCTTATCCCCCTCTTCCCAGCTAAAGACCAACAGGGAGCATTACCAACAAACCACCACATGAAGGAACAGACCACAGCTCAACACAGCGCCTGTCACATGCGAGTTCAAAGCATTCATCCATGAATGACCATAGCCAGTATCACGGCTTTAATGCTTTCACTTTCGGTTGTTTAATTTTTCCTCTACTGAATACTAGCCAACTTACTCCTAAGACAGCACAAAATATGTTCAGTTATGGAATTAAGCCTGAGGGAGTCTCATTTCTCAAGATCTTAGACCACATTTAATGGTTCTGCATCACGGTTACACCTTGTTCTTTCTAGGGGATTTCATTTCTTCAAAAACTAACTTACCACTGCCTTGCTCTCAGAGCTGTGAACTGTTTGGGGGAGAGAGAGAGAGAGAGACTCTAGATTGCCACCAACAGATCAGAAAGAAGTAGGATTGATTTTTACAAGCATGGGTCTTGCATGTCTCCCCAGGCAAGACTGTCCATAAAGCATTCTAACATCACATTTCAGTAATGACTGATCTAATCGCTGATAATACTTTCTCCCTAGAGGACCTAGGATCATGTTAGATTGCAGCACTTGACACATGTTCTCCAATTTAATTCTTTTTCTTGAAAGGAAAACAAATTAAATTATAGGTAACGAGCATATCATAGACAGGTTTGATTTCAAGCATTAGAACACCAAAATATATTGAGATGTCACCATGCAACCATACCAAAGTTAAGTTTCCTTTCTCCCAAACCAGTAACCAGAAATAAACATCCATTTTCCACTGACAGAGAAGACACCTTGTTTCAAATTTATTTGAAAACAGCTATGCTTTAAGAAGCTGAAGAAATTTGCAGCATCTTACAATAAAACACCTATAAGACATTATCAAGTTTTACAGGATCCTCAAGGTTTCTTCATAAGTACATTTTTTTCATCCAGGGAAACAGTACTGCTATCTTAGCTACTGAGTTGGCTGAAGAGAATAAAGAGAATCACATTTTCAGTATTAAGTATATGTTTTTTCTCTGAGGCAGAAAAGACACAAATCTAGTGCCCAACACACAGTGAAACTGGTAAATAGTACATAATATAGCAGGGAACAAGATTCAATGACTTCAAACATTCCCTAACATTATTACAATAAAGGAAAAAAGGGTGAATTTTTTTATGGCAAAGTCAGTTCAGTTTTCAATTTGTGAAGGTGAGATTCAAAAGGTCTGGATCTGACTTAACACATAAGCTTGAACTTTTAGCTGCTTATCTGAACAACTAGAAATCTCAGGAGAGCAGGCATTTTCACAAGCTAATATCTCACAAGGTAGGGCAGGGGAGATGAAAGAAAAGAAGGAAAAGAAAAAAAGCAACTTCTCTTACAGTATTTCATAGCTATGGATTTCCAAGCCTGGTTGAAGTCTAGAAGAAAAGTAGAACACTAAAATGTAATATAGTAAAAAAGGAAAAAGAACATTTTAAAACTTAAGTTTTGTTAAATGATGCCTGGCCAGAAAATAAGAATTCCTCTAACCAAAAATACTGCAGTTGCTACAGTTTTGTTCTGCATCCAAACAAGAATTTAAAGCTTCAAAAATAAATTTTAAAAGACAGCAGAATTAAAGAAGCCAAAACTAACTCAGCAGCTACAGCCAGCAGTAGGGCACTCATTTTACAGTTACTCTCTTTGTTTCAGACCTAGAAAAGCAGAAATTTGAATCCATGTCCACAGTAAAAATTCTAGTGCTGGGCGTTCTGGAATCTTTTACTTAAAACCTTTGTCTCCCTTTATGTTTTCTGGAAAAGGAGCCACAATTCATTTATATTTTACTTCTGCCTAACTATATAATTAATGAATACAAGCTCT